>NW_024070186.1:143013291-143613291 GCF_014754425.2 Oryx dammah
CCTGCATTCAGAGGTTGTTTTGTGGAGTTTGCTCCGCGTTGAAATGATCTTTTGAGGAATTTGTGAGGGAGAAAGTGGTCTTCCCTTCCTATTCCTCTGCCATCTTAGGACCGCCCCCAAAATGCCTGTAATTTAGTAAAAGAAGCCAATCTGGAAAGAATGCATGCTGTATAATTTTAACTATATAATATTTGGGGATAGGAAAACTATGGAGACAGTAAAAAGGTAAATGGTTGTCAGACATTGAGGCAGGGAATCAGCTCAGTTCAGTCATGTCTGACTCTGTGACTCCAGGCACTACAGCACACCAGGCTTCCCTGTCCATCACCAACTCCCAGAACTTACTCAAACTCATGTCTATTGACATGAGTAAAAGTACTTTTATTTGTTTCTCTACAGTTAGCATAATCGAAAGATAATAAAATGTTCATAACTTATTATAATATGAGTTATAATTTGTTTCAAAATCAAATATATATATTATTTTTAGAATCTAATGCCATTGGAATATATGCCCAGATTTAAGAAAACAAATTAAATTAAAGTGTTTTTAATAGAACATTATTATTTTATTTTTCTAATAAGTCTGATACAGATTTTTAATACAAAATTATTGCAGAGTAGAAATAAGTAAATGAAAATCCATTACCATAATCTTGCATAAAAAAGTGAAAGACCGAGCTCCTTTAATTTCTATACATAATGAAATTTTATTAACTTTTTTTTTTTCTGTGAGAGGACAGAATTAATAATTATAATCTAAATTAATACAAAAGCTTAATAGTCAATTTAAAAATACAATATAAAAACTATGAACGACTCAAATGATTACAAATATATAAACTTACATACCTTTTATAAAATATTAGCACATGTATGACTGGTTATATGTATAAATGCAAACATTTATACATACTCTATATCAGTCAGTTCAGGTCAGTCACTCAGACGTGTCACACTCTTTGTGACCCTATGGACTGCAGCATGCCAGGCCTGCCTGTCCATCACCAACTCCCGGAGTTTACTCAAACTCATGTCCATTGAGTCAGTAATGCCATCCAACCATTTCATCCTCTGTCGTCCCCGCCTCCTCCTGCCTTCAATCTTTCCCAGCATCAGAATTATTTCAAATGAGTCAGCTCTACTCATCAGGTGACCAAAGTACTGGAGTTTCAGCTTCAACATCAGTCCTTCCAATGAACATTCAGGACTGATTTCTTTTAGGATGGACTCATTGGGTCTCTTTGCCATCCAAGGGACTCTCGAGAGTCTTCTCCAACACCACAGTTCAAAAGCATCAATTCTTTGGCCCTCAGCTTTCTTTATAGTTCTAATTCTCATATCCATACATGACTACTGGAACAACAATTGCCTTGAGTAGATGGACAGTTGCTGGTAAATTAATGTCTCTGCTTTTTAATATTCTGTCTAGGTTGGTCATAACTTTTCTTCCAAGGAGTAAGTGTCCTTTTATTTCAAGGCAACAGTCACCATCTGCAGTGATTTTGGAACCCAAACAAATAAAGTCTGACATTGTTTCCACTGTTTCTCCATCTATTTGCCATGAACTATAGGGACTGGATGCCATGATCTTTGTTTTCTGAATGTTGAGCTTTAAGCCAACTTTTTCACTCTCCTCTTTTGCTTTCATCAAGAGGCTCTTTGGTTCTTCTTCACTTTCTGCCATAAGGGTGGTGTCATCTGCATATCTGAGGTTATTGATATTTCTCCCAGCAATTCTGATTCCAGTTTGTGCTTCATCCAGCCCAGCATTTCTCATGATGTTCTCTGCATATAAGTTAAATAAGCAGGGTGACAATATACAGCCTTAATCTACTCCTTTCCCTATTTGGAACCAGTCTCTTGTTCCATGTCCAGTTCTAACTGTTGCTTCCTGACCTGCATACAGATTTCTCAAGGGCAGATCAGGTGGACTGTATTCCCATCTCTTTCAGAATTTTTCACAGTTTATTGTGATCCACACAGTCAAAGGCTTTGGCATAGTCAATAAAGCAGAAATAGATGTTTTTCTGGAACTCTATTGATTTTTCTATGATCCAGAAGATGTTGGCAATTTGATCTCTGGTTCCTCTGCCTTTTCTAAAACCAACTTGAACATCTGGGAGTTCACGGTTCACATATTGTTGAAGCCTGGCTTGGAGAATTTTGAGCATTAGTTTGCTAGCGTGTGAGATGAATGCAATTGTGCAGTAATTTGAGCATTATTTGACATTGCCTTTCTTAGGGATTGGAATGAAAACTGACCTTTTCCAGTCCTGTGGCCACTGCTGAGTTTTCCAAATTTGCTGGCATATTGAATGCAGAACTTCCACAGCATCATCTTTTAGGATTTGAAATAGCTCAACTGGAATTCCATCACATCCACTAGCTTTTTTCATAGTGATGCTTTCTAAGGCCCACTTGACTTCACATTCCAGAATGTTTGACTCTAGGTGAGTGATCACACCATCGTGATTATCTGGGTCATGATTATCTTTTCTGTACAATTCTTCTGTGTATTCTTGCCACCTCTTCTTAATATCTTCTGCTTCTATTAGGTCCATATCATTTCTATCCTTTATTGAGCCCATCTTTGCATGAAATGTTCCCTTGGTATCTCTAATTTTTCTGAAGAGATCTATAGTATTTCCCATTCTATTGTTTTCCTCTATTTCTTCACATTGATCACTGAGGAAGGTTTTTTATCTCTCCTTGCTATTCTTTGGAACTCTGCATTCAAATGGGTATATCTTTCCTTTTCTCCTTTACTTTTGGCTTCTCTTCACTTCACAGCTATTTGTAAGGCCTCCTCAGACAGCTGTTTTGCTTTTTTGCATTTCTTTTTCTTGAGGACTTCCCTGGTGGATCAGACATTAAAGCGTCTGTCTACAATGTGGGAGACCCAGGCTCGATCCCTGGTTTGGGAAGATCCGCTGGAGAAGGAAAAGGCAATCCACTTCAGTACTATTGCCTGGAAAACCCCATAGACAGAGGAGTCTAGTAGGCTACAGCCCATGGGGTCTCAAAGAGTCGGACACAACTGCACGACTTCACTTTCACTTGCTTTTGGATGGTCTTACTTCCTGTCTCCTGTACAGTGTCACAAACTTCTGTCCATAGTTCATCAGTGACTCTATTAGATCTAGTCCCTTAAATCTATTTCTCACTTCCACTGTATAGTCGTTAGGGATTTGATTTATGTCATACCTGAATGGTTTAGTGGTTTTCCTTACTCTTTTCAACATAAGTCTGAATTAGCTAATAAGGAGTTCATGATCTGAGACATGATCTGAGTATATAGATATACTCTATATATCTCCTTCTATATACCTGCATTTATAAACACAATCTTTATCAATATCTGAAATAAAATTATAACTATATATTTTCAAATATGTGTATTTGTATAAATCATTTGAATATCCATAAACCTATAATTAGCACATATTTTAATATATACACTAATATATAGTATATAAATAATACATATATAATGTTTATATTCTTAAATATATCAACACTTTTATATGTTCATCTTTGTAGCATTAAATTTCAAGTAAATGTTATTGCCTTCATTATATATGCCAGATTTTTTAAAATTTTCTGCAATAATTGTGTACTACATTTATTACTCAAAATATTCTTTGTCATTTTCTAAACACCATTTTCAAAGATCAATGTAGGCAAAGATGAAATCTTTGACCACATCATGGTGGTTTGGTATAAATTTTGATATGTATGAGTTATGATAAAAATTCATTTTAATTTTATTTATTATTTATTTTTAAAAAGAAGAGACAGACACATGAGGACAAGACACAGAGAGTTGGAAGCAAAATGTAATTCATACATCTCAGTGCTGGAATAACTCTTAATTTACCCTGCTATGTGCCTAATTCTCACATTATAAAACTTAAAACTACTTTAACTAATTTTAAACCTTTGTAAAATCAATAGGAATTCTTTTTCCTGTTTATATAAGTGTAAATATAAGTTAAAAAAACTTCTAGGGAAGAGATTTGCTCCATTCCCTTTTCCTTGAGCATTTACTTCAGAAAACCAGTAATTGTAAATTATTTCCATATCTTAATAACAAAAGTGTAATAATTCACAGGGACCTAAAATGAATTATCATTTTTCCTTTTCCTTATTAGCTAGACAATAGTGATTTGTGAGAATTTTTTCTCTAAATTTGCTTTTTTCAATCCTTATTAATAATCAGTGTGCAGCTAGCCAAGGCAGCAGATATGATGTCCTCCTAAACCACAGTGACATCACTTGACACATGACTTTCAGTTGTCATTATTTGTCATTTCTCATTATGTTTGAGACAATATTATGGTGTTTAAAATTAATATTCACAGAGAAAGGGGTCATGGTGACAGAGTTCCTTAGAACAGAAAAAAAAAAAAAAGATTATAGTCACAGAAGTCAGGATATTAATTAAATGTGAGGGCTAAAAGCATTTTGCTATGATCACAAAGTGTTTGAAAATTGCATAATTAGAACTGCATGGATTAAAAAGGTACTCCTCATTTATATAATTCATGCACTAATTATTACACATAATTCATAAAATATGTGCAAATGATCAATATTACTTTCCATGTGTAAATGAAACATATAAGTAAAACCTTATTAATAGCTAGAACACTAATATTACCAAATCAATCATTCTTTTGTCTGTAATAAATAACTGAATATTAAAGGCAAGACATGTTCAATCGTAGTTCTTGCCCTCTAAATCACTATATTTATCTTTAAACATATTAATCAAACAAGTTATTTAGAGTCAAGGAGAATGTTTTAATGGGCATTTCTTTTCACAACCTTTTAAAGATGTTTTATATATTGTTGAAATAGCTAAATATGGCTGTATAACAATGTCTTCAGTTCAGTTCAGTTCAGTCACTCAGTCGTGTCCAACTCTTTGTGACAATGTCTTAAGGAATATTTATTCACTAAATACATTTGTCACTTGAGCCATACCTGCTATTGATGTCTACATTTTGTTGGTTATTAATATTGGTAAACAAATCAAAGTTAAAATTTGTTATAAAAAACTGAACATATTAAGCATGCATTTGTTAATTTGAATTTGTGAACTATTACCATGTGGTTAGTGACATAATCTTGCAGTGAATCAATTCTGACAAAACAATAAATGGATTAAGTAGGTGGTTAACATAATAAATAGCAATAATTAAATCAACTAAATTTCTGAAGGAGATCATAAATAGTGACAGCCAATAAAAGGAGGAAATGTTTAGTTACACATTCTTCCTTTCAGAAACAAATTACTGAATGAAATAGTTTGGAATTGATATAGTCACTGTCTTAATTATGACCCAATTTTTGCTGATTAAAACGGACCCCAAATATGAGTGACTTAAACATGATATTTGTGTTATCTCATTTAGCAATCTAGATATAGAGGTTTCAAGACTGGTATGAAAGTTCCACTTTGCAAGGCTATGCAGGGACCTGCACTCCTGCTGTGGTTTTTCTCTGCCATCCTTTTCATGTTTCCTTCATCTGCTGAGTTAATGTTATCACATTTGCTTGTCTCACGTAGTAAGGAAGAGGAAGAATAGAGGAGCCATTCCTTCTTTAGGAAAATATCACCAAGTAAACCACAGTATTATTCCTTCTGTATCATTCACTGATCCTAGCCACACTGTCACATCCAGCATCTAATGCAGGTACAGAGCAGGAGCTTACTTTTCTAGAAAAGAGTATGGTCAGCGCTTCCCACTCCAAATTTAAAAAACTTCCCAGTTGCTCAGATGGTAAAGAATCCAGGAGACCTGGGTTTAATCCCTGGATGGGGAAAATCCCCTGGAGAAGGGAATGGTAGCCCACTCCAGTATTCTTGTCTGGAGAATCCCATGGACAGAGAAGCTTTGCAGGCAATATTCCATGCGGTCATAAAGAGTCAGACACCACTGAACAAATGGCACTTTCACTTTTTTCACAATAATATAAAAGAAAGAAAAAAGAAAGAAAGAAAATTAAACAAAAAGACCCATAAAACTAAAAAATGTAACCCCCAAACACAGGCTTCTCAATACAAAGAGAAAAAGGAGAGAAAAGTGAAATTGAGGGAAAATTAGCAATCTCTGGGGCCATCCCCAAAATAAGGAGAGAGAATACTAAAATAGGTTTCTTGTAATTCATGTAAAAATTCAATAATATTAGTTTAATAAAGTGTAGTGACTTACTTTAAATACCAATACATTTTTTTTTCCAATCAAAAAACAGGCAGTCAATTTATTTTAAGATCTGAACACTGAAAGTAATCCTAACAGGCAGTGGTATTTTAGAAATTAAAAATACTCTGAAACTGAATAATAAATATAACATGGATCAGAGGATAAAATATGTAGAAGGAGAATATTTTACATATCATAATTCAGGGTGGCACAATGACACATTATGAAAGATTCTCAGTGATGACAACTTTCTTTAAACTGTTACTTAAGAAAAATGACTGAAATAGAGGACAATTATTCTTTACCATATGAAACATTTCAAAATACAGAATTAAGTAATTTTTTTTTTTTAGTTTTCATTTATTTTTTATTTTACTTTACAATTCTGTATTGGTTTTGCCATACATTGACAAATTAAGTAATTTTGATGTAAGGGTATTATGGTATAAAAATTTCAAAGTAATATCTAAAGTAAAATTCTATATAATACATTCACATCTAATCAACTTTGTAGTAAAATTTTAACCTTCATATCTCTTGAGGATATATGATCATAAAAACACCCACATGCACAGCCTGATTCTCCACCATAGTCTGATTCCTCACCACACCACAGGGGAAGATAACATTATAATCCCCATTCTCAGTTCTAAATTGTTATATCACGGTTATTGCCACATCAAGGTAACTCTCTTTCTGATGGTTTTTGAAAAGGCAAAAGGAAATCTTTAGCGTGAAATGTTATGTGTCTTGATATGAGGTAGATTACATGGTTTTATACATTTTTCAAAACTAATTACACTATACAAAAATTTTCTTTCCATTTTACTTTATGCAAATGAAGTCAATGAAATAATTCCAAAGTGTGTAAGGGGTGAGGGGTAGAGGATACAATTTATGAATAAGTAATTTTCTATCTCAATCTTTAGACTTAGTTTAACTATATGTTGAAGCTCTGAGGCACTTTTCTTTTGAATGGTATTACTTAAAAGACAATAATACCTTCATGATACTTAAATTATATTTAATTAAATTTTATTATACAATAATTTAAAATTTATTATAAAAAGAGATAATAGACTATGAAAATTCTTACTAATGAAACATTATTACTACTTAATAGTGTCCAAAGTGTTGTCAATTTTAATAAACATTATTATAACAATAAAATCATCTCAAATATTTAACCATAAGTGGATAAATGGCTGGTTTCCTAGCATTACTGACCAACAAACAAGCTCAGGTGATGATCATTTATGAAGTTCTTCTCAGATATCTCAAATATCCCAAGGTACTAAATTTATAATACTCACACAGCAGAGATGTATTTGGAAAGTAGAGTTATAAAGTAGAGAAATCTCTAAAAGTAATATTTTACACTTACAATTTTGCTGACTAAAAAATGAGTTTAAAATAATATAAAGATTTAATAAAACTTTGCCATACATGATACTTAAAGAATTACAAAATAATGACCTTTCCATTGAATAATTATATATAATTTTATTGAATCAAAATTCTTTAAATTTTTAAGATTGTATTTATTTGATTTTAATATTTATTAGTGAATATAATGAAAATAATATTTTATAAACTAGACCCTCATTAAAATCTTTTCTCTAGAGTTTATTTCAGGGGCTTACCATATAGAAGAAGATAAACTATAATGAGATCCTTTGATCATTTATGGAGCTAATTCTCTCTGGTGAGCCATAAAATAAACTGACCTTATAGATAAATATTCTTTAAATTGCATTCCATTTTAACACTATTGATACATCCAGACCCACAAGAGTCATATCATATGAAAAGAAAACATCAATATTTTAGACCCCTAATAATCTTCTATTTTACATAAGTCAATATTTTTCAGATGTACATTGGTCACTCTGGGCAGAAACACAGATTTGAACTTATGTCAAATTAACACTAAGTACTGTATATCTTGGGCTTCCCAGGTAGCACTAGTAAAGAACCCACCTGCCAATGCAGAAGACTTAAGAGACATGGGTTTGATCCCCAGATCAAGAAGATCCCTTGAAGGAGGGCATGGCAACCCACTCCAATATTCTTGCCTGGAGAATCTCATGGACCAAGCATCCTGGAGGACTCCAGTGCATAGGGTTGAAAAGAGTCGAACATGAATGAAGTGACTTAGCATGCAAGCACTGTGTATTTTATTTATATATTCAAAATGTTTAATGAGCTTATTGAGTCAGTCAATGTGTTCAGTGCTGTGAACAGACCATAAAACAAAAGTATAGTCCCTGTTTTCATAGTTTATGCATGTTTAAGAGGGATAACCTGGAAATAAAAAGAAAATAATAATAAATATGCAATATGTCAGGTATGTAAGTGCTATGGATCTGCCTGCATTGCGGGAGACCCAAGTTAGATCCCTGGCTGATCCCCTGGAGAAGGAAATGACAACCCACTCCAGTATTCTTTTCTGGAGAATTCCATGCACAGAGGAGCTTGGCAGGTTACAGTCCATGGGGTCGCAAAGAGTCAGACATAATTATGAAACTAACACAATAAAGGAAAATCAAAATGGTTAAGACATGTGGGAAAGAGGTAGAGGTATTATTTGTGAAAATTTATTTGATTAAAATGAGAAAACCGGCATGCAGATGTCTGGTTTACACCAAAAACATACTCTTATACTCACAGGTCGGCTGTTATCTGTGAGAGTCGGCTGACCTAGCTGACCCTAGCTTAACCCCCACCAGACTGAGGGTTCTACTTTAGGAGGACAGCTGGATGGCTTTGGCTTATAACTCTATCTTCATTAGTTGGTGTTTGGACCTGCAGTTGAAGCATGTTCCTCAAAGGCCAAATGACAGGTGGAAAGTCAGACTATGGAAGCCTATTTTAAGCATCTCTTCATGTCAAGTATGCTCACATTCCATTGGCTGAAGCAGGTCATGTTGCCAAGTCTAATAGCGTTTGAAAGACATATATTTAACCCACAATGAAAGAGGATTGTAAAGCCACTTGACAAAGAATTTGGGTCAATTATCCTATTACACAAGTGAAAAGTATAGAATCAATCCTTTAGTATCCTGTCATTCAGAAAGTACAGGATATTTTGAGCACAGTAAAGACTGTTTTTCATTCTGAGTGAGACTTCTAGGCTTCTAATTACAACATCTAAGTTAACCCTCCTTTTTCACAAGAAGTGGCATGTGTGTATATATTGGGATGTTTTTTCTTTTTTCTTTTTTTTTCGTTATTTTGTTTGCTTATAGAAGTGCATGGGTCAAAAATAATATTAATTTATATTATCTCTTTCCTTTTCACTGCAAGTTGATGTGATCCCTTTAAAAATGTATTAGTTTATAAACCATTCCATAGATAACAATCACACCCCAAAATCTCATCAATAGGATCCTCTTTTGATTTGGTCTCAGTGATACTACTGAGAGAAAATTCTTAGAAATCCTTTTGTTTAACAGAAAAGACCTGTGTTACTACCTTGTGATTTTTAGAGGGATTTCTATCTAGAGGGTTGTGTGCAGTATCATCTTAAAACTTTTAAGGTCTTAACATAGGAAGCTATGGTTCTACCATGGATTGAATCCTTGTCTGAAAGCTATTTCTTAATTGGCAAATGATTTGTCATCTGGAAAATTTGGCAACAAGATACAGTTTAAATTTAGAATTCTAGAAACTCTGATTTTTAAAATATGTAACAGTTCATTCTTTATTTAAATTTTATTTAAAGCAGAGAGAAAAGGCCAGGTGGCATCTTCAACAATCTGCCTGGAGATCTCTTTATGTGATTAAGTTAATTAGATATGATTTCTATTTTGCACATTCAGGCAAGCATATTGCCAAATTCCCTGGAACTATAAGGCAAGTCCCCTTTCCTCTAGTGCCCAGTGCCATTTCCTTTAATATCCTTTAAGCTTTTTACCAACAGACTCCTCCATGCCATTTAGGCTATACCGATACTATTTTAATACTATTCTAAAAACCATTTAAAAAATTAAATTAAAAAAAAACCATTTAGGCTTTAATTATTAGTAATCTCAAGACTTAAAGCCAATTTCATATGAATTACATTTTGATTATGGCAGGTACTACTTGCAGTTTGCATTTGTTTACAAGTGCATATCATCACCCCAAAATTCTGTTCTTAAAACAATCATATTATTATGATTACCGATACTTTGTGTCAGCAATTCAGAAAAAAAAAGAATGAATTTCCATCTGCTCAATAATTTCAGAAGCTACCCCTGTGAGACCTCAATTTCTGGGCAAAGGAATTGTGTGAAGGCATTTTCACTCATGTCTAGGGTTGATCCTGGCAGTAATTAGGTATTTCTACTGGCTCTGTCAGCCAGAACACTATTTCACATATTTTGGGCTTCCTCATACCTTGGTAGTTTTGGATTTGTAACATTATCACTCAGGGTTCTAAAGTTGTCCAGTTTCCTTATATGAACCAGCCTCCTGGGTGGCTCAGATAGTAAAGAATCTGCCTGCAATAAGGGAGACCTGGGTTCGATCCCTGGGTTGGGAAGATCCCCTGGAGGAGGGCATGGCAACTCACTCCAGTATTCTTGCCTGGGGAATCCCCATGGACAGAAGAACCTGCTGGACTACAGTCCATGGGGTCACATAGAGTCAGACAGGACTGAGTGACTAAGCACAACAAATCAGCTATAATCAAAAGTCCACCACTCAGATTCACAGGAAAAATTATAGACTGCCAGGAGCCACCACAGGAGATCCCACCCATGACATGGTCATGTGGAAGAGAACTGTTAAGCAAGGTTTCAGAACTCAAGGGGCTCCCTAGGCTTTCTCGAGCCCCAAACCAGAATCTGTCTGTTTTACTATTTCATGCCATTCACCAACTCCTCTGACATTAACAGGGGGCTAACCCTGACCACCTTTCTCTGGAGAAAATCAACTTAGGGCTATAGCTAATAAGTCTCCTGGACATGAGAGGAATATTTCCAATCAAAACCCCTTTGTTAGCATTCTAGCTTGCTTGGCAGGCATATCCAGACTCTTGCAGCTACGCATGTGATTATTCGCAGCCTCCTAACTGTGAGAGGCATGGAAAGCCTAAAACATAGAGCCTTTTAAAGAGTTAAAAGTTATTGGAGTAGTGCTGGTGTAGGATTTCATTATTGGGCCAATGCTTGTTGCTAAGTTCCCATATCTCTTATCCACTGTGCACCTGGGAGTGCATTAGTTAACATAGTTGAAAAGTAAGAAAAACAAGTGTAGCCTTGAAATTAACCACATCAGATTTTTGAGCTAATTGGTTCTTTCTTGTAACTCACTGCACCTTTGCTCTGTGAGAAATGTAACTTGTTTAATACTTTCTGAGGCTGACATAGATTAGAAATATATGAAAAAACATTTCAAGGAAAAATAAGTTTTCTGGTTGAACAGCCTTTATCAAAAAAGGGTCATAAAATGTCCACAGGCCTCCAAGGCCAGAAGATAATGTACACAATATTGTTTATGGGAAAGGTTTGCAGAAAAAATCCTGGTTTTGATAAAGACAAAACAGATGTAACGTTTGGGCTGACTCTGTATAACTTTGCATCTTTCATTTCCCTCTATGTATAAGACAAGGTATAAAAGTACCTTTTAAAAATAAAGCTATTGGGCCTCATTCAAAGAAGCTTGGTCACCCTGTGTTATTCTTTTTTTCTCTTTTTCTCTCACTTTCTTTTCCAGGCTGATCCCTTGGAACACAGAGGCTCTCTGCATTCACTTTTCTGCCTGGGCTTCTAAGACTTTATTAGCTTTCTATGGAATATCAGCCTTTTTCTCTCCTCTATTTTCTTATCTTCAACATTTTTTTACTTATCTCTCTCTAAATCAATCACCAATGGGTTTTTCCTTCAGGTTCCCCTGGATCCTGCGGGGGCTGGACCCTGGCAATAGAGTCTTATCTTTTGATCGAAAGAATGTCAGTCACTTTTTTTTTTCTTTTCTTTTTTTTAAAATTAATTAATTTATTTTTTATTTTACTTTACAATTCTGTATTGGTTTTGCCATACATTGACATGAATCCCCCACGGGTGTACATGCATTCCCAAATATGGACCCCCCTCCCACCCCCCCTCCCCACAACATCTCTCTGGGTCATCCCCACTTACCAGCCCCAAGCGTGCCGTATCCTGCATCGGACATAGACTGGCGATTCGATTCTTACATGATAGTATACATGTTTCAATGCCATTCTCCCAAATCATCTCACCTTCTTCCTCTCCCTCTGAGTCCAAAAGTCTGTTATACACATCTGTGTCTCTTTTGCTGTCCTGCATACAGGGTCATCATTGCCATCTTTCTAAATTCCATATATATGTGTTAATATACTGTATTGGTGTTTTTCTTTCTGGCTTACTTCACTCTGTATAATTGGCTGCAGTTTCATCCATCTCATCAGAACTGATTCAAATGTATTCTTTTTAATTGCTGAGTAATACTCCATTGTGTATATATACCACAGCTTCCTTATCCATTCATCTGCTGATGGACATCTAGGTTGTTTCCATGTCCTGGCTATTATAAACAGTGCTGCGCTGTGATGAACATTGGGGTACATGTCAGTCACATTTTAAGAAGCACGTGCAAGATAGGAAATTCCTATGAACATCTGTGGAACACAAAATCTGCCCAGTTCAATTTTCTCACAGAGATTATATCACATAAGCAAAAGGCAGCAAGAATTATTGTGTATTGAGCATGTATATTAGGGAAAGCATTTTCCTTGTTTTGCAGCATTAATCTGGTGTTATCTATCACCGATTAGAGGGCTTCCTTGATGGTTCAGTGGGTAGAGAATATGCCTCCAGTGCAGGAGACACAGGAGATGCAGGTTCAATCCATGAATTGTGAAGATTCCCTGGAGGAGGAAATGGCAACCCACTTTAATATTTTTGACTGGAAAATCTCATGTTTAGAGGAGCCTCACAGGCTGCAGACCATGGAATCACAAAGAGTCAGATACAACTGAGCAACTAAACACACACACACATACACATATCATTGAGTAGAAGTTACAGGGGTGCAAAGTACAATCAGTATCATATCACATAGAACATCAAACCCCTGCTGCATTTTCAGTGTTAGTTTCTGAATTATGTCTTTGATACCACTGTTCAATTGATATCAATACAATTGATCAATTCCCTCAGTCTTATAGATATAATGATTTATGTGTCAATTTGACTGCTCCAGACGTTTGATCAAGTGTCCAGACATTTGATCAAGCTTTATGTGTCTGAGATGATGTTTCTAAATGAGATTAACATTTCAATTCATAGAATGAGTAGAGTGAGTTGCCTTCTCTAAGGATAGAATAAAAAGGCTATCAGAGAACTTCTGTGATGTGAACTGAGACATCTATCTTCTACTGACCTTGGACAATGAATCACAGTGTAGACTCATAGTTTTCAAGCCTTCCAACTCAGATGAACTTAAACTATCAGCTATCTTGGGTCCAATTCTTTGGCCATCTGATGCGAACAGCTGACTCATTGGGAAAGACCCAGATGCCGGGAAAGATTGAAATCAGAAGGAGAAAAGGATGACAAAGGACAAGACAATTGGATGGCATCACCAATGGACATGAAGTTGGACATGGAGTTGGGCAAACTCCAGGAGATGATGCGAGATAGGGAAGCCTAGAGTGCCGCAAAACATGGGGTTACAGAGTTGGACACAACTTAGCAACTGAACAACAACAAACCCTGCGTCCCTTACTTACTGAAGTTTTTGGATTTAGTCATGTGCAAAAATTCCTTATAATTAATCTCTCTCTTTCTTGCTAGATAGATAGATGATAGATGGATGGAGAGATAGATCTCCTATTGGTTGTGTTTTCTCTGGATAATCCTAACTAATATAGTAATGTAATTAAATTCTATAATTCTGGAAGGAAAATTGAAAATTTTTAAATGTAAATTATAATAACTGTATGTTTAAAGTCACAAAGAAAAATAGTCAGCACATTTTTAGTTGTCAAGGAAAATAAAATTCAACCTCACATAAATTGAAAAAAAATGTTTTATTCCTGCTAATGTAGAACTTTTTATTTATTAAACCATAATAGACTAAAATTGACTTTTTAGTATCAAAAAAAAGTGGCATTCACTTTTCATGTTTCCACCTGGGAATATTATACAAATTACACAAGGAAATTGAGGAGTAAATTTATGAATGTACATGTTTTATGTCTGTTGGCCTCATTTTGTAAGAGAAGACTATTTTCAGACTATCTTACTAACAGATAACTTACTCATTTCACAAATGATTAATAATAGTTGAAAGCTCTCAGTATATGATTATGATCACCAAAGAAGATTTTACCAGAATGAGACGTTTGCAACATATAGATGAGGAACCAAATTTAGGAAATGGTGAGAATAGTTTTTAAATTATTATAATAAACTAAAGTTATAGAAATGAGAAACATGTATTATATTTATATAAATATCATAAATATAAATTATGTACTGTTAATTATATATCAATTGGACTTTGTTAGGGCTTCCCTGGTAGCTCAGACAGTAAAGAATTCATCTGCAATGAGGTAGACCTGAGTTTGATCCCTGGGTTGGGAAGATCCCCTGGAGGAGGGCATGGCAACCCACTCTAGTCTTCTTGGCTAAGAAATCCCCATGGACAGAGGTACCTGGTGGGCTACAGTCCATGGGGTCGCAAAGAATCGGACATGACTGAAGGACTAAGCACAGCACAGCAAAGCATAAGTGCAGGACTTTGTTAAGCTCTTTACAAAACTGACATCATTTAACTGTTATCATCACTCAGTGTTAGAAGCGTTATTAGTATATATCCATTTTACAGATGGAAAACAGCCACATAGAGAGTGCCCAAAAGATCAAAGATAATAAAAGCATTTTATTGTAAGTGCCCAGTATATGCTGTGTTGTTATTCACTGGATGACAGTATTGATACATTTCTAGGATAATTTTTCTTTTTTTTTAAACTTGCCTTGGGTATAGTTGTTTTGCAATGTTTTGTTAGTTTCTGCTGTACAGTGAAGTGAATCAGCTATATGTGTACGTATATCACCTCCCTCTTGGGGTTCTCTCCTAACCTCTCACCCATCTCATTCATCCAGGCCACCACAAAGAATGGAGCTGAGCTTCCTGTATATAGCAGGATAACTTTTATTTCTAACAATTGAAAAGAAATGCTTTTGAAACCTTATCATGGCACCTACTTGTCACTTTTTAGTGAATCCCCATTGCTGACTCTGTATGACAAGGCCTGGGTACTGCTTTTATTCCTACTCACCAGTCTCTTTCCATATGCTCCCTTGCCATCTCTCACTACTTGGATGCCTCACTCTTTCATCATCTTTTTGTGCACAGTGGCAATGTATTATTTAGCCTCAAAATCAAATACAAGTAAAATAAATGCATGAATAAATGAATGAAGTAACACATCAAGTGAAGATACTATCTTTCAAAGAAAACTCCAGATGTCCAGAGGTGACTAAAGTAATCAAATCTCATTATATGATTCAAATGTCCCTTTCCACTAACACATTCTTTGGGTAGCAGCAAGAATGCTAACCAGTATGACTACAGCAGGTTTGTTAGGAGGGTAGCAGATGATGAGGTCAGGATGAGATTGAGAACTTTTGATGTTGGAAATGTGGTTTACTATTGCAAAAAGTAGTTTCTCTGGAGAAAAAAAAAATAAACTACTGGGACATTTTGATCAGAGAATATGTAATAGCTTATTTTAAATATGATCTCTGGCCATTGAATTGAAGATAGACTGAAGAGGATCATAGATACAAGTAAGAAGAGTTATTAGACAGATACCCTAGTAATTCCAGGTGGCTTGGGACAGGTTGATAGAGTCAGCAGAGGTGGGAATGATTTTAGACATATTCAAAGGGATTAATGAGATAATAGTCTCTAACAGAGTCCCTTTGAGTATCAGGTGAAATAATATGCTTAGAGAATTTAGCACTGCTTGGCAAATAACATGATATTAGTGCATATGGGTGAGTGCTGGTAAGTCATTTATAATGAAACTAAGGAAGCTTATACTTCAGAACCTTCACTTATGAAGGTCACTTTTATGGCACTCTTATGTTTACACATTTGTATGATTTCTCTTAAGAAGTTTCCTCAATTTGTATAAGCTTCAGGCCACAAAATTTGGACTGCCTCGGTAAAAATAGAAGAAGGATAAAAAGAGAAGGAAAAGATGGAAAAGAGTAATAATTGCAAAACTAAGGATTGGGAGAATGAAGTGGAAAACTACATTAGAGTGAAGTTTTTAAAGCCTCAAGTAAGACACATGAATGACAAATTTAAATATACATATTTTTAGCTTATCAAACTTTTAAAACACAGCTATTTTATAAATAAGGCATGGAATTGATTAAATGACTTTCCCAAACTCTTGAGAAAGAATATGAAAAAGCCAGGAAAAGACACAAATTGCAAAATTTATAAGCGTGTATCATTTTTAACAGATGATTCTTTTCTTTGAACTCATTGTCCTTTTTCTTTCTGTCTTTAAGGCGATTCTTTTATTGCGTACTTAGCCATTTTGCTCTATTTTTACTGACACAGTGATCTGTATTTTCCTGAGGGGTTATTTTATACCAGAGTATGACAGCTCCTTTCAAAAGATGTTTAATCAAATTGTGACAGTCATTGATAATTATTTAGCACCTGTGCCTGTCTTGGAATCCAGTGACTTCATAGAATGTATATAAATTCTAGGTCCTTTAAGTTTTTGCATCATTTAACATTTTAGTGAGAAAAGGACTCATTAAGTCACTTTTAAAGACTTTGGGCAGTCTTCCTTTACTCTTGGACACAAAAAACATAAGGTTAAACCTACAAGGAATTTAACATTTCTTGTTTCTAATATTTTCTGCATTTTTGGTTTATTTAAATCTGCTGAATTAAGGATCAGAGATACAAACATTATCACTGGGAGTTAAATAACTTCTGAAAAATCAGTATTACAGATAATCAAAAGGATTTTGCACATTTGAAGCAGAGAAATTTAGCTCTTCCTTAAGTTGTAGATTGTTCTTTTATCTAGACTATATTTGTAGTGAAACACAGAAGTGTGTATTGATGGCTGAGTTTGAATTTTTTTCCTTTTTATTTATTTATTTATATTTTTTAATTAATTAATTAATTTATTTATTTTTTATTTTACTTTACAATTCTGTATTGGTTTTGCCATACATTGACATGAATCTACCATGGGTGTACGGAAAATAATAGCTTGTGCTTACATAAAAATAAATAGTTCATATAATTTTATTCTCATTTATCACAGTGTAAATAGTCTATATAGTAAATCAAATAATTATTCAAGTATCTAAATAAAATAAAAGTGGGTA
Source organism: Oryx dammah (assembly GCF_014754425.2). Lineage (NCBI taxonomy): Eukaryota > Metazoa > Chordata > Mammalia > Artiodactyla > Bovidae > Oryx > Oryx dammah. The sequence goes on from NW_024070186.1 coordinate 143,030,882, forward strand.
CTAGTAACCAACACTTGTAGCATTTATTGATGCAGGTGGTATTTTTAGTGTTATATATTACTTAGACTTGTCAACATTCTGTTGAAGTAAGCAGTATTATTATCTAAATTCGCAGATGAGCAAATTAGGTATATAGAATTTAGCTGCCTGCCCAAAAGTTACATCACTGCCAGGTGTTAGAGACAAAATTCATTTTGGGCTATTTGGTTCCAGAATCTACACACTATCCAGCTGTGTACTATTGTTCACCAAGGTGCCTTTCACAGCAGAGCAGATGAAATGAAAGTGACAGGTGAAAGTAGCAGACATTTTAGAAGATTAAAAAAAAGAGAGAAAGAAAGACAGATCTTTACTGTCAGATGGAATCAACTATATCATTATTGAGATGAGAATTAAATAAAGGTAAATATTTGAATGTCAACAGGATTAAATTTGTCATAGTTGTTAAAATATCACTGTAGTATTACGGAATAATTTTCAATAACATAATACTGGATAATACAATCTCAAAAAAAAAAAAATTGCTCCCTTACTGTCTTAGTAAAGCTGTGCCCATTTTGAATAATAAGAAAAAAAAAAAAAAAGCTTTTCATAAACAATGGTTTTCTTCTGAATGGTTCTACTCCTTGAAGTATGTTCAGTATAAGTCTAGACTAGAAAGACTGATTAGAATATTCATGGATGTATTCCTATCAAATGCTGTCTACATGTCATAATTTTCTTTGCAGTTTCCTAAACATGATCTGTTATTTCCTTATCCATTTGAAGTGTCTTGATCTTTGTCTCCACAGGCTCACAGATTTTGCTATACTTGTTTGTGTCTATTCAGAATAGTTCTAGAAACAAGACAGAGGTTCTATTTCTACTCTGTTTGTTTGTTTAATAGAACTATAATATTACTAACCATAACCCTCAAGACCAGTATCTATGAAGTAAAGCTGACAGTAGTATAATACCATTAAGACAGCAGGATTAAGTGTGGGATAGAATATGAAATTAGTGTACATGAGGGGGGGCACATTTTTAAGATTGGTTAAACATACAGCAAAAGATCTCATAAGAAGCCTGCTTGTAATTTAGGGCCATTATAGCCTGTGCTCTGTTCTCTCTGTCTATCCCACTATGGCTTCTCGGCCTTCTGGCTAAGATCCAGTGAAGCATTTGTTCACCCTAACACTTCTCCCACGTGGTGCTCATTCCATTAGGCCTGGTACTTCTCCTTGCATATGCATTTTTGACTCACTAAGAATCCTTTTGCATTGTTTCCCAAACTTTACTATGTCATGTTCAAATGATATATATATATATACTTTCCCTGGTGGCTCAGATGGTAAAGCGTCTGCCTACAATGAGGGAGACCTGGGTTTGATCCCTGTGTCAGGAAGATCCTCTGGAGAAGGAAATGGCAACCCAGTCCAGTACCCTTGCCTGGAAAATCCCATGGATGGAGGAATGTGGTAGATTGCAGTCCATGGGGTCGCAGAGAGTCGGACACAACTGAGCGACTTCACTTTCACTTTCATATATATATACATACATATATATATATATATATATATGTATGTATATATATATGTAATTTATCTTTTGGCCACACCATGCAGAACTTAGTTCCCTAGTTAAGGATTGAACTCATGCCTTTAAGATAAAGGGATGGAGTCCTAACCATTAGATCAGCAGGGAATTTTTCAATTGATATTTTAATTCCATAATTTAGACAAATAAAACATTATCAAATAAAATATGAAGATGAATGCTATTTTCCCTGTAGAAACAAAGTTGATTAGCCAAGAAAGACTAAAGGAATGCAAATAAATTAAAATTTTAAAGTTTTTAAAAAAGGCATGGACAACAAAATGTAAATATTGCAAATAAGGGGTAAACTTTCGAAAGAATCTTCACTTCAGATTCCTGTGCCACTGACAAAATTTTCAGGCTACTTTAAAGAAATAGAAACTTACAAATTTTTTAGAAAATGTACTAGGAGTGAGGTGTATAGGAACAATATGTGTTTAAATCCCAATCAGTTGAACCCATATTTTTTAAAAAACCCTTTACATCATTAAAGAAATGTCTCTCTACTAAAAAAGGTATTAACTTTTAAAAATAACTTTGTTCCTAGCACTCCGTAAAGTGAAGTGAAGTGAAAGTGAAATCTCTCAGTCATGTCTGACTCTTTGCAACCCCATGGACCATACAGTCCATTAAATTCTCCAGACCAGAATATTGGACTGGGTAGCCATTCCTTTCTCCAAGGGATTGTCCCAACCCAGGGATCAAACTCAGGTCTCCCACATTGCATGTTGATTCTTTACCAGCTGAGCCACTAGGGAAGCCCTTGATACATAAAAAGTAACATTGCAAGTATTAATTACCAATTATTACTAATTGCTAACTAATTAGCAATTAGTACTAATTGCATGTAGCAAATTGCATACTTACAATTTTAGATTAAAATAAGTAAAATCAAATGCTTGAGATAAGTTTATATTGTTATGTCTGATCCCATCTTCAGTTCGGTTCAGTTCAGTCACTGGGTCATGTCCGACTCTTTGCAACCCCATGAATTGCAGCACGACAGGCCTCCCTGTCCATCTTGAACTTCCTTAATTATTTTAGCTAAGAAATCTTCTGTTCTTTGACATTAATTTTATATACCAGACACTCTCCTCATGACATGTTTGATTAAGAGGCAGGACATTAATAGGTAAAGGTGATTCTTTAAAAAAATGTGTTTATGTGTATAGTACTAAAAGAAAGCTGAGAGACAAAGAATTGATGTTTTTGAACTGTGTTGTTGGAGAAGACTCTTGAGAGTCCCTTGGACTGCAAAGAGATCCAACCTGTCCATTCTGAAGGAGATCAGCCCTGAGTGTTCTTTGGAGGGAATGATGCTAAAGCTGAAGAAGCTCCAGTACTTTGGCCACCTCATGCAAAAAGTTGACTCTTTGGAAAAGACTCTGATGCTGGGAGGGATTGGGGGCAGGAGGAGAAGGGGACGACAGAGGATGAGATGGCTGGACGACATCACAGACTCGATGGACATGAGTTTGAGTGAACTCCGGGAGTTGGTGATGGACAGGGAGGCCTGGAATGCTGTGATTCATGGGGTCGCAAAGAGTCGGACATGACTGAGCAACTAAACTGAACTGATAGGAGAATTCTAAATGTGCACATGTTTATTGAGGGGGAAGTTGTTGTTCTTACACTAAGAATTGACTACTATCTCTGCCTCATGAGAAAGGCGTCCAATATAATTTAAAAAAAAATAATGCTAGACCAAGCCAAGTCAACAAAATGATACTTGGATTCATTTCTCATTTCTGATCAGAATAAAGATTTTGCATACAGAAAGAAGCATCATAGAGAATACAAATTAAGCAAACTTCAAATAGAAAACATGACAAGGAATGTAAAATCACTTCCTCATTCCTAATTCTTCATGGTTATCTGTTGAGATTTATATTAAGCCTTGAGCTACTTTAATATGTACTCAAGTTTAGGACATTTTCTATGAATTTGTATCAGACTGGTATTTTTACTAGATCTCTGAGTTTTTGCTGATTGTGAATTTAATATATTTTACAACTTCTTGATCCATCAATTGTACATAGTTTTGTGGATTTACAGTGAACAATTGCATGTAATTTTTTAAACTCAGTTTCTAGCAAAGGGAAAATTATAGAATTTGAGAACAAATGCATGTACAATTTATTAGTCTTCATAATTCTTCCAAGTTTGTAATACAGCTTCCTGTATCAAGTTGAAGTAAAAAACCCCATTTTCCATCCATGATTGGAATTAGAATTAGGCAAGATTTAACTGTGCTGATGCTCTTTTAAACAATTTGATAAATCACTGTTCTGTATCAAATAGTTTGAAAAAAAAAAGTGCGCTAGGAAAGAACACTGGGACCTTTGCTTGGTTCTCTCAAAGATAATATCAGTAGTCTTAGGAAAATTAAGGCTACTCAGATTCCGATGACTTGAGTAGTGTCAAACAATTCATGCAATTTACCCCTCTAAGTAATAAGTATAACCAAACATTCATTGTCACTGTGTTTTTTAAAGTACACATGTTTACTCTGTTGAGCTTTCAAAATTTGCCACACAGAGTTTAAAGAAAAGAGATACTCAATTCAATTCTACCTTACCTTAACCTTTTTCAGAAGATAGTGAAAAAATAGTATTAGGTGGTCAACATGTATGTGTCAGTTTGCTGCTGCTGCTATTTAGTTGCTAAGGCGTGTTCAACTCTTTGTGATTTCTTGGACTGTAGCCTGCCAAGCTACTCTGTTAATGAAATTTCCCAAGCAAGAATACTGGAGTGGGTTGCCATTTCCTTCTCCAGGGAATCTGCCTGACCCAGGGATCAAGCCTGTGTCTTCTGCTTGGCAGCTGGATTCTTTACTACTGAGCCACCTGGGAAGTCCCAGTTTGCTACACCAGTTAAGAAATTAGGTGTGATTTTATGACAAAGTTGATGATCAAAGACATCCACACTGATATACTATCTCATGTAGAAAATAAAAAAGATATAACAAAGTAATTTACTAATTTTTTTTCCTTCCTTAGTAATTGCTTTATCTTATGGAGAGAAAAGGAGAGAATTTTCATATGTTTGTATGTTAAGGTGTATATTATGAATGGAAGTGCATAATTAACCCTATTATGATTGGTTGTCTTGTAAATGGGGCTTCCCAGGTGGCACTAGTGGTAAAGAATCTGCCTGTCAATGCAGGAGACATAAGAGACAGCAGTTTGATCCCTGGGTTGGGAAGATTCCCTGGAGGAGGGCATGGAAATCCACCTCAGCATTCTTGCCTGGAGAATCCTATGGACAGAGGAGCCTGCTGGGCTACAGTCCATAGAGTCACAAAGAGTCGGACACAGCTGAAGTGACTTAGCACACATGCACCTCTTATAAATTAAAGGTATTAAAAATAAAGTACAAGCTATAAATGGAAAAGAAGTTGGGCTTCCCTGGTGACTCCTGCAATGCAGGAGACCCAGGTTTGATCTCTGAGTCAGGATGATCCCCTGGAGAAGTGGATAGCTAACCATTCCAAATTTCTTGCCCGGAGAATTCTATGGATAGAGGAGCCTGGTAGGTGTCACAAAGTCCATGGTGTCACAAAGAGTCGGACATGACTGAGCAATTAACACTTCACTAATTTAAAATAGCTCTAATTAAGTAATCCATCAAGTATTAACTTTATCATGTTAAAAATATAGCTCATGAAACCTTGGTATATTAGTTTAATTCACATTTTTTTTTCCTGTGTCTTTAGTTTCCTTTCAAACTGATTTATTTGCATACTTTGTAACCTTTCTAGGCAGCTTTCTGAAACCGTATATACATTTTTAAGTAAATAAGTATAGATTGTTTAGAACTTCTGTAATTTACACTGTCTAGCACTCTTACATATTTATTTTGACATTTAAAAAAAAATCTCAATCAAGTTGAATAGGAGAGACCCTACCTCTACCTTTATACAGACTTAGTAGCTGGCTTAATTCAGTTAGCTTAATCATAAAACTTTGATTCACGGAAGAGTTATAAATTTTAAAGCACTGAAAACCAGATTGAGGAATTCAGCTTAGCTGCTCAGAGAAACTGGCACATTCACACTGTGAAGGGCAGTGAGGTTGGTCAGTCTGACCACAAGAGCATCTGATGCTGCCGGAGGTGAACTCATGGGACTCAGAGGACTGGGTATGTTAGAAGCTGGGTCTTTGGTGATATCGGTAAAGAGGTTAAATCCAACTTATCTTTGCCTTAACTATTTTAAGTTAGCAAAATGTACTAAACATTTTTGTTGTTGTTGTTGCTTAAAGCAGTTTGAGTTGTTTTTCTTTTTTTGTCACCAGAAACACAGAGTTTTATCACAGACAGATAAGCACACTATGACATTGTTGATCTCTCTCTTTTCACTCCAGAGCTCCTTTCTCATCTTGAGTGGAAAGTGATATGATTTATAGCACAGAGCTCTTCGTCTTACAGTGTTCTCTCTTATGAAGTCTCACATTCATATGCCATAACCAAAACAAAACAAACAAAATGAAAAGTGACTCAGATGTTCCTCAGAAAAACCCCTTTCTGTCTATCTAACTGAAGACACATTTTCAACTGATGGTACTTACCTTTTCACTTTAGCTGATAAGAATCTCAGACCAAATTTACAGCATATCTTTGCCCTACAGGAATGATGGTGATGCTCCCTTAAAGGAACTCACTTTACTTTGTGTTCCATATGTAAATAATACCCATATTTCTCTTCCCTCTCACTTAGCCTTTTTAAAAAAGTCTATTTCATTGTATGCATTTGTGTTAGGAAACAATTATTCTTGGTGCTGAATTGGAATAACAATATGTAAGTAAAACAAAACAAAACAAAAAGTAAACACTACAAAAATAACACAAATATTTTTCAGTCTCTTAGGACTCTGGGTTGTAAGTGACAAAAATCAATTATTTTGAGAAATAAAGAAACTGTATTGTTTTCCTCAGGAAGTCCAAGGTTGAGGTAACTTCCAGGTTGCTTTAGTCATCATTTAACAATATTTTCAAGGATGTAGCTTCTTTAAATATCTTAAAAAAAAAAAAACAAAAAAAACACACATAGAATGTTTATTTCCCTGACCAGGGACGGAACCCATGCCCCATGCAGTGGAAGGAGCAGTCTTAACCACTGGGCCACCAGGAAAGTCGCCTTTAAACATCTTAATTGTGCCATTCTTAATTTGATTTCACTTTAATATAGGTAGCAAAACAGTTGCAGCAGTTCTGGTTAGCCCAGCCTATCAGGACACATCCCAGCAAAGGAAAGACAGCCCTTTCTGTTAGTTATCTCACTGGAAAAATAAAACATCTTTCCCAAAGATGCCCCATCTCTCAGAGAGAGTTTTAACATTCACAATTCTGAAAGAGTTCCATTCAAGGGAACTTAAATTATTATAATTTTCCTAGAATTCAGTTGAGCTTCTGTAGAAATTAAAGCATTAGTCATGGCATTCATCACTGCCTGTTTCTCACTTTTTAAATTCATTTTCAAATTCATCTTCATGCTATTAGTATTTTTATACCACTGAACTTGTGCTGGCTATTGCAGATCTGATTTTCTCAAAATAAGAATCATCCTTAAAGCAGAGACACATTTAAGCTATTATAATTAGTTTACACTTTAGAGTGAATCTTCAGTGTTTTCACAGCTGTTAATTCAAATAATATTTTGAAAACTTGCATTATACTAAGTACTGCTTTCTCTTTTTGTTAGTAGGAAATTATAAATGATAGGTTGTCTCTTTAAGGAGATATTGTTCTTAATTAATTATTCAATTCAATAGATACTTGTATCATAAGCTGTGTTAAAAATTGGACAGTGGACATTTACCAAAACAAATATGGCCCTTGAGAAGTACATATTCAAATTTTCTTCTCCCCCAAAATCCTAAACTCCCTTTCATGTTTTATAAGATCATGGCAAATGGTGCATTCCTGTATGCTAAGTTGCTTCAGTGCAATTCTGCGATCCTATAGACTGTAACACGCCAGGCTCCTCTGTCCATGGGATTTCCTAGGCAATAACACTAGAGTGGGTTGCCAAGCCCTCCTCCAGAGACTCTTCCGGACCCGGCGACTGAATCCACGGCACTTACACCTCCTGCATTGGCAGGCAGCTTCTTTACCACTAGCACCACCTGGGAAGCGCCCTTGGCAACTGATTGCTGCTGCTGCTGCTAAGTCGCTTCAGTCGTGTCCGACTCTGTGCGACCTCATGGATGGCAGCCCACCAGGCTCCCCTGTCCATGGGATTTTCCAGGCAAGAGTACTGGAGTGGGTTGTCATTGGTTTCTCCCGGCAAGTGGTTAAGTTTTGCTAAAAAGCAAGCTATCTTTGATGATAGTGTGGGAGTTGATTAGATAGGAATGAAGGTGGAGTCAAGAAAAGAGTTTAGAAGTAAGCCAGTCAAAGAAAAACAACTACACGATTCCATTTATATGAGATATGGAAAATTGTCAGATTTATAGACTCAAAGAGTGAAATGGTGGTTTCCAGTGTTGGAGGAGAAATAAGAACGGAAGTTACTAATTTACTGGCATAAACTTTCAGTTCAGTTCAGTTCAGTTCAGTCGCTCAGTCGTGTCCGACTCTTTGTGACCCCATGTATCACAGCACGCCAGGCCTCCCTGTCCATCAGCAACTCCCAGAGTTCACTCAGACTCACATCCATCGAGTCTATGATGCCATCCAGCCATCTCATCCTCTGTCGTCCCCTTCTCCTCCTGCCCCCAATCCCTCCCAGCATCAGAGTCTTTTCCAATGAGTCAACTCTTTGCGTGAGGTGTCCAAAGTACTGAAGTTTCAGCTTTAGCATCATTTCTTCCAAATAAATCCCAGGCATCAATAAGCCCTGGAGATCTACTATACAACTTTGTTTCTATAGTCAACAATATTGCATCATATTATTAAACTTTATTAAGAATGTAGAACTCATGTTAAGTGTTATTATCAATATAAAGTCAATAAAGTTTTTTTAAATCTCCAATATAGGTGCCAGGTTAATACCATTACAGATTCTATCCAACTGGTTTTTATAGTTCACAGCCTATTACTTCTACAGTGAAAAGAGACATCCAGCATATGGGCACATAAATACATGTGTGTGCATACTGACACACTCACACTATCATACATTGGCACCATCATGCACATACATAATTACCTTCAAAGAGTCTTGTGTATATACACACTCATATAAACACACATACTTATAGACACCTTTGTAAATACCATGTACTCTCACACATATTTACCCATGCACATTCACACATATAAAGCACATATTTATACACATTAAGACATATGTTCACACAAGTATACATATCTTCTAAGTGTTATGCATAGATTAAACATTTTTACTGAATCCACACTCCAGAATAAAGTGGCAACCCACTTTAGTATTCTTGCCTGAAAAATCCCATGAACAGAGGAGCCTGGTGGGTTAGTCCAAAGGGTCACAAAGAGTTGGACACAACTGAGCAACTAAGTATGCACTGAATCCACACCACTGTGGGTTCAGTACTGTGAATTAAGTATTACTAATTCCATTGTACATATGAGGACGTTGAAGCTCAAGAAAGTAAAGAATTTGTTCAAAGTTCTGCAGTTAGTACATGGGAGAGTGTGTCTGCTTCCAAAGTGTGTAGAGATGCCTGTAGAATTAGAAACAAACCAACTCACTATGCTGTTGACCTCTTAAAGATGTCACTAATTCTCAGTTCAGTCGCTCAGTCATATCTGACTCTTTGCAACCCCATGGATGGCAGCACTCCAGGCTTCCCTGCCCATCACCAACTCTCAGAGCTTGCTGAAACTCATGTACATCAAGTCAGTGATGCCATCCAACCATCTCTTCCTTTGTCACCCCCTTCTCCTCCCGCCTTCAATCTTTCCCAACATAAGGGTCTTTTCTAAGGAGTCAGTTCTTCACATACTGTGACAAAAGTATTGGAGTTTCAGCTTCAACATCAGTCCTTCCAATGAATATTAGGGACTGATTTCCTTTAGAATTGACTGGTTGGATCTCCTTGCAGTCCAAGGGACTTTCAAGAGTTTTCTTCAACACCACAGTTCAAAAGCATTAATTCTTTGATGCTCAGCTTTCTTTAGAGTCCAACTCTCACATCCATAAATGACTAAATGGAAAAAAACATTTTCACTAATTCTACCTTAATTTTAATTGACAAAACTCAAAGCATACTTCTTTGAAACTCTCCCAATTAATTTTTGAATTTTGCATAATATGTGGGAAAGTTAATCCACATATTGTGATCCATTTACACCAAATCCTCCAAATATTCTCTCTTAAAGATATTTGATGTCAATGAAAGTCTTCTGAATTTTTCAGGGAGATTTTCCATGCTTTATATGTGTTAAACATAGGCAAAACCATTGTTCCAAACTCAGGGGGATTTAGAGTTATGTTTGAGATGAACTTTTCTGTTCTTTTATTTTGAAGGTCATTTTCTATGCATAGTTAGTTATTTGAACAAATAAGAAATTGATTTTTTGTAAACAAACAATTGTAACAGACTATATGAATTATGATACAGATCTCAATTAATAATAATAACAATAAATATGTATTGAGTACTTGCCAGAGAGGAGTTTTGATCAGAAGAGAACATTAGTGAAAGTGAAGTTGTGAAGTCGAGTCCGACTCTTACGACCCCATGGGCTGCAGCCTACCAGGCTCCTCCATCCATGGGATTTTCCAGGCAAGAGTACTGGAGTGGGGAAGAGAACATTAAGCCCTAGGTGAATAACAGAAAGGAGAACTCAGTATTTATCTGAGTGTGGAAGGAAGATATTGATGTTTTTAGTTGCATATGAGAAGGATATTTTGTTTCCAGTAAGTTTACCCATTAAGATTCATGTCATCCAAACTGTATAGCTTGTCCCCCTGGGATGAATATTCTAGTCCGTAATAGTCATTAGTATTTGAGTTTTTCCCATACTTGGTCTCACCCACAGTGGTGTTTATTTTGCTGTTTTTTGTAAGAATAAAATCTTAGAATATAACAAGTTTGATGTGGGGAACTGAGGTTTTGAAGGAAGAATGTTAATTTACCTGGCAATACCAAGTTTAGGAGCTTTTTTCTCCATCTTTTCTGCAGAAGGACATTACACATTTCACCAAAATGTTATTTCCAAGGCACATGTTGGGGAAGGATTCACTCCTTCCTGGGATATCATTTTACTCTTCAGTACTTAGAAATTCTTTTTTCCTAGGCTTGGAAAAGACAGGAACAAGGCACCCATTTCCAGGAATCTAAATAGCAGGGACATGTAGACAATCCTATTAGAATAATGTGTGCGTGAGTGCATGCTTGCTCAGTTGCTGTTGAGTCGTTTGGGATCCCATGGACTGTATGTAGCTCACCGGGCTATTCTGTCCATGGGATTTTCTAGGCAAGAATACTGGAGTGGGCTACCATGCCCTCCTGCAGGGCCTCTTCCCAACCCATGGACTGAACTTGTGTCTCCTGAATTAGCAGGTAGGTTCTTTACCACTATGGAAGCCCTATTAGGACCGTAGGGCTCAGGATAGAAACAGAGTAAAGTAAGATCTTAGAGTATTTACCTCATCTATACAATTTGATTACTGTCTTTAACTTAGAGTGTAATTAAATGTTTTAATACAGTATGCTGGATTTTCAAAAGAAATTATAAAGTGAGAGTGACTGATAAGACTAGGCAGAGGGGTAGTAGCATTTTTTTTTCCTCTTAGAAAAATATCTGAATTTTTGTTGTCTCAAAATTTAGTTCTCCAGCAGACTTCTTAGTTTTTTCTATTTTTCTGTCTATTACTTATAAGCACAGTATTTTGCACAAATTTATAGCAATTTTTATAAATAAACAAAATCCAGCATTTAATCACCAAGTCACCAAGTCCAACATTTAGGTCATGTGTGACAGTCCACATAATCTTCTTCTGATGAAGCAACTCACTTCACTAAAACAAGCAAGACTGCAGAAAGTGAAGTCCTATATATATATAGGGGGAAAAAAAAAAAAAAAAACAGGCTGGACATGACACACACAATTTATTTTCAGCAAGAAAACATTTGACCATTTTGTACCTATAAAAAGTCCAGTAGGAGAAATTAAATTATTGACCCTGAGACACTTACTTTAAAGTGGAAGAGTAGATTTACCTTACTAACTATTAATCAAGGTAGAGTGGGTTGATTTGAAAAAAAAAAAAAATCCAAAGCAAACCTGAAGATTGAAGTTCTTAGTCCCCTGAACTGTGATGTTAAAGTAACGATGGCCTTGCTTGTGTATAGTTTGTCTTAGACATCGGCTCCAGTAAACTACTTTGGCAAGGCCATCATCATAAACAGTGACAGCAGAAAATGTGATTGTTCATCTTCTCTCCAGATTATTTTGCTGCAACAATCTAGTATTGCCTGTAGGCATATTTCATCACTGGCTGAGGAATAAATTGGAAAGATGTCTCTCTCTTGCCCACATCAGAGCTTCCTTAAAATAATAAGTGAGAGAAACAGAGAAAATGAGAAAGGGAGTGGAAATAAGAGGGAAAGTGAGAAGGAGATGGCAAAAAAGAGAAATAGAAACTTTGAGAGGAAAAACTAAATTGAATGAAAAGGCAGAGAACTGAGAAATGTAGAAATATGTACATATGTAGCAAAAAAAATAGTAATTTGTATGAATATATCATGTTTCTAAATATTAAATGATACTAAATAATAGCAAGTGATAAAACATTGAACAGTAAAATGTTAAATGAAGAGGGCCAAAAATTATCTGCAAGCTGAAGGAAAACCAAAAGAAACAAATATGATGGAAAATAAATTGTCATAGAAAAATCAATAATTAGGAGACTGATACACTTCTCAGCTTCATTAGTTTTGAAATTCAGTCACTTTGCCAGAAGCTTCTAACTTCTTCAAGAAAGAGCTCTTGATTCCTAATAGAAATATCTATGATCATCCTTGTTCTGTCACTAGTTTAAATAAGGGTAAGTTTTTATTATCTCTATTCATTCCCTCTCTCCTGCCTTTTTTTCATTCTTTATCTAGTTCTTGATTTTGTTCTACCTCTTTCTATTTTTTAATTATACTTTGATTGAATTATTCCCTGTTCCAATGAACAAAAGAACCAGCCTCAAGATTTTGTCAATTCAGAAATGCAGAACTGATGGTATGCTGTGAGGGTGACGACCAATACATACAGGCTAAACAAGACTGTCCTAGTGGACGCTGATGTGATGAATTATTAAGAGATTGGGAGATAGGGTTTTATAATCCAAAACAAAATTGAGGTAGTTATAACTTAGTCATAATATTGTACTATAAACTCTGAATGATGTGATTAAATATATGAGTAAATAGGAACTGTTAAATCATTGATATGAAGATGAGAGAATAATATGCACCAAACACACACATCAATGCACTTCAGCATGTTCAACTATGTGTCATTAATATTTGAAAGTGAGCAAATATTGAGATTATTTTGGTAGAGACCCAGTTCTTGACATTGCATTTAAGAATTTATATTTGCCCATTAAGATCTAAAATACCACTATAGGCCTGGTCTAATAAATGTGATGAGTCGAATAAAGGAAGAGAGATAAGAACTTGGTAATAAGTATTTTTATTGTAAGATATTTAGAATACCATACTACCATTGAGTAAAGAACATAGTTAGGACTTCCCTGATGGCTCAGTTGGTAAAGAATCTACTTGAAATGCAGGAGATCTGTGTTTGATCCCTGGGTAGGGAAGATCCCCTGAAAAAGAGTATCTACCCACTCCAGTATTCTTGCCTGGAGAATTCCACTGACGGAAGAGTCTGCTGGGCTATAGTCGATGGGGTTGACAGTCGGACACAACTGAGAGACTAACACACTTTCAGAGAGTGTAGTAGAAATAATACATAAAGATAAATAAAGCAATGAAAACATTACAGTCCACTGATGATTCTCATCATAATCCACCACAAGGCTTCTTCATAATGTATAGCATGTATGAAAGTAAAACTACGCAGCTTAATTCCAGCATGAGGTATCAGGGCGCAGTGGTCTTACTTGGAAGGAGAAGAATAAAACAAGAATTCACTGTTTTGCAGTTCCTAGGGAAGTGTTTTAATACATTTACTTAGGTAATTCCTCCTGTCTTTGCTAGAGAGAGTTTCCATTGATTTATAATGAATTACATATTTTCTCCTGTTTAAGACCTGCTCAAGAATTCCTTACTATAGCTTTGCTTTGATTCCTTGGGGGAATCCCATATTTTCCCCATAGATTACTTTATTTGGCTAAAGATAACCTGATCTGTTTCTATAGCTGTAAACAAATAATTCAAAAAGTCATAGACACAATAATAACTAATAGTTATCATTTATCTAAGGACTGCCAGAAGAGTTGTCATCATACTTCTGTATAAGTAATTTGCTTGAGGAAATCAATGTACTGTTTTGCTTCAGGCATAAAATCAGGTTAAAAAAGGAAGCTTGTGGGGAAGTGAAAGATCTTTTTATCCTCTCTAAAATTATGATGGTAACTAAGCAATCAATTTTCTTATCAAATGATTATGTGACAGTTTCTATAAATCTATTCTTTTCATTGATATGAATTATCTTGTAGATTGTGACAGTAAGCCACAACTGTGAATACAATTTGTGCCCTACTTGAAGATAAAAATACAATATTTGTATCTAATACCTTGAACTGCTCTTCTATTTCCACATTTCTTTCATGATACTCAAAAATCATGCTGATCATATTAAAGATTGTGATCATACAGCTTTGACTTTTCCTCTATTATGTTTTATTTCTCTCTCTCTCTACACACACACACACATTGCTTGTGAACTGTCATCTTGTTAAACTAGAGTGTAAACTCTGGAAGAGCACAAGGGTGCTTTCATTTGCTTTTGTCTATTTTTTCATTTTTTTCCTCTTCTAGCTTTTCACCCTAAGATGTTTTTAATTTTTTAAGATTATTTTATTTTTTCTTGGAGTGTAACTGCTTTACAGTGTTGTGTTACTTAGCTGCATAATAACATGAATCAGGTATAAGTGTACAAATATACCCTCCCTCTTGAGTCTCCCTCCTGTCCCCTAACTAGGTCATCACAGAGAACCAAGCTGAACTCCCTGTTCTACTAGAGATATCGCTCTAAGATCTTTGCTGTTTTCTCTTTGTAGGTGCCAACATCTAGAGAGTAACTAGAATGAGGGGCTTTGCTCTATTTGTCCAGTAATGCAGCCTTGTTAATCCTCACTGCACTCGGTACCTCAAGACTCCACTGTACCTAGTGCCCCTTCTATTCACGACATCACATACAGAAGAATGGTGATATGTGTACCTGCACAAAACATGCTAAAAATTTTTGTGTGCATATGCATGTTTACTCAAGTACTTTTTTTTCTTAGTTGAAGTATAATTGAATTCTAACACTATATTAGTTTTAGGTGTACAGTATAGTGATTCACTTCTGCATTTGTTTGTTTGTTTCTTTTCCTCAATACCCATTCACTTCAAAAGACGACTAGTACCAAGTCATCATTCAATAAATATTTGTTAATGAACAAAACATGTTACAGGAAACTGATCTAAACTATATAAGGGTTATATATACTGACATTTTCCAAATCTTCCTGCAGAAGCTCTTCTTTTTCCACTGGTTCATTTAGGTGAATTGTTTGGTATATGCATTCAAAAAATTCTTACTATGAGCAAGCTACTTTGGAAGACGCTAGGAAAAGAGGTTATTATTGCCTATCATGGTATCCTTGTCACCAATGGCTGCATCTGTAGAAAGATGGGCAAAAGCTTTATGTCATAAGTTTATAATATTGAGAGGTATATGAATAAAGATGTAGGTTGATATAAATAAATATATATGGAAAGATGGCTGATGAAATACATGGATAGATAGATGACAGAAGGATAGATAGGTAGGTAGGTATATAGATAATAAAAAGCAAAACAGAAATATATATGTGACAAAGTGGTTTTCCATCCAAGTGTTCACCATACAATGAATTATTAGATTTTCACATCTTTCAAAGTAAAAACTAAATACTTTATTCCTTGAATCAATGGAATAATAGTGGTTTAATAATGAAAGCCAGTGATAATGTTTCTACAAAACTTTAAAAATCTAATTTCATATTTAAACACTGACCATGTTGGTTAGCTTATGTAATCAAAATTTCTGGTCATAAGTGGCAATTACTTTTAGCTTCTAGCAAACCCTTTTTCAATATGAATTTCAATTATGGATATTCCAATTGTGAAATATCTATGAATACATGAAGTAAGGGGAAAACTCACAGCACACACACACATACATACAAACTACACAAACTAAAGTTTGTACTTGATCTATGGTTAGATTCTAGGATATACAGTTTAACTCTATGATTCATTGAATCTGAAAGAACAATTTTAAGTTCATCAAAGCTAGTTTTTAAAAACAGAGCAAATCAAAAAACTTGCAGGATGTAGAAAATCTCATTGTCTCTCTTCCCAAATCTCTACCTTTGAATTAGAAACTCTGGGACTATAGTGTTCAGAAAAGAATTATACAGCCAACACTCAGGTATGTGGGAGCTTCTTTTTGAAGTAGCTAGAAAATGTCGAGCTCACTTCCTATGACAAATCACTATGTAATGGCTCCTGCATCTCTAGTACTGGTAAAGAAAATTGTGTGGCCCTGTGGTGAGTGAAAAAGTATTACATACAGGGATGTCAGAATAGCTTTTTTATTAAGCAGAGTGAACTGGACAATCATGTTTAAGGAGAACAAGTGGTCATCAAAATAACTCATCACATAGGCTAAATATGTTGTATACTAAATTATGATTAGTTACATATTTGCATTTTTATTGACCTCAGCAAAGCCAAGTTAATCAGAATCTATATTAGAAATGAAACAAAGTTGTTGTTATGTTTCCTTTATTTTATGGTTAAAAGTTGCTAGGAAAAGTGTTAAAGTATATTGATTAAAAGCATGGTATCTGGAGTAAGACATCTTGTTCTAAATCCCAGCTGCATCCCTTCCTCATATAAAGTTTAGAAAATCAGTTTGCACCTTTGCACCTCAGATTCATCATGTGTGATACATGCATAATAATTATGTTACAGCTCAAGAAACAAGATGGAAATGGGAGAAACATTCATAGGGATGAGAGTCTGTGGATACAGGTGGAGGAAATGACTCACTATAGAAAGGGCTGGGAATGGAGGAGGAGAATGTGAGAATTTTTAGGCAACTAGCATTTTTGCTTCAGTGGCATTAACAGAGATGACACACATATGCAACAAGCAAGGAAGAGAGTGGCAGGATGCATATTGGAGAAGTCAGCAAGGGCCAGATCAGCACATAGTAATGTAAGACGTTGAATTCTCCCTTTTTCTCTCTGCCATCAGACATCTAAGCCCTCTGACCTGAAGCTAGTCACATTAGTATTCTTTTTAGAGCTCCATTTTCTGATTTTATTTCTGCCCTTGAGTATTGGTATTTGCTGTTGCCAATCCCTGAAAGGCCCTTCCTCAAGTCCTAGAATGATGACTTCTTATCACTCAGGTCTCAACTCAAACTCTGTCCCTAACATGACTGTTAGAACTTTGTTACCTAATATTATCTGTCTTTGCTGCTATCATCCTGTCCTGTTGGAGTTAACACTATTGGAATTTATCACCTGGAGTAAAAAAATGGCAACCCACTCCAGTATTCTTGCCTGGGAAATCCCATGGACAGAGGAGCCTGGCAGGCTATAGTCCATGGTCTCACAAAGAGTCAGACATGACTTAGCAACTAAACAAGAATAATTTGAATTTATGTAAATAACTGTTGGAAAATGTTTTTTTTTGTGTGTATGTGTGTGTATATATATCTGTAGATTTTTGCTATGTGTAATCGGAATACGACAGAATCCTTGGATGTGTCACATGGTTTATACAAATGAAGAGTGTGATTTCTGTTTACCTATGGTTTCTAGGTTCTAGTTGTGAATTCAACACTAATTCCTCCCTCCTGTCTTCCTAGCTTCTCCCAGCTCTGATCCATATTCACTAACACCTTAAGGGGAGCATTGCATTTGTTCTGTGGTGGAAAAGCCAAGGAAGTCTCTAGGCATGGTTTCTTACCTCTGCAAAACCACTGTTATTTCCCTCTGTCCCCCAAACTCTTCACAAGAATGAATACTTTGGGATTTATTCCCATCTTGTAAGTGTTTGGTCAGATTCCTCTGCAAGAAAATACAGATTTCAAATCTCTGCAGCCTCTGAGTGTTTCATACTGTCTTATCTGTTTGCCCCAGATCTCACCAACTCTTCAGATACTCAAAATAGACTTTTTAGATGTGCTCAGTTATGTTCACCCCAGGTGAGCATGAACTCTCATCTCCTTTCTTCCTACAGTCATCAACTCTCTTTAGATTTTTTTGAGCTAGTTGGTTACAGTCCCACTGCAACTTTCCAGTACATTTGTGAATTTGTAGTTAGTCTGATGGATGGTGACTGCAGTCATAAAATTAAATGATGCTAGCTCCTTGGAAGAAAAGTAGTAACAAACTTAGACAGTGTATTAAAAAGCATCACTTTACCAACAAAGTTCTGTTTAGTCAAGGCTATGGTTTTTCCAGTAGTCATGTATGGATGTGAGAGTTGGACCATAAAGAAGGCTGAGCACCAAAGAATTGATGCTTTCAAACTGTGGTGCTGGAGAAGACTCTTGAGAGTCCCTTGGACAACAAGGAAATAACACGATTAATTCTAAGGGAAGCAATCTTAAATATTCATTGAAAGGACTATTGTTGGCCACCTGATGTGAAGAGCTGACTCACTGGGAAAGACCCTGATGCTGGGAAAGATTGAGGGCAAGAGGAGAAGGGGACTACCATAGTTGGATGGCATCACTGACTCAATATACATGAGTTCGAACAAACTCTTGGAGATAGTGAAGGACAGGGAAGCCTGGTATATTGCAGTCATGGGGTTGCAAAGAGCAGACACAGTTTAGCAACTGAACAAGTTAGTCTGCTCTTTGTCACTGGGAACATGAAGTTTTCTACATTGGAGACTAAAGGCCAGAGGCTCCATGCAATATTTTTTTTAAGCAATCTCCCACAGCACATTCTTTATTTGAGCAGACCTCCCAGCCCATCAGCTCATCTGTAGGCCAGGTTCTTCTTTCAAACACCCCTTGTGCACTCATTAAAGGAATGACTCACATCACTTTATTATCGTAGTCCATTTGCTAAGTTATGTCAAACACTTTGTGACCCCATGGACTGCAGTATGCCAGGCTTCCCTATCCTTCACTTTATGCTTCCATTAATAAACCCATTAGTATAATCATGATCTCTCTCATATCTATCTGTGCAACAAGTCTGTGATTTTTCCAGGATTCAACTTGAAATATCATCATCTTAAAAACAAAAAAAAAAGAAAGAAATATCATCATCTTTATTATTACCATCATTATCATAAACATTTCTCTAACAGTTCCTCTTTAGTCTACGTTAAGTTGACATCAACTTTTCTAACTTATCTTTCATTTATAATAAAAATGTTAGCTTTTTTGTTGTTGCTCTTCTATTATTAATGCCATTATCTGTTTTTAGAATTTCATTGAGGTTCTTCAAGGAAACTAAAGTAGGCATATTTATTCCAAACATCATCCTAAACAGTGTTCCCTATGATTTGGGGATTTTGAGGTGAAGTGAAAGTCAGTCAGTCATGTTTGACTCTTTGTGATCCCATGGACTGTAGCCTGCAAGGCTCCTCTGTCCATGGGATTTCCCCGGTGAGAATACTGGAGTGGAACCATGTCCTTCTCCAGGGGATCTTCCTAATGCAGGGATCCAGCCCGGTTCTTCCGCATTGTGGGCAGATTCTTTCCTGTTTGAGCCACCAGGGAAGCCTGGGGATTTTAAGTCTCTCCTAAAATCATTCATCCTTTAACCCACCCTTTCCTATGTTTTAACCTACAGTCTAAAACTGTATTTTTCTTTATTTTCAATTCTATCTTGTTGAGCTGTCACAATATCTCAGGATGAAAAGCCCTAGATATGTTGCAGAGAAGCCCATTCTGACTCCACGTTGAAACTGTTTCTTTGACTTTGTTTTTGTTGCTTTTGTTATTATAATCACACTTAATAGCTTGCCTCAGAGAATCCTGTTCCTCTGCCTGACTGTTAATCTAAAATGCCTTTGTTCAGAACCCTGTCCCTCTGTGGATGGCAGGAAAGAAGAAATGAGCACATCCCCTGCCTGAAGCTTGCCTTTCTAGATGTTTGCAGGATTAATGGCCTTTTACTTTGCTTCCTCACCTTCCCTCATCTCTGATCCACAAAAGAACCTGTCATATATATATATATTCTGACTCCATGATGGATCTGTTTCTTTGACTTTAAACCTTTGTTTTTCATTGCTTGTTATTATTTGTGCTTAGTCACTTCAGTTGTGTTTAGTCTTTGAGACTCCATGGACTGTAGCCCACTAGGCTCCTCTGGCCACTGGAATCTCCAGGCAAGAATATTGAAGTGGGTTGCCACTCCAACCCACTCCATATTATATTATATGACATTATATAGTGCATATTAATTATAACATTATTATACTATATATAAATATATTAGTATATTTATATATGATATATTGTACAATATATTATTATACATTAATAAATATTAATATGTTGTATAACCATTATGTATAATAATACAACCCATATTTGCAACCCCATGGACTGTAGCCTATCAGGCTCTTCTGTCCATGGGATTTTCCAGGCAAGAATACTGGAATGGGTTGCCATTTTTTCTCCAGGGGATCTCCCCAACCTAGGGATTAAATCCGGGTCTCCTGCATTGTAGGCAGACGCTTTACCATCTGAGCCACCAGGGAAGTCGGCCATATTATAATATAATATTATATATAAATATATATAAACCTGGTGAAAGTAAAAGTCACTCAGTCTTGTCTGACTCTTTGTAACCCCACGGACTGTACCAGGCCAGAATACTGGAGTGGGTAGCCTTTCGTTTCTCCAGGGGATCTTCCCAACCCAGGGATCAAATCCAGATCTCCCGCATTGCAGGCAGATTCTTTACCAGCTGAGTCACAAGGGAAGCACAAGAATACTGGAGTGGGTAGCTCTCCCTTCTCCAGGGGATCTTCCCAACCCAGAAATGAACCTGGGGTCTCCTGCGTTGCAGGCAGGTTCTTTACCAACTGAGCTATGAGGGAAGCATATAACTGGTAGTCTGTACCTTCAACCCTCTTTACTTGTTTCGTCTATCTCTAACCTTCTTTCTTTCTGTCAGTCACTAGCTTGTTCTTTTTATCTGTAAGTCTGTTTCAGTTTTGCTTTATTTGTCTTCCTTTTTTTTCTTTTCTGAACCTGCAGTATATCATTAATAACATCTGTGCTTAATTCTGCTTGACACTCATCATTTTTATAATGTAGTAAAATGATTTCAAATAGAGTATGACATTAAGCAAAGAAGGATAAATCATGTAAGTATTTAATTACCTGTTCATAAAATATTCTTTTATAAACAAAAAAATCAAGGAAGAACAGGAAGTTCTAAAATTGATGTATTTTACAGTATAACTTAACACAATAATTCTGCATGTTTAAAAGCATTACTAAAAATATTGAAATAAAAAAATAAATTTAACCAAGGAGGTGAAAAACTAGTATGATTAAAATTGTAAGGTTGATGTTTGATGAAATAAATTGAAGACACAAATGAATGTAAATATATTCAATGCTTATGAATTAGATGAATTAATATTGTTAAAATATCCATAATACCAAAGAAATGTATAAACTCAATGCAATCCCTATCAAAAATCAACAGCATTTTTTTACAGAACAAGTAATCCTAAAATTTTAACAGAACTACAGAAAACCTCTATTACACAAAGTAATTTTAAAAAGAACAAAGCTGGAGGTATTATATGCCCTGATTTCAAACCATATCACAAAAATGTAGTAATAAAACATTAAGGCATTGCCATAAAAACAGGCACATGGATCTCTATTTTATTTAGAGAGCTCAGAAATAAGACCTATGCAAATATGTCTTATAGTGATACAGCAAATTATACAGTGATATGATCAATGCAAAGAAGAGGAAAAGAACAGAATGGGGAGGACTAGAGATCACTTCAAGAAAATTAGAGATACCAAGGGAACATTTCATGCAAAGATGGGCTTGATAAAGGACAGAAATGGTATGGACCTAACAGAAGCAAAAGATATTAAGAAGAGGTGACAAGAATACACAGAAGAACTGCACAAAAAAAGATCTTCACAATCCAGATAATCATGATGGTGAGATCTCTCACCTAGAGCCAGACATCCTGGAATGTGAAGTCAAGTGGGCCTTAGAAAGCAGCACTACAAACAAAGCTAGTGGAGGTGATGGGATTCCAGGTGAGCTATTTCAAATCCTGAAAGATGATGCTGTGAAAGTGCTGCACTCAATATGCCAGCAAATTGGGAAGACTCAGCAGTGGCCACAGGACTGGAAAAGGTCAGTTTTTATTCCAATCCCAAAGAAAGGCAATGCCAAAGAATGCTCAAACTACCACACAATGGCACTCATCTCACATGCTAGTAAAGTAATGCTCAAAATTCCCCAAACCAGGCTTCAGCAATACATGAACTGTGAACTCCCTGATGTTCAAGCTGGTTTTAGAAAAGGCAGAGGAACCAGAGATCAAATTGCCAACATCCGCTGGATCATGGAGAAAGCAAGAGAGTTCGAGAAAAATATCTATTTCTGCTTTATTGACTATGCCAAAGCTTTTGACTGTGTGGATCACAATAAACTGTGGAAAATTATGAAAGAGATGGGAACACCAGACCCCCTGACCTGCCTCTTGAGAAATCTGTATGCAGGTCAGTAAGCAACAATTAGAACAGGACATGGAACAACAGACTGGTTTCAAATAGGAAAAGGAGTACGTCAAGGCTGTATATTGTCACCCTGCTTATTTAACTTATATGCAGAGTACATCAGAAGAAACGCTGGACTGGAAGAAACACAGGCTGGAATCAAGATTGCCAAGAGAAATATAAATACCCACAGATATGCAGATAACACCACCCTTATGGCAGAAAGTGAAGAGGAACTAAAAAGCCTCTTGATGAAAGTGAAAGTGGAGAGTGAAAAGGTTGACTTAAAGCTCAACATTCAGAAAACGAAGATCATGTCATCTGGTCCCATCACTTCAAGGGAAATAGATGGGGAAACAGTGGAAACAGTGTCAGACTTTATTTCGGGGGGCTCCAAAATCACTGCAGATGGTGACTGCAGCCATGAAATTAAAAGACGCTTACTCCTTGGAAGAAAAGCTATGACCAACCTAGATAGCATATTCAAGAGCAGAGACATTACTTTGCCGACTAAGGTCCGTCTAGTCAAGGCTATGGTTTTTCCAGTGGTCATGTATGGATGTGAGAGTTGGACTGTGAAGAAGGCTGAGCACTGAAGAATTGATGCTTTTGAACTGTGGTGTGGAGAAGACTCTTGAGAGTCCCTTGGACTGCAAGGAGATCCAACCAGTCCATTCTGAAGGAGATCAGCCCTGGGTGTTCTTTGGAAGGAATGATGCTGAAGCTGAAGCTCCAGTACTCTGGCCACCCCATGAGAAGAGTTGACTCATTGGAAAAGACTCTGATGCTGGGAGGGATTGGGGGCAGGAGGAGAAGGGGATGACAGAGGATGAGATGGCTGGATGGCATCACCGACTCGATGGACGTGAGTCTGAGTGAACTCCGGGAGTTGGTGATGGACAGGGAGGCCTGGCGTGCTGCCATTCATGGGGTTGCAAAGAGTCGGACACGACTGAGCGACTGAACTGAACTGAACTCATGGTAAATTAGTGATACAATGAACAGCAAATCTGTCAACTTCTACTGTCAATGAAAAAAATTGTGAAAGACTGGAATCCAATATGTCTAACAACTATGTGTTCTTATCAAAGCACAAAGTCTGGTAAAGCAGCCTGTCTATTAAAAGGAGACTGTAACTTTAAATATAAAAAATAACTCAAGTGCTTGGGTATAACAGTCAATTTTGGTTATTTTCTTCATGGAATCATGAAGTAAGCTCTTATTGTTATACTTCAGATCAGTTCAGTTCAGTTACTCAGTCGAGTCTGACTCTTTGTGACCCCATGGACTGCAGCATGCCAGGTCTTCCTGTCCATCACCAACTCCTGTAGTTTACTCAAATTCATGCCCATTGAGTCAGTGATGCCATCCAACCATCTCATCCTCTGTCATCCCCTTCTCTTCCTGCCTTCGATCTTTCCCAGCATCAGGGTCTTTTCCAGTGAGTCAGCTCTTCCCATCAGGTGGCCAAAATATTGGAGTTTCAGCTTCAGCATCAGTCCCTTCAGTGAATATTCAGGACTGATTTCCTTTAGGATGGACTGGTTGGATCTCCTTGCAGTCATAGGGACTCTCAAGAGTCTTCTCCAATACCACAGTTCAAAAGCATCAATTCTTCTGTGCTCAGCTTTCTTTATAGTCCAACTCACATCCATACATGACCACTGGAAAAAACTTAGCCTTGACTAGATGGACCTTAGTTGACAAAGTAATGTCTCTGCTTTTGAATATACTATCTAGGTTGGTCATAATTTTTCTCCCAAGGAGTAATGTCTTTTAATTTCATGGCTGCAGTCACCATCTGCAGTGATTTTGGAGCACAAAAAAGTAAAATCTGCCATTGTTCCCACTGTTTCCCCATCTATTTCCCATGAAGTGATGGGACCGGATGCCATGATCTTCATTTTCTGAATGTTGAACTTTAAGCCAACTTTTTCACTCTCCTCTTTCACTTTCATCAAGAGGCTGTTTAGTTCCTCTCACTTTCTGCCATAAGGGTGGTGTCATCTGCATATCTGAGGTTATTGATATTTCTCCTGGCAATCTTGATTCCAGCTTGTGCTTCATCCAGCCCAGTGTTTCTCATGATGTTCTCTGCATATAAGTTAAATAAGCAGGGTGACAATACATAGCCTTGATGTATTCCTTTTCCTATTTGGAACCAGTGTTCCATGTCCTGTTCTAACTGTTGCTTCCTGTCCTGCATACCGATTTCTCAAGAGCCAGGTCGATAGTCTGGTATTCCAACCTCTTTCAGAATTTTCCACAGGCTTTCAAAATCTTTGATTCATAACAGCATACATTACATAGATAATGCTCTGGGTTTGGGAGTTAAAGAGAAGAACCAACAAAAGATAGTCCAATTTGAATATCATAAAGTGTTACTTCAACAGAAATAACATACACTAATATATAAAGAATAACAGTTAATTAAGAGAAGCTTATTCATTTGATTTTCTGTATTTGTTAAATTTTTGACACTGTTCATATATTTAATTTATAACTAGAATAAAATATGTTATTTAAAAATAGCAAACAATTTTATCAAACTTGATGCTTACAAATTTAAAGTGACTTATATGGTTAAAATAGAAAATTTATATGAAGAAATTTAAACTAATTTAAAGAAATTAATTAAATTAAATTAATTAAAGAAATTAAATTAAATTAAAGTATTAAATTAATTAAAGAAATTAATTTAAATTAATTGATTAAAATAAGGAATAAATTACTATGCATTTCAGAATGGTGCTATTTGCATTGGATAACATATTAATGTTAAGCAGAACTGCCAGCTGAATGCAATTTTCCAAACCTATAGTGCACTCAAATGTTTTATATTTAGGGGTTTATTAGAAAATGAAAAATATAAAAGTATGCAGAGCTGAATACATTTGTAGAACTAAAAGCACAGTTGCTGGATTTTGCAGCTTAGCATACATTTCAGATATGTTTATGGAATATCTTGTTTTCTTTCTTATTTTCTGAAAAAATATTTCTTTTTCAAATAGCTAAAAACTCTGTTTTCATCTGTTTGAAAACAATTTGGAATTATAGATTTCCAAGAGATAGGGAACTGTCAAACTGTTTCTCAAATTCTGTTTTCTTTTCTCTTATAATTTTCCCATTAAGAAAAATTACTTTCAAAAATCTTTGTTTGGCATAAAACTCATTTTATCCCATCCACACACATGTGTTCCAGGTAATAAATGTTGTGGACTATTGTCTACATGGAAATTACCTCCTTTCTCATTACTCCTGGTTTTACTGACTTAATGGTGACTCAGATGGCAAAGAATCTGCCTGTAATGAGGGAGATCTGGGTTCAATCCTTGAGTCAGAAAGACATCCTGGAGAAGAGAATGGCAACCCTCTCCAGTGTTCTTGCCTAGAGAATTCCATGGACAGAGGAGCCTGGCGGGCTACAGTTCATGGGATCACAAAGAGTCAGACATGACTGTGTGACTAACACTAGTTACTCTGGAAACACTAATTACTCTGGAGGGCATCTAAACTTCAGAACAAATTATATCATCCTAATCTTTTTTGTTACCTCTTTTAATGGAAGGATTCAAAAAATAAATATATTCAAAAAAGGAAGTTTTGAATATGTACCATATGAAAATAACAATTCCCTTTTCCCTAAAACTCAGTCTGGACCTGCTTTACCTCTATCCCTTTGGCTTGAGTGGTATGAACACTTTCTAGGTGTTTCCTTCCTGGTCTCTCAGTATTGTCTGGGGCCCAAGGACCAAAGACCTCAGTCTGGGTATCTGTCACTCCCTGGTGGGAAGTCAGATTCTGTTCTAGCCTTACCACGGGCCAGCTTCTAAGATTTTTGGAAGCTAACTTCTAAGTTGTTTGGAAGCTCATCCTAAAGGATTTAGCAAGGGAAGATATATAAAACCGGAATCTTGCTTTTTATTTTTATTCCTCCAATGCCAATGATTTTTTTCTTATCTGCTTCACTAAGAAAATTATTTGATCAGTATCTAGGTTATTTTGGAATTTTAGCTTATCAGTCAAACTTCTACTTTATTTATTTTGGGAGATAATATAAATGCAATATAAATGTATTCATCAAACAGCAAAAGCATCTGCCTTTATTATATATGTTTCAAAATTAATGATTTACAAATCACCAGTGCATAATATTGAATTATTCTTGGACATTAAATATTATAGAGGCCTGGAAGATTCTCTTTGATTACACTAAATTATCAGCGTCAGGCACTTTCAGAAATATAATTGGCACTCAAAAAATAATGTAAATAAGTGAATGAATGAATGAGTAGAAGGGTAATAATTATAAAATGAAGAAATAAATCAGTGAATAAGTATTTTTTGCAAGCATTGAGATTGATTTTGTTTTCCTTTTTTAAATGATGTTTTTAAGGTCTTAGACTTTATTCTTCTAGATCACCACATTTGAAGCTTCAGTGTTTTATTCTATATGTACTACCTACATTTAAATCAGACAAGCAGATTATAGTGAAATATACACTATATCAACAGGATAAATATATGATGAATCAAATCAAATTGGCTTGGATTTATTGAACTTATTTATTTATAATATTCATTTGGATGTTTCATGTGCGAGATAGGAAACTACTTTCTGGGAAGGCTTTTCCCCCAAAATTCATTTGTTTTCTTGTACTCGATTTTCTCAAATATTTAAACAAAATCTCATTGTTTGGTAAACTATATGTTTGTTTTAATGAGTCATTCACATAGTATACCATTGGCACATTGGTAAAAATATTTTATAAAGCTAAAATGATGTCACAAAAAGGTTTGTTTTTGTTGAATTTGTAATTCTGCCTATAATATGTCAGTAGGATATATTTGAATATCACTGCCAAATTTTAATAGCCTACTCATTTATGGGTACTAAATATTATACTTTGAGTTAAATCCTTAAAATATGAAAAGTTTAATCAACATCTTGACTCCATAAAGTTTAAATTTTTAATTAAATCAGAGAGAATATGATTTGTGGAAATTCAGTTTTAGCATTTGAAAGATAGATGTATCTTACAAACGAACGTTGGTCTCTTTTTATGTCAAAATACAATCTACTCTTCTACTCTGTGCTATGCTGGTCTGTGATAAGTCACTTCAGTTGTGTCCAACTCTTCACAGTTCCGTGGACTGTAGCTCACCAGGCTCCTCTGTCGGTGGAATTCTCCATCAGGTATACTGGAGTAGGTAGCCGTTCCCTTCTCCAGGCGATATCCCCAACCCAAGTCTCTCGCAGTGCAAGCAGATTCTTTACCTGGTGGCTCATCTATTCTGCTAAGTTGCTTCAGTCATGTCCAACTCTTTGCAAGCCCATGGACTGTAGTCTGCCAGGCTCCTCTGTCCATGGGATTCTCCAGGCAAGAATACCAGAGTGGGTTGCCATTTCCTTCTCCATCATCTACTCTGGATGTTTATTGTTTTAGGGGGATAAATTCTTTTAGAAATTTAAAGGGAATAAATTCTTTTAGAAAATTTGGATAACATGCCTCATGTCATTGCTAAACTGTTTCTATATTCTGAGTGTGTTTTCTATATTCAGAGTGTCTTGTTCCTGCCTCTTTTCTTGCATCTGAAAAATTACCTTTATATACTTGTTTAGATTTCATAGTCTACAGCTGGGAAGGTGTGAATCCCTGCTCATGGAACTTGGCCAACACTCCATGCTTTTGTTTCTTTACAAGAAAAAAAAATAATAAGAATAATGATAATATTTTTATTGCATTATTATGATGAATAGATAAAATAATATGTGCAAAGCAAATAGAAAACTGTGGCAATATAATACATAATGCATAAGTATTCCTATTATTTTTAGCTCTATTTCACTGTTCTAGGTCAGGCCTTCATCATGCCTTATTGAAGGTGATAATTTCCCAGTGAACTTCTCTACTCCCAGTTTTTAGATGTTCTCTTACTACAAGTAGCTCACAATTTGACATTTTAGCAACTAACATTCAAGTACATTACTTAAGGGCAAATGAAAGTAAAAGTGTTATTTGCTCAATTGTGTCTGACTCTTTCTGACCCTGTAGACTGTAGCCCACCAGGCTCCACTGTGCATGGAATTCTCCAGCCAAGATTACTGAATTGGGTTGCCATTCCCTTCTCCAGGGGTCTTCCAGACCTAGAGCTGGAACCCAGGTAAATGATTAATATTTTTCAATAGTTTCAAGAATAACTAGTTATTTCAACAACCTATAAAAATGCCTTGGAATAAAAGGAAAAGTTAAAAAAGATGACTTTCAGACAGAGGAAAAATATCATATGACATCCTTTATATGTGGAATCTAAAAATAATGATACACATGAGTGAAAAGAAAAGTGGAAGTAGCTGTCATATCTGACGTTTTGTGACTCCATGGACTGTAGCCCACCGGGGTCCTCTGTTTATGAAATTCTCCAGGCAAGAATACTGGAGTGGGGTAGCCATTCCATTCTCCTGGAGATCTGCCCAATTGAAAGATCGAACCCAGGTCTCCTGCATTGCAGGTTTTTTTTTTTTTTTTTACCACCTAAGCCACCAGGAAAAGCCAATAGAAATAAACTTACAAAACAGAAAGAGACTCACAACAAACTTATGATTGCTAGGGAGGAAAGGATTGTTGGGAAGTTTGGGATGGAATTGTACACATTGCTATGTTCAAAACAGATAACCAACTAGGATCTATGGTATAGCACTGGGAATTCTGCTCAGTGTTGCGTGTTGGCCTGGATGGGAGTAGAGTTTGGGGGGAGTATGGATCCCTGTATATTTATGGCTGAGTCCCTTTACTGTTTACCTGAAACTGTCATGACACTGTTAATTGGCTATACCCCAATACAAAATAAAAAGCTTGCTTTTTTGTTTGTTTGTTTTGTTTTTAAGCAAAAGAGATGATTTTGTGTTAGGATATTTTTGTATTGATTTCTACTGCTTAATTTCTACTAAATTGTTATGAGCCCATAGGCATATCATTTCAATTTCCCAAAAAAAATTTATATTCACTTTAAAATTGAAGAGTAACGAACTGCCAGTCTCTTAGATATATGAATATTAGTAAACTAAATATATGAGTTTTAAAATAAAACTCAAAGCAAGTTTTCCTTATGCAACATTCAATGACTTTTAAGTATTGTTATTGTTGCCATTGTAGTTTTAATGATGTGCATCTTTCATCAAATGATATATTAACCTTCTAGGTCTTGTTTGTTTATGTATTGACTTGCATTAGTAAAGGTGTTATCTTGTTATGTCTCACAAGATCAACTGCCCTGTGATATTTTATAACAGAATATTCAAGTGATTCCATTCATATAGCTATATTTATATAACATGCATATATTTTATATATGTGCTTCTGGAAAAAATTAATTGTGCATCAAGTACCACAACTTTTACACAGCATAAATGAGCTGGAAAAAGAAAACTTAAAATGAAGGTCAATTAATTAATCAAAAATAATTCTCTGGAGAACTACTTTTAATGTATATTCTATTCTAATTGTTTTGATTCATGTTCACTTCAGACTTTCATATCCAGATACTTTCAGTTCACATAAATCTATGTTAAATTAATCTCTGGATTTTAAAAATATGAGAGGATGGTTTAAAAATGGCATTTATTTTATCATAATAATATATATACACATATATATCACTATATATACACATATATACATATATAGTGATATATACACATAATAATATATATTACATATCACATATCATATCACTATATATAGTACTATACTATATATAGAATATATTAATATATATTTATTCTTCTCTGGTACCCCAGTCATTATTGGCATTGAAAATTTACCCTTTCAGGCTGTTTCTTATTCTTAATCACATTTGACTCTTACAACCACTACCTGAGTTGGACAGTGTAGTACTGAGTGATCCATGACTCTGGGTATTCTCAATTTTTGGTAATCCTTTAAGAATTGAGATTGACTCACACAAGCAATAGAATACATTGTAAATGATGCCATGTGACTCCCAAAGACAAGGTGTAAAAGATATTGAGTCTTCATCCTGGGATGTCACCTACCATATTATAAGAATACTTTTGCAGCCTTATGAAGAAGTCCAGATTACTAGGCAATAAGTGAAGTTTCTGAAAGCAACCAGCATTAACTAGATAGGAATGAGATGGAGCCATCTTAGCACTGGATCTCCCAGCCCTAGATAAACATTCAGATGATACAAGCCCCACTCTAATCAGCAATAACAAGAGAAACCTTGATTCAAAATCACTCAGCTAAATTGCATCCTAATTTCTGTCTATAGAAAATCTGAAATATCACTTTGACTTATTGCCTTAAATATTGTGTTTAAGTTATTTATTTATTTATTTATTGGGCTCCAAAATCACTGCAGATGGTGACTGAAGCCATGAAATTAAAAGATGCTTGCTCCTTGGAAGAAAAGCTATGACAAACCTAGACAGAATATTAAAAAGCAGAGACAATACTTTAATGACAAATGTCTATACAGTAAAAGCTATGGGTTTTCTAGTAGTCATGTATGGATGTGAGAGTTGGACCATACAGAAAGCTGGGAGCCAAAGAATTGATGCTTTCATATTGTGGTGTTGGAGAAGACTCTTGAAAGTACCTTGGACTGCAAGGAAATCAAACTAGTCAATCTTAAGGGAAACCAGTCATGAATATTCATTAGAAGGACTGATGCTGAAGCTGAAGCTCCAATACTTTGGCCACCTGATATAAAGAACTGACTCATTAGGAAAGACCCTGATGCTCAAAAAGATTGTAAGCAGGAGGAGAAGGGGATGACAGAGGATGAGATGGTTGGATGGCATGATCAATTCAATGGACATGAGTCTGAGCAAGCTCTAGGAGTTGGTGATAGGCAGGAAGGCTGGGCATGCTGCAGTCCATGGGGCTGCAAAGTTGGAAATGACTGGGCAACTGAACTGAACTGACATAATTTATTACACAACTATGGAAAGTTAATTCAGGAAAGAAAGAGCTGATCATTCCAAATTTTCCACATGACTAAATTGAGTTTTGATATATTCTATTATTTTCTCATAGACGTGGTTTGTAATGGAATGGGGATTTGAGTACAGGGAATTTTTCTTAGACAAGAAAGCTTTACAAATAGGCAATTGATGAAAATTACCAAAAGGAGGCCTTTGAAATGGCATTATGTTGCTTTAATCACATGCTTCTTATGTTCCCAGTGGTCATGAAATACTGAAAATTATCTAA
The DNA here is from genome assembly GCF_014754425.2 of Oryx dammah. NCBI lineage: Eukaryota > Metazoa > Chordata > Mammalia > Artiodactyla > Bovidae > Oryx > Oryx dammah. The sequence goes on from NW_024070186.1 coordinate 143,062,573, forward strand.
ATAGATTCAATTCTCCATTTTGCCTTATTTTACTCTTTGGCTCTTAAGAATTGACCAGTATTGGATAGACTTTTTCAAAAGGCAGTTCATCTGCATGTTGTTGTTGTTCAGTCACCCAGTTTTGTCAGACTGTTTGCAACCCCATGAACTGCAGCACGCCTGGCCTCCCTGTCCCTTACCATCATTTGCATATCTAACTCAAATGTGTGTGTGTGTGTTTGTGTGTGTGGGTGTGTCCTCAGTCATGTCTGACTCTGTGAATCCATGGACTGTAGCCTGCCAGGCTTCTCTGTCAATGGGATTTCCTAGGTAAGAATATTGGAGTGGGTTGACATTTCCTACTCCAGGGAGCTCTAATATTTACACACCTTTAATTCCTTACTGATTATCAAAGAATTTCTATCCTTGCTAAGAAAAGAAAGATAGGTTATTAGTATCATAATTTTAATGCATCAGAGAGTCATGAAAGAAATGAGTTTATGAATTAAAATTTCAGAGAAATAAGCATATTTCTGAAGCTAGTTGATAATCTAAGGTCATTTCCTTCCCTGAGTCTTCACTACAAATGTGTTAGAAATAGACAAATGGATTGGTAACTACAAAATAAGGCAATGGTTTACTAAGACTTAAAAAAAAAATAACCTAAATAAAATGGGGTAGTTCTAGACAGCATCACCGACTCAATGGGCATGAGTTTGAGCAAGCTCTGGGAGTTGGTGATGGACAGGGAAGCCTGGCATTCTGCAGTCCATGGGGTTGCAAAGAGTCACACATCACTGAGCGACTAAACTGAATTGAATTGAAACATTTCATTAAATCATGAAAAAGCTTAAATCTGTGAAAGGCTAATTTTAATTGAATTTTGCTTGAGAAAACTAGAAAAATCCATTTTCATTTGTTGAGTATTTTCATTTTAATGTTTTAACTGGCTGTTCATGTTTTAAGGAATAAGATTCAGTTTGTGATAACTTCTTTGAAGGTTTATTTTGGATTATAATATTTCTAAGTTTTATTTATGCATAGAATCCTGCTTTAATTTCACTACTTTTTCTTAGAATAAGTGCTACCTTTACTTGTACAATCTTAATATTAAAATTACATTATCAGACAACAGTTTCCTCTCATTGTTGTTCAGTCAGCTAGTCATGTCCAAATCTTTGTGACCCCATGGACTACAGCACCTCAGGCCTCTCTGTCCCTCACTATCTCCCAGAGTTTGCCCAAACTCATGTCCTTTGAGTCAATGATGCCATCCAACCATCTCATCTTCTGTTGTTCCTTTCTCCTGATGCCCTCAATATTTCCAAGCATCAGGGTCTTTTCCAGTGGGTGAGCTCTTTGCCTCAGGTGGCCAAAATATTGAAGCTTCAGCTTCAGCATCAGTCTTTCCAATGAATATCCAGGGTTCATTTCCTTTAGGATTGACTGTCTTGATCTCTTTGCTGTCCAAGGGACTCTTAAGAGTCTTCTCCAGTACTACAGTTTGAAAGCATCAATTCTTTGGTGCCCAGCCTTCTTTATGGTCCAACTCTCACATCCATATATGACTACTGGAGAAACCGTAGCTTTGACTATATGGTCCTTTGTCAGCAAAGTGTTTGATGTCTCTGCTTTTTAATACACTGTCCAAGTTTGTCATAGTTTTTCTTCCAAGGAGTAAGTATCTTTTAATTTTGTGCCTGCAATTACCATTTGCAGTGATTTTGGAGCACAAGAAAATAGAGTCTGTCGTTAGCCTTAAACTTTATTCTGTACCTTAAACTTTTTTTTTTGGGGGGGGGGAAGGCAATGGCACCCCACTCCAGTACTCTTGCCTGGAAAATCCCATGGATGGAGGAGCCTGGTAGGCTGCAGTCCATGGGGTCATTAAGAGTTGGGAATGACTGAATGACTTCACTTTCGCTTTTCACTTTCATGCATTGGAGAAGGAAATGGCAACCCACTCCAGTATTCTTGCCTGGAGAATCCCAGAGACAGAGGAGCCTAGTGGGCTGCTGTTTATGGGGTTGCACAGAGTCGGACACAACTGAAGCGACTTAGCAGCAGCAGCAATTTTTTTTTTAATGTTTAATAGTTTGTTGATATCCAGCAGGTATATCATATTTTTATATTTTATATTCATGTCATTTATCTTGTATCTGAGTACTTTTTGTGCTATAGTACATTTTAAAGTCAGAATGACCCTGTGTCTAACTCCAATGAATATATTGTGTAGAAAAGTAGTGTTTTGACTATAAGGTGAATCAGAAAGTCAATTTCCTCCTAATATACCTTATTTTAAAAGCTGTTGTTGATTTGTTTACTTAATGATTTTTGATACCGAGTGTCGCTATAGATATTTAGCCTCAGTTATTGCACTTTGAATTTATTTTCTACCTAGAAATGTATCCTGTTTAAGCCAGAACAATTATATGGTTATACTGAGTAACTTTTCATCATGTATAAGTGCTAGACCACCAAAAATAATTTGTGGGCTAGATTAAGAAGTGACATGTTTCATTGGTTGTCATTTTGTCAGGAAAGTGAGTAAGGGTTAGGTTTTAGGAACAAAAATTAATCTCTCCCCTATTGCTGGAGTTATAAAACCATCAGCCTAAATCTGTCTCACAAATAATAGGGTACTATGTTGCCCAAAAAGTCAATGTACTTGGAATCAAAAGGATTATAAAGCCTATGAAAAATGAAAAAGTAATACATAAAACATGAAAATATCATAGAAGATATATAAAACCCCATTTTCATGAGCCTATAATCTCTGTTAGTCACTTCAGCTCTGCTTATTTTATAGGGTCTTTGAGAATCAACATTTATAAATGAATACCCTTTGCAGGCTGGTGAGGGACTAGTACACAACTGTTCTCCTGAAGAGACCCCCATAGAGTCAACAGAAATATATTAACTTCTTTAAGGCTTAAAGGTATCAATTCTCATCACTAGAACAAGGATACTTGATACTGAAGAGAACTGATGGTGAGCAAGTGTTTGTCCACAAGGACTGTACATAGAATCTAAACCCATTGAGGTTTCTTCAACAATATCTTAATTTTATTGACATTTGATAAAGAAATTGTGACACTCAAGTCACTAGACTTTCCTGTTTCACAGCTAAGAAATTGAACTTTCTAGAAGGTTCAAGTAATTTTTATCAACTTAGCCTAATTATCACACCTGAAAAAAGTCCCTGAAAGTAATATGGTTTTTCTTTTCAGTGTTTAACTGCAGTAATAATCAATAATTATCTCATAATAATATACCTTCCTCTGTGCTATGAGGAACTGTTTCCTTAGTCTAATGTCAACTGAATCACACTGTGCATAATGAGACTTAATATCAAATTATAAGCAAATAGAGAATTTCAATTATGTAAAACAAAACAAACAAACAAAATTTCCTTTTAATGATCCTTTCCAAGGCTACATACTAAATGTCTTAATACAGTTTAAAAAGCCCTAGACAATATGTTCAAAACCCTCCTGTGTTTGTTTATTAAGCCACAGCATCGCTGACTAATCCTTAAGGCTTTTGAACTTGACACACTTCTACCACCATACAGATTCTGACCATGCTGTTTCCTTAACTGAGAAGAGCTACCTTTTCTATTTCTATCCTTTATACTCATTGTTCAATTTCCTTTATACATATTGGGTTTAATGTCATATCCTTTGGGAGGACTTGCCCAAGTTTGCAATTTCTCTATCATAAACATATAAACAGTACTCTAATGTTATTTTTGTCAGAATATTTTTACAATTACTTTGTATATGAAATAGATTATTAAAAGAAAAATAAAAAAAATTAAGAATATATAGTTTAGAACAAGCATCTGTAGTATGCTTTCTACAAATACTGGTTTCAAATTTTTTATCCCTATTTTATTCTAAATTCTAGGTATTTAAGGATAATGTTTACTGTTCAATGTATCTCTAATTCTTAGGACAATATCTTACATGTAGTCAGAATTTTTCATACTGTTCATGGGGTTCTCAAGGCAAGAATATTGAAGTGCCATTCCCATCTCCAGTGGACCACATTCTGTCAGACCTCTCCACTATGACCCACCTGTCTTGAGTTGCCTGGCAGGCCTGGCTTGGTTCCATTGAGTTAGACAAGGCTGTGGTCCTAGTGTGATTAGATTGACTAGTTTTCTGTGAGTATGGTTTCAGTGTGTCTGCCCTCTGATGCCCTCTTGCAACACCTACCATCTTACTTGGGTTTCTCTTACCTTGGACATGGGGGTATCTCTTCACAGCTGCTCCAGCAAAGCACAGCCACTACTCCTTACCTTGGATGAGGGGGTATCTCCTTACCGCCACCGTTCCTGACCTTCAACGTGGGATAGATACCAAAAGAGGAACTCCCTAGATCATTAGGTGCCCAATATGCTACTGGAGATCAGAGGAGAAATAACTCCAGAAAGAATGAAGGGATGGAGCCAAAGTAAAAACAATACCCAGCTGTGGATGTGACTGGTGATAGAAGCAAGATCCAATGCTGTAAAGAGCAATATTGCATACGAACCTGGAATGTCAGGTCCATGAATCAAGGCAAATTGGAAGTGGTCAAACAAGAGATGGCAAGTGTGAACATCGACATTCTAGGAATCACTGAACTAAAATGGACTGGAATGGGTGAATTTACCTCAGATGACCATTATATCTACTACTGTGGGCAGGAATCTCTCAGAAGAAATGGAGTAGCCATCATGGTCAACAAAATGCAGTACTTGGATGCAATCTCAAAAATGACAGAATGATCTTTGTTCATCTCCAAGGCAAACCATTCAATATCACAGTAATCCAAGTCTATGCCCCAACCAGTAATGCTGAAGAAACTGAAGTTGAACAGTTTTATGAAGACCTACAAGACCTTTTAGAACTAACACCCAAAAAAGATGTCCTTTTCATTATAGGGGACTGGAATGCAAAAGTAGGAAGTCAAGAAACACCTGGAGTAACAGGCAAATTTGGCCTTGAAATGTGGAATGAAGCAGGTCAAAGACTAATAGAGTTTTGCCAAGAAAATGCACTGGTCATAGCAAACATCTTCTTCGAACAACACAAGAGAAGACTCTGCACATGGACATCACCAGATGGTCAACACCAAAATCAGATTGATTATATTCTCTGCAGCCAAAGATGGAGAAGCTCTATACAGTGAACAAAAACAAGACCAGGAGCTGACTGTGGCTCAGATCATGAACTCCTTATGACCAAATTCAGACTTAAATTGAAGAAAGTAGGGAAAACCGCTATACCATTCAGGTATGACCTAAATCAAATCCCTTATGAATATACAGTGGAAGTGAGAAATAGATTTAAGGGCCTAGATCTGATAGATAGAGTGCCTGATGAACTATGGAATGAAGTTCGTGACATTGTGCAGGAGACAGGGATCAAGTCCATCCCCATGGAAAAGAAATCCAGGAAAGCAAAATGGCTGTCTGGGGAGGCCTTACAAATAGCTGTGAAGAAAAGAGAGGTGAAAAGCAAACGAGAAAAAGAAAGATATAGACATGTAAATACAGAATTCCAAAGAATAGCAAAGGAGAGATAAGATAGCCTTCTTCAGTGATCAATGCAAAGAAATAGAGGAAAACAACAGATTGGGAAAGACTAGAGATGTCTTCAAGAAAATGAGAGATACCAAGGGAACATTTCATGCAAAGATGGGCTCGATAAAAGACAGAAATGGTATGGACCTAAGAGAAGCAGAAGATATTAAGAAGAGGTGACAAGAATACACGGAAGAACTGTACAAAAAAGATCTTCACGACCCAGATAGTCATGATGATGTGACCACTAATCTAGAGCCAGACATCTTGGAATGTGAAGTCAAGTGGGCCTTAGAAAGCATCACTATGAACAAAGCTAGTGGAGGTGATAGAATTTCAATTGAGCTGTTTCAAATCCTGAAAGATGATGCTGTGAAAGTGCTGCACTCAATATGCCAGCAAATTTGGAAAACTCAGCATTGGCCACAGGACTGGAAAAGGTCAGTTTTCATTCCAATTCCAAAGACAGGCAATGCCAAAGAATGCTCAAACTACCGCACAATTGCACTCATCTCACATGCTAATAAAGTAATGCTCAAAATTCTCCAAGCCAGGCTTCAGCAATACGTGAACCGTAAACTCCCTGACATTCAAGCTAGTTTTAGAAAAGGGAGAGGAACCAGAGAACAAATTGCCAACATCCGCTGGATCATGGAAAAAGCAAGAGAGTTCCAGAAAAACATCTATTTCTGCTTGATTGACTATGCCAAAGCCTTTGACTGTGTGGATCACAATAAACTGTGGAAAATTCTGAAAGAGATGGGAATACCAGACCACCTAACCTGCCTCTTGAGAAATCTGTATGGAGGTCAGGAAGCAACAGTTAGAACTGGAGATGGAACAATAGACTGGTTCCAAATAGGAAAAGGAGTATGTCAAGGCTGTATATTGTCACTCTGCTTTTTTAACTTATATGCAGAGTACATGATGAGAAACGCTGGACTGGAAGTAACACAAGCTGCTGTCAAGATTGCCGGGAGAAATATCAATAACCTCAGATATGCCTATGACGCCACCCTTATGGCAGAAAGTGAAGAGGAGCTAAAAAGCCTCTTGATGAAAGTGAAAGAGTAGAGCAAAAAAGTTGGCCTAAAGCTCAACATTCAGAAAACGAAGAGCATGGCATCTGGTCCCATCACTTCATGGGAAATAGATGGGGAAACAGTGGAAACAGTGTCAGACTTTATTTTTTGCGGCTCCAGAATCACTGCAGATGGTGACTGCAGCCATGAAATTAAAAGACGCTTACTTCTTGGAAGAAAAGTTATGACCAACCTACATAGCATATTCAAAAGCAGAGACATTACTGTGCCGACTAAGGTCCGTCTAGTCAAGGCTATGGTTTTTCTAGTGGTCATAGATGGATGTGAGAGTTGGACTGTGAAGAAGGCTGAGCACCGAAGAATTGATGCTTTTGAATTGTGGTGTTGGAGAAGACTCTTGAGAGTCCCTTGGACTGCAAGGAGATCCAACCAGTCCATTCTGAAGGAGATCAATCCTGGGATTTCTTTGGCAGGAATGATGCTAAAGCTGAAGCTCCAGTACTTTGGCCACCTCATGAGAAGAGTCGACTCATTGGAAAAAACTCTGATGCTGGGAGGGATTGAGGGCAGGAGGAGAAGGGAACGACAGAGGATGAGATGGCTGGATGGCATCATGAACTTGATGGACGTGAGTTTGAGTGAACTCCGGGAGTTGTTGATGGACAGGGAGGCCTGGCGTGCTGCGATTCATGGGGTTGCAAAGAATCGGACACGGCTGAATGACTGAACTGAACTGAGTCAGAATTTAATAAACTTGTAATGAGTCAAATAATCCAAGTACCATATTAAAATAATCTTGACTGTCTTCAATCTGCTAATCAAGAAAAATGATTGAAAAATCAAGAAAACCATACTCTACTTACTTTCTCTACATTCAATTTCATATATTGAAGACTTTAATTTACTGACTAGAAGAGTTATTAACATCATATTTCCATAATTCTTAATATTCAATATTAATTTGTGATAAATTATAGTAAGTGAGATACACATTTTTACTCACACATTGATTCATCAAAGAACTAACCAGGTTGGTATGAGTGCTGTCCAAAGGTTAAAAATTCTTTCAGCAACATACATAGAAAGTTTTAAATCTAGTGCTTGAAATAGTTCTTTTTGCCATTTATACAAATATTCAAACTTAAAATGACTAAAAGAAAATTATTTTCCTTGTAAAGTTTTACTTATAGTATAGTTATTATTAAATTTAAATGAAGATAAACTGCAGATGTATGGTCAATGTATGTTTATGCCTTTTTATGTAGCTAACTTCCTTGGACAGACAAAACTTACCTAAGGGACAATCAGCATAATTAATATCATGCAATCTGGATTGTAATTAAGCTTCATATTCTAAGCATCTTAAAATATAGTCTTTTATTGCCCAATCGCTGATTAGGAGCCACATCAATTCAACAGCTAAAATACAGCAATGATCATAAGTCAAATGGTTATCAAACAGCCTTTACACAAACTGTGTGCTTCATTCCATACAAATAAGAAAATATCAATCCATTGCTAACATTAGTTACAGAATTTGAGAATTTCCAGAGAGAGAAAGCAACAGAATTAAGCACAGACATTTATTCACCATCATATATGACCACAATTTATATACTATTGTTGTATCAGTTGCATAAAATTGTGTGTGTAATGTAATTTTCTCTAGCTGGTTTCTAAAGGTCAGTTAGATAATACATGTTTCTTTTTTTCTAATTTAAAGAAATCATTGCTACTTTTTAAGATGGTAGTGCATTTCATGTCTAACAACTATTTTTCTATGTTTGCTGTATGCATAGGCACATCTTTAGGTTTACTTTGTGTGATGCTGAAATCATGTTCATTTAAAATCATGCACTGAGAGAGATCATAAAGTAGCCTCTGTCAAAATATCTCTGTTATATATTTTAAATATGAAAAGAAAATTGGCATATTTCAGTATATCTTATTTTAGTAAGAATATATTTTTTCCACATGTAAGTTACACGTCCCACTTACATAAACACCTGTTCTGGCTGTTGTTTCCACTTTAATGAGTTTGGGGAGGTTTATATCTCTGAACTGAGAGTAGTTTTATCATTTTGACATTTAATTTTGTTTCTCTTTTATAAATGTCTTGTAAAAAGAGAATCATTTAGCATCTGTTTTGTTATCTACCAACATCTGTCTCAGTTACCCACTGTAACAAAAAGTATACACATCTTAAATCACAGATTGATTCAGTCTTTGAAGTAGAGTTTTAATATCACACATTTCAGTAAAGCATTACTATAATATGTGAGAACAAAAATATTTTCTGTCCATTATTTTATGTGTGTATATATATATATACACACATACAGACATGGGCTTCCCTGGTGTATCAGATGGTAAAGAATCTGCCTGTAATGCAGGAGACCTGGGTTCAAACTCTGGGTTGGGAAAATCCCTTGGAGAAGGGAACAGCTAACCTACTCCAGTATTCTTGCCTGGAGAATTCCACGGACAGAGCAGCCTGGCATGGGGTTGCAGAATCAGACATGACTGAGTGACTTTCACACACTAATATACTACATATATATAATGAGAGAGAAAACATTTATCTTTGTAATAATATATATGTGAATACATGATGCTTTTGAACTGTGGTGTTGGACAAGACTCTTGAGGGTCCCTTGGACTGCAAGGAGATCCAACCAGTCCATTCTAAATAAGATCAGCCCTGGGTGTTCTTTGGAAGGAATGATGCTAAAGCTGAAACTCCAGTACTTTGGCCACCTCATGCAAAGGGTTGACTCATTAAAAAAGACTCTGATGCTGGGAGGTATTGGGGGCAGGAGGAAAAGGGGACGACAGAGGATGAAATGGCTGGATGGCATCATGGACTCGATGGACGTGAGTTTGAGTGAACTCCAGGAGTTGGTGTTGGATGGAGGCCTGGTGTGCTGCGATTCATGGGGTCGCAAAGAGTTGGACACGACTGAGAGACTGAACTGAACTGAACTGATATACATGTCATTACAAAGATAAACATTTTACACATGTAAATTACATAAAATTAAATTATAAACTATACACATATAGTGTATAAATGTGTATAAAATAAGTATTATATACATATATATTCTAGATCTACATAAAGAAAACATTTGGAGACTTGAATCAATTATTTCAAAACTGAGGGACAATTCTTCCTTTTGGAAAAAACAAATAGAATTGACATACTTTTAGTAGTGATGAGTTTGAATGGTTTAAAAATAAAGATGATTCAATTATATTCAGTTAAAGACATTAAAAATATGAAATTGTCAAAATAGCTTCTTTCCCAAATAAGGTATTCAAAACTTCACAACCTGTTTATTCATTCAGCCTTTACTGAGGTGTACCTCCATAATTGGACAGTCCTTCATTCAGGGTTGTTTATATGAAAGTCTGATTTGGAAGTGAACAAATTAAGGAAAAAAGCTCTAGTAGAGAAGGAAATTAATTTTCAGTTGATTCAAGAGGTACTAAATTTCAAGACCAGCTGTAGTTTGAGTTTGGGGTGCAAAAGAGGCATTAATGAAGCCTTCAGCATTAGTAATTGCTCTGTAGCCTCTAGGGCTCAGTGAAGTCCTGTCAATCATGACTATTCCTGTCTGGGCTTTTTAACATTTATCATGTTGAGACTGGGGCTGCTTCTCTAGCCCCTTAAACAGTTCTGTGAGCTGCTCATTTATTTTCTTTTTTCTTAATTTACAGAGTCCCACTGCTTTTGGTGACAACTAAAACCCTGAGGCACTTAATGTGAAAACTTTGGACACCTGATGCAAACAGGTGGTTCATTAGATAGACTGTGATGCTGGGAAAAACTGAAGTCAGAAGAAGAGGGAAACAGAGGGTGCAATGATTGGATGAAATCACCAGTTGAATGGACAATAACTTGGGCAAACTCTGAGAGATGGTGTGGGACAGGAAGCTTTGGCATACTGCTTACTGTCCATGGGGTCACAAAAAGTCAGGCATGACTTGGCAACTGAACAACAACAGCAAAACTGTGAGGGTATCAGATATAGATACATATGTATTGTGTTTATATGTGCTATAAAAAAATTAATCAGGAAAAAGGTACAGAAAAGTTATGTGGCTACAATTTCAAATAGGGTGGTCAGGGCAGGTTAGACTTAAGAATATTCATGGTTCTAGGTGTTTCAGTTTGATATAAGAAGGCAGTATTTCAAGAGATTTGAAGGAAGTATGAAAATGAGCCCTAATATATGTGAATAAAAGCCTTCCACACCCAACTAAGAGAAAAGTAAAGGCCCTGAGGTAGAAATAGACTTGATATGCATGAGAGAGTATATATTATTTAGAATATTTTTCAAATAATATAAAATATTATAAAACAAACATTTAGATATCCATGTTATTTATATTTAGTACAAAATTAATCAGTTCAATTAAAAAGTCATAATATTATATGAATTAGATATTATCTCGAAATAATAATTAAAACAAAATGAAAAAAGTTAAAAGAATCAGCAGTATATTTAGTGTAAAACAAGTCATTGTCCACAAACGACTACAGTAATCTTGCCTGGAAAATTCCATGGACAGAGGATCTTGGTGTGCTTCAGTCCATGGGGTCACAAACAGTTGGACATGACTGAGAGACTGAGCACACTCACACATATATAACATAATCATCTTCAGTTCAGTTCAGTTCAGTTCAGTTCAGTTGCTCAGTTATGTCCTACTCTTTGCAACTCCATGGACTGCAGCATGCCAGGCTTCCCTGTCCAGCACCAACTCCCGGAATTTACCCAAACTCATGTCCATTGAGTCAGTGATGCCATCCAACCATCTGATCCTCTGTGTCCCCTTCTTCTCCTGCCTTCAATCTTTCCCAGCATCAGGGTCTTTTCAAATGAGCCAGCTCCTCACATGAGGTGGCCAAAGTATTGGAGTTTCAGCTTCAACATCAGTCCTTCCACTGAATATTCAGGACTGATTTCCTTTAGTATGGGCTGTTGGATCTCTTTGCAGTTCAAGAGTCTTATCCAACACCACAGTTCAAAAGCATCAATTCTTTGGCGTTCAGCTTTCTTTATAGTCCTACTCTCACATTCGTAACATAAATAAACATCTTAGACTTGCTTTTGATTAAATAGTAATAGTATTTACTGAATATATGAATCTTCCTGACCCAGGAATTGAACTGGGGTCTCCTGCAATGCAGGTGGATTCTTTTCCAATTGAGCTCTCAGGGAAAACAGTGAATATATGAAAACCACAATCACAGAAAACTAACAAAACTGATAACACGGATCACAGCTTTGTTTAACTCAGTGAAACTGAAACATGCCATGTAGGGCCACCCAAGATGATGGTGAAGAGTCCTGACAAAACATGGTCCACTGGAGAAGGGAATGGCAAACCACTTCAGTACTCCTGCCTTGAGAATCCCATGAACAGTATGAAACAGCAAAAAAAAAAAAAAAAGACACTGAAAGATGAACTCCCCAGGTCATTAGGTACCTAATATACTACTGGAGAAAATTGGAGAAATACCTCCAGAAGGAATGAAAAGGCTAAGCCAAAGCAGAAACAATGCCTAGTTGTAGATGTGTCTGGTAGTTAAAGTTAAGTCCAATGCTGTAAAGAAGACTATTTCATAGGAATGTTAGGTGCATGAATCAAGGTATATTGGAAGTGGTCATACAGGAGATGATAAGAGTGAACATCAACATTTTAGGGATCAGTGAACTAAAATGGATGGGAAAAGACAAATTTAATTCAGTTAACCATTATATCTACTACTGTGGGCAAGAATCCCATAGAAGAAATGAAGTAGCCTTCATAGTCAACAAAGAGTCTGAAATGCAGTACTTCAGTGCAATCTCAACAAGGACAGAATGATCTCTGTTCATTTCCAAGTTTGCCATTCAATATCACAATAATCCAAATCTATGCTGCAACCACTAATGCTGAAGAAGCTGAAGTTAAATGGTTCCATGAAGACTTAAAATAACTTCTAGAACTAAAGTCCAAAAAAGATGGCCTTTCCATCATAGGGAAATGGAATGCAAAAGTAGAAGGTCAAGAGATATCAGGAGTAACAGTCAGGTTTAGCCTTGGAGTACAGTTAAGCAGGACAAAGACTAACAGAGTTTTTCCAAGAGAACACACTGGTCATGGCAAACATCCTCTTTCAACAATACAAGAGATGACTTTACACATAGACATTACCAGATTGTGAATACTTAATTAGATTGATTTTATTTGTTGTAGCCAAAGATGGAGAAGCTCTATAGAGTCAGCGAAAACAAGACTGGGAGCTAACTATAGCTCAGATCATGAACTCCTTATTGCAAAATTCAGACTTGAATTGAAAAAAAATCAAATCCCTTATAATTATACTGTGGAAGTGACAAATAGATTCAAAGGATTAGATCTGATAGACAGAGTGCCTGAAGAGCTATGGATGGAGGTTTGCGATATTGAACAAGAAGCAGCGATCAAGACCATCCCCAAGGGAAAAAAATTTTTTTAAAGGCAAAATGGTTGTCTGAGGAGGCTTTACACATAGCTGAGAAAAGAGAAATGAAAGGCAAAGGAGAAAAGGAAAGATACACCCATCTGAATGCAGAATTCTAAAGATTAGCAAGGAGAGATAAGAAAGCCTTCCTAAGTAAACAATGCAAAGAAATAGCGGGAAACAATAGAATGCAAAAGACTAGAGATACCTTAATGAAAATTAGAGATACCAAGGGAAAACTTCATGCAAAGATGGGCATAATAAAGAACAGAAATGGTATGGATGTAACAGAAGCAGAAGATACTAGGAGGTAGCAAGAATACAGAGAAGAAATTTTAAAATGCTTTCTCTTTGGAAAAAAAGTTATGACAAACTTAGACAGCATATTAAAAAGCAGAGACATCACTTTGCCGACAAACGTCCATGTAGCCAAAGCTATGGTTTTTTCAGTAGTGGTGTATGGATGTGAAAGTTGGACCATAAAGAAGGCTGAGCACCGAAGGACTGATGCTTTCGAACTGTGGTGTTGGAGAAGACTATTGAGAGTTCCTTGTACTGCAAGGAGATCAAACCGTCCATTCTAAAGGAACTCAATTCTGAATATTTATTGGAAGGACTGATGCTGAAGCTGACAATCCAGTACTCTGCCTATCTGATGCAAAGAACTGGCTCATTGAAAAAGACCCTGATGCTAGAAAAGATTGAAGGCAGGAGAAGAGGATGACAGAGGATGAGATGGTTGGATGGCATCACAAACTCAAAGGACATGACTTTGAGCAAATTCAGGGAGATGGTGATGGACAGGGAAGCCTGGTGTGCTGCAGTCCATGGGGTTGCAGAGTAGAACACAACTGAGCTACATGGTTATTTATAAAACTCATTCAATTCTGAACTTAATTTACCTCTACAATTAAATAGTATTCATGTAAAATAGTAAAAGGCAGTATAATGCATCATTTTCAATTTCTTCAGAGTATACTTCCCCAATGTTTCAAAAACAAATATTATAATAAATAGAGATGGTGATATTTCATTTTACAGGTCAGAAAATACTGCTTTATGACAGGGGATATATGAGGCACAGATAAAAATCATTCAGATAATGAGATACAGTAATTCAAAGAATAGATTATACAAATGCATAGACAAACAGATTTAGTTAAATATAGATGGCTCATATTTTACACTATTGTTAAAAGTTGGTTTGTTTATGGTTTTACTCAATTAAAAAAAAACTAGTATAGGGTAAAATGCAACAATTACAAATATAATTGAGACTTTCATATGTAGTATTGAAAAATGAAAGTGAAAGTTGCTCAGTTGTGTCTGAGTTTTTGTGACCCCATGGACTATACAGTCTACGGAATTCTCCAGGCCAGAATACTGTAGTGAGTAGCCATTCCCTTCTCCAGGGGATCTTCCCAACCCAGAGATCGCACCCATTTACCACATTGCGAGACGATTCTTAACCAGTCAAGCCACCAGAGAAGCCCAATATAGTATGGTAAGCTTCTTATTTTTGGTGCTTAATATATAGACAGAAACTGTGGAGGATTCTCTTCTGCCTTCAAATTAACTTGCATTGTCTGCTGTAGTTGCAACTGAGGCCATGACTAAACAACAGCTACAATAGCATAGACATATTACACTTTTCAAAGTCAGAAAAACAGAAAACAAATATTCTAACAATGGAAAAACCCATACTACTTAACTTCTAATGCCTCGTTGTCATTTGTACTCATAGTTCTACAGTCAACAGCTGCCAAGTTTTGTCTTTCTGAAACTCCGTTCAGAGACAGGTTGCAGGCTGATCATGTATATATTCAGTTCAGTTCAGTTCAGTTCAGTCACTCAGTCACGTCCGACTCTTTGCGACCCCATGAACTGCAGCACGCCAGGCCTCCCTGTGCATCACCAACTCCCGGAGTTCACTCAGACTCACTTCCATTGAGTCAGTGATGCCATCCAGCCATCTCATCCTCTGTCGTCCCCTTCTCCTCCTGCCCCCAATCCCTCCCAGCATCAGAGTCTTTTTCAATGAGTCAACCCTTTGCATGAGGTGGCCAAAGTACTGGAGTTTCAGCTTTAGCATCATTCCTTCCAAAGAACACCCAGGGCTGATCTTATTTAGAATGGACTGGTTGGATCTCCTTGCAGTCCAAGGGACCCTCAAGAGTCTTGTCCAACACCACAGTTCAAAAGCATCAGTTCTTCGGTGCTCAGCTTTCTTCACATTCCAACTCTCACATCCATACATGACTACTGGAAAAACCATAGCCTTGACTAGATGGACCTTTGTTGGCAAAGTAATGTCTCTGCTTTTGAATATGCTGTCTATGTTGGTCATAACTTTTCTTCCAAGGAGTAAGCGTCTTTTAATTTCATGGTTGCATTCACCATCTGCAGTGATTTTGGAGCCCAAAAAGATAAAGTTTGACACTGTTTCCACAGTTTCCCCATCTATTTCCCATGAAGTGATGGGACCAGATGCCATGATCTTCGTTTTCTAAATGTTGAGCTTTAGGCCAACTTTTTCACTCTCCCCTTTCACTTTCATCAAGAGGCTTTTTAGTTCCTCTTCACTTTCTGCCATAACGGTGGTGTCGTCTGCATATCTGAGGTTATTGATATATATTACATTATACTATATTATATTTTATATTACATTACATGTCTCTTCCATATATTTATTCTTCATCCTATACACAACCTTTTGAAAATCTGATAAATATCACCCTAATAAAGTTGATGCAAATTCATATAAGCATGCTTTTCATAAAATGTATTTTATGGCATTCATATTTAGTCTTTACTATTAAATTTAAAAACAAATATGTGCCTTTGTTACTTATGCATCAAATATTATAGAAAACTTAGGAAAAATGAAACTAGTCCTAACTGGTCCCAATGAAACTAGTCCTAACTAGTCCCATCAATGATTTTCAAAGAAAATTTTTAATGAAAGTATAATTTTTCTGTCATTTTAAATGTTAAAGTTTGAAATGGTCTTGGTTTTGTTTTTGGCCACACTGCCTGACTTGTGGGATCTTACTTTCACAACCCAGGGATTGAATCAAGCCATGGCAAATCATGGTTTAATTTGCTTTTATTTCTGACAATGTTTTCAGAAGTGAAATCAAAGGAAATTAGAGATCACTTTGTGTTTTGCCCCTTGTCCAGATTTGCTCAAGTGAATTTAGACATTTATAATAAATACATCTATTTCTATGACAGAGTCACAATGTTGGTGAAGATGTTATCTAATTACACAAAAGTCCCTATTTATACTTGTAAATAAAATTATCAGCAGAAATATTAAAAGTTCAAAATATAGTTATAACCTTATAAATACAGGTGAATTAAGTTAGGCCTATAACAATCTTCTGCTGCTGCTGCTAAGTCGCTTCAGTCAGTTCCGACTCTGTGCGACTCCATAGACGGCAGCCCACCAGGCTCCCCCGTCCCTGGGATACTCCAGACAAGAACACTGGAGTGGGTTGCCATTTCCTTCTCCAATGCATGAGAGTGAAAAGTGAAAGTGAAGTCGCTCAGTCATGTCTGAGTCTTCGAGACCCCATGGACTGCAGCCCTCCAGGCTCCTCTGCCAGTGGATTTTCCAGGCAAGAGTACTGGAGTAGGTTGCCATTGCCTTCTCCATATAACAATCTATATCCTTCTAATTTTTGCTAATATGTTTCAATTTTAATTTGAATTTTTTTTCTAGAGAATAAAATGTGAACCAGAAAAGCTATATAAATTCAGATCAAACTAAAAACTGACTTCTATGAAAAGTATTGGATCATGTCAATAGAAATGAGGTAGAGCATAATGTTGAAAAGAATAAATTTCAAAAACTAACAAATTATTGATATATTAATGAAGGTTATTAAATAAATTGTGCTTAATTATATCCCATGAAGAGGTCTATTTCTTTCAATTTGAAAAGAGTGAATTTAGAACAAAGAAAAAATTTAGAGGTGGCGTTTTAAAAATCTGACTTTGTACATAATTTTTTTTTTACTAAAATTTGCACCTTTCCTCATATTCTAAACATTATTGCTTATTCATATACACTTGAAATTGGGATAAATGTTTTCACCATCATAGCTGGATATTAAAATAAAAAAGCATTAACATTTTGGGGGTGAGTGGTTTATGGCTTAAAGAGAATGATGTATTCTAAAAATATTTATTAATACAATTTTGTTTTTTCTTCCTAATCCTGTCAAATATTCCCCTAAAGGTGAGAAATGTAGTATATACACAAGGTCAATAATACATGTAATTTAGCAACATGAAACAAAAACCAGTCAATTTTTTGCTTTATATATAGCCAACATTAGGCAATACCATGACCATTCTGGGTTGAATGATCTCCATTATTCAAGGCAAAGTGAAATTAAACATCAAACTAGAATGCCTATTATCATTCATGTCACATTCATAAAACCTATACTCAGTTTTAAATATTACTTCAATATCCATTGCCTAATATTTCTCCAAGAGAATAAAATTATAATGCTTTTCAAGTTTTGGCACACCCTGTTTCCAAAACTGAACTAAAGAAAAGAATTGGAGTGGCAGTGGATTTATTTGACAAGCTAATTGCAATTGCACAGTAAAGCCTGTCTGATTTCCAAGGACAGAAAGGTTAATGGAGTGTGCTTCTCTATATTGGACAATAGCTGCGTTTCTGTTACTGAAATAACTATGATTTTGTCTATTAGTAGTTGCATTATTCAAGCAGCAAAGTATATTTGAAAGGAAAGCTTAATCACTATAAAACACACCCATTTTAGAATATATAGTTCACAAACCTATGCTGAATACATAACACCATGTCCCTTTTAAACAATACAAAGTCCATAGCTCTTATTTTCTCTGTTAAAAACTGTTTTGATTTCAACTTAAATGTATTTAGAGGGACAACACAACCAGAGAACATTTTAGACAAGTGGTATTTAGTCTATTATTAATATAATGATGCCATGAATGAGGAACAAGAGACCTTTTCTTTTTTTAATATATATAAAATTCAGCTCCAGTTGAAAATACATACAAAGTATATGTTGATGGCAATTTTCCCAGATGAAGATAAAATTTGCAAATCATGTGGCCAGAAAGTAATGGTCAGTTGAGAAATGAAATTGTTAGGAAAGGGCAATACATAGGCACAAACATCACTCTAACCTTTTTAAATTGAAATAAGGGAAAAAGTTGAGAGAAGAGCAAAATACAAATATTTTTACAATCAACTTTTATTAATGTTTAATGTCAGTTTAAGTGTGTTTGTAATATCTGTAAGTTTTCCATTACTCTGGGGTTTATATAGATATTTAGAAATAATATCTACTATTTTCATGTTACAAAAATGATACAAGCTTGTGGAGAGTATACTGGGGGAGAATGGATACATGTATATGTATGTCTTTTTCCTCCACTGTACACCTAAACTATCACAATATTCTTAATTGGTTATACCCCAATACAAAACAAAAAGTTTAATGTTAAGCAAAATAATAATGCTGAAAAAATCATGAGTTTATCACTTCAGTGAACATTTGTTAGGACTGACTGTGTGGCCGGGATTACTGGAGGCCTTGAAGATTTATCTATGGACAAAGTAGTGAAAAGCTTGCTCTTGTAGAATTTGAAAAGAGACTGTAGGAGAGACAAATGAACAAACTGAGCATCAGTAACATGATAACTGTAAGAGCTAAAGAAAATAACTAAAAGAGGTAAAAAAGGTATGATAGATCAGAACTAGGCAGGAAGTGGTTGGATAGCTGAGTTGATGGTTCCATAGAGAGTACTTTAGAACCTATAGAAATGGTAAGAAAGGAACCTTTCAAAATCTCCAATTATGTTTTATTCAAGGTCAGTCATTTTGTACATTTTGATGGAGTCTCTTAAGTAATGGATTTTAAGTACATATACTTTCAGAATGCAACATTTACAAAATGAAAATAATACCTACATACAGCATTTTTTGAAGTATTTCATTGAAAACAATTTTTCTAACATTGCATTTGATTTTGTAAACTCACATTTAAAGATTTTGTTAAATAATGTAAATTAACTTAAAATATGCAAAAATTTCCAAGTTCTAAGTAATTATAAGAGTGTCTAATATACTCTATAATATTAATATATAATATAATTAATAATAGCCTATAATCAGCAATTTTACTGTTAAGAATTTTTTTAGAAATATGTTTGTATATATTTCTTATTTTTCAGAAAAATAATTCAAGTGGTATGATTGGGTCAAGATATATGATCATTTTAATACTTTGATACATACTGTAAGCTTGACTCACAGAAAATGTTTTTTAACTTATTTATTACCAGTAGAACATGTTTCTCTGTCTTCTCTCTGAATAATGAGACGTAGATGGCACACGATACCACTTTGTATAAGACCTTGCTGCTGCTGTTGCTGCTAAGTCGCTTGTGTCTAACTCTACGTGACCCCATAGAGGGCAGCCTGTTGAGGCTACCCCGTCCCTGGAATTCTCCAGGCAAAAACACTGGAGTGGGTTGCCATTTCGTTCTCCAATGCATGAAAGTGAAAAGTGAAAGTGAAGTCGCTCAGTCATGTCCGATTCCTAGCGACCCCACGGACTGTAGCCCACCAGGCTCCTACATCCGTGGGATTTTCTAGGCAAGAGTACTGGACTGGGGTGCCATTGCCTTCTCCGGTATAAGACCTTATGCCTATGCTATATTTAAACACATGTTTCAGTAGATCAGTAGAGTTTCTGCTAACATTACCACATTCTGACTGTATGAAAGAATTTCTCTATGAGAGTAATTCATCACTCTTGTTTTATTTTACAAAATGATGGAGAACAACCTCTATGGAAAATAAAAACTTCCATTTAAGTTTTTAGAGTCAACACACTGCATAACTGCCTCATGAATTTCTGAGACCAGTTGGTAGTTTTCTTGTGTGGCTTTTGTATTAGTTTGCCAGGGCAAACTATTAACAGTAGTAACAGAAGTTCTGACAACAGTTCTGGCTAACATAAAATTAATAATTTTAGCTACTCTGTCTTTTTGGCATGAAGAGATTTTATATTATATTGCAGACATTCTGTCTTACCTTGGGTATTTTCAGAAAGTAATAAGGGATGTCATTCAAGGATGTTTGAAGAACTGGAGATCAAAGAGCAAAAAGTCCTTTGATCTTCCTTTGAGTAAAGAGGATATCGAATTGACAAATGCTATTATAACGTACAATAACAATCCAATTAACTAAAAATAAAATCAAATGTTGGCATGATGCATAAGAGAAAAATTAGTTTATTGTTATATAACCTTAATAACAATTCCAGCTTTATAGGAAAACTAATAATGACTGGATTATTCAGCCTTTCAAGTCACTGCTGAATGTAACTTTTCTCTGTTACTTTAAAGTTGTGCTAAAAAATTCACAGAATAACTTTTTAAAATTGAAATAATAAATACTTTTTTGTGCAGTTCAGCAATAGTCATTTGACATTAACTGCTATTAAGAATATTGGAGCAACAATGATAGTTAATTTAAAATAGTCCTACATCCCTTAATAGCCCCCAACATGACAATAGCCAAGAAGATGAACAGTATTTCAAATAAATATGCAATGATGATCTAAGTCTTTACATAATTTCACTTTATTATATTCTAAAACAATAATTTATTCATTAAAGCATATGATCTAGTCAAACTGTAGATGAACTTGTTAGCCTTGTAACTTCAAAAAGCTCAATTCATTCATTCTGCACATATTCTCTGAGTTCGTACAAGGTTCTAGTCACTATAAGTGACAGGGATATTGGAATGTTGGAAGAAGCCATGTAAAAGACATGATCACCAATTAAGCCTAGATACGATAATATCAAACAAGACAGTTTGTAGTACTGAGCCTCCAACAAAGCCCTTAGTGATCTCAACTCCAAGTGTAGGTTCCTCCAAATGGTATACATAATTGGTCTGTATGGCAAGTAGCATATGACAGAATTAATGGTATGTCACTTCTAAGATTAAATTGTAATTGTTCTTGCTCTCATCAGTCACTCTTGGGAAACAAACTTCCCTGATGTAAGCAACCTTGTGAAGAAAACTAATAAAAGATGAGGAAATAAAACCTCGACAAGAGCCAGCAAGGATGAAGGCTTCCAACAATCACAAGGAGACAGGTTCGCAAACCTCAGTAGAGCCTTGAGGTGACTGAATCACCAGCCAAGAGTGGGCTGTGATCTCATGGAAGATCCAGAGCCAGAAATTCTCAACTAAGCCACTCCCAGAAACTTGACCCTCAGAAAATGTATGAGAAATAAATGCTCATTGTTTTGAGTTGCTGTGTTTTAAGATAGTTTATTACAAAACAATATAATATTTCTACATATTTTGATATCAGAATCTGCATGCTGAGGAAAGAAACTGGAAATGTGGGTGTGGCTTTGAAACTACACAATAAAATTTAAGAAGGATAGTAAAAGTCTAAGGTGTTTTGTTGAAGCACTTAATAGAATTTGTACAGTCTTTGTTAAGTCTAGGAGAGAAGACTTACATGAAAGTGGGCAAAATGTTATTAAAAGTTAGGGAAAGGGGTTTATTATAGTATAGTAGCAGAAAGTTTAGCAATAATACTATAGTTAGAAATAAAGTATGAAATGTGTAATCAAGGTAAGGTAGTCAAATTCTGAGGAAAGTCTGAGATTTTTTTAGCCTGTTTAAAAAGTAACAAATTTAAAATGTAAAAACTTGGCAGGGCACAATCTCACCCATGCTATCAGAAGCCATCAGACAAGGACAATTTTACTCAAATCACTGCATACACCAGGCATGCCTGCTAAGTTGCTTCAGTAGTATCTTACTCTTTGCAACCATATGGACTGTAGCCTATCAGCTATTCTGTCCATGGGATTTTCCAGGCAAGAATACTGGAGTGGGTTACCAGGCCCTCTTCCATGGAATCTACCCAAGCCAGAAGGATCTCACCCATGTCTTTTATGTCTCCTGCATTGGCAGGAGGTGCCTTACCGCTAGCATCACCTGGGAAGCCCTCACATACACCATATTTGCCTCTGTTCCTCGTGCTCCCCATGCTCCCCAGGTTCCAAAGGTAATTGCTTAGAATGATGTTGCTCATGAATAGAAATTGTGTCACAAATGACGAGCCACAAGCTTAAGAAATTCTCCACCTTATAAGAGAGCTGAAGGGAAACTGTCTTATGCAGAACAATTTCCTTACTCAAACAACTCCAGAACATGTGAATATATTATATTAAATGAAATAGTCCTTTAACATGATGAATATATCATTGTTTATTAATAATGGGCCTCTACAGGTGAGGTTACATTAGGAATCTTTAAATAGGGAGCATATGCTGGTGGACCCAAAATAAGGGTTCTTATAAGTTAAAGAGTGTGATAGAGGAGTCAGGATCAATAGTGATATAGCATGAGGAAGATTGGACCAGCCATTGCTGGCTATGAAGATGGATAAAGTCCATGGAATGGCAAGACAACAGATTCTCCCCTGAAGCATTCCCAGTGAGCCTCATTTTAGACTTGTGACCTCTAGAACTATATTCTTTTTGTGTGGTTTCAAATCACCTCCACTGATGGTAATTTATTATAGCAGCCTAAAAATAATTATTGGGCTTCCCTGGTAACTCAGACAGATTTTGGTGCCTTGAAGTAGTGTGATGTGCTAAGAAATATCTAAAAATGTTAAGTAATTTTGAAATTGAGCAGTGGTCAGAACCTAGAAAATATTTGAGGAGTGTTCTTGAATCAACTTAAATTGTCTTGAACAGACTTTTAGGAGAAATATGGACATTTAAGATCTCTGGTGAAGGCTCAGAAGAAAATGATGAGCATGATGTATAAAACATGTATCATTTTGAACTGATTGTTGATAGATATATGTGAACCTTAAAAGTGTTCCTGGAGAGGACTCAGATAGAAATGTGAAACATGTTATTGGAAAAAAGAGGGGAGGTATCCTTATTCAGTGGCAGAAAGCTTGACTGAATTCTGTCTTGCAGTTAACAGTGTCTGTGCAAAGTATAGTGTGCATGTGATAAACTTGGGTATTTGAGGAAATTTCCAAGTGAAATATTGAAGATAAGGTTGATTCCTGCTGCTCATAGTAAAATTCAAGAGGAAAACAGTTCAGATACATTGAACTATTAAGTAAAAGCGAACATAATTGACAATTAGAAAAAATATCAGCTCATACAGGTTGTCAAAGATGCCAAATTAGGAGGTTCACTATCAGAAGAATGTGCTCTAGACAGAATGCCATGGGCATGACTGGAAATCTTTGCTACTGCCTAGTAAATGTTAGTTGCTCAGTCGTGCCCGACTCTCTGCAACTCCATGGACTGGAACCCACCAGGCTCCTCTGTCCATGGGATTTTCTAGGCAAGGATACTGGAGTCGGTTGCCATTGCCTTCCACAGGGGATCTTCCTGACCCAGGGATTGAACCCGGGTCTCCTGCACTGCAGGCAGATTCTTTACCAACAGAGCTACAAAGGAAGCTTGCTACTGTCTAGGAAGAAGCAAAAGGTCACTGTGTTCACCCCTAAGAAGACACTCTGAAGGTGTGGAAAAACATGGATTACCTCAGCCAACTAGGAGGGAAGAAGCCAGGAATAGAGATGAATTATTCACGAAAGATCTGTGGTGAAGCCTCTTGTCTAATAGAGTGAATGCCCATGACATACATGGGGGATTCTCAAGTGTGTAAGTTTTTTTTTTTTTTTTTCTTATCAACAGAAACACTGCTAGCTTAAACCAAAAGGAACAAGGAGAAGATGAAATGAATAAAAGGAAGCTGTTGATGTCTCAAAATTCTGTAGCAGAAAACAGACAGATAAAATCACTAAGCTGCAGAATGAGTTATATTCTAAAACATACAGGTTACTGTGAGGGTGGAGGAGCCATGACCCAGGAAACATCTGAGAGCCAAAGAAAGGTAATGCTTTGAAAGACAATGTTTATGTAGCTGCATTTCAGTCATGTCTGACTCTTTGTGACCCCATAGACTATAGCCAGTCTGGTTCCTCTGTCCATGAAATATTCCATGCAAGAGTACTTAAGAATTGGTAAATCATTTTTCTTTTTGCTCCTATATTTTCCTATTTTGAATGTCTATAACTGCTATCTTATGCCTACTCCACCACTGTATTTTGGAGGCATGCAACTTGTATTCCACAGGCCCACAGATAGAGTGGAATTTTGCCCCAAGCTGAATAACAAACAAGTTCTTACTCAAACTTAATTTAAATAATGAGATCTGGGGCTTTTGAACTGATAAAAGGTGAATGAGATTTTTGGACTTACTTCAGTTCAGTTCAGTCACTCAGTTGTGTCCAACTCTTTCCGACCCCATGAATTGCAGCACGCCAGGCCTCCCTGTCCATCACCAACTTTTGGAGTTCACTCAAACTAACATCCATCAAGTCCGTGATGCCATCCAGCCATCTCATCCTCTGTCGTCCCCTTCTCCTCCTGCCCCCAATCCCTCCCAGCATCAGAGTCTTTTTCAATGAGTCAACCCTTTGCATGAGGTGGCCAAAGTACTGGAGTTTCAGCTTTAGCATCATTCCTTCCAAAGAACACCCAGGGCTGATCTTATTTAGAATGGACTGGATGGATCTCCTTGCAGTCCAAGGGACCCTCAAGAGTCTTCTCCAACACCACAGTTCAAAAGCATCAATTCTTCGGTGCTCAGCTTTCTTCACAGTCCAACTCTCACATCTATACATGACCACTGGAAAAACCATAGCCTTGACTAGACGGACCTTAGTCAGCAAAGTAATGTCTCTGCTTTTGAATATGCTATCTAGGTTGGTCATAACTTTCCTTCCAAGGAGTAAGTGTCTTTTAATTTCATGGCTGCAGTCACCATCTGCAGTGATTTTGGAGCCCCCCAAAAGATAAAGTTTGACACTGTTTCCACTGTTTCCTCATCTATTTCCCATGAAGTGATGGGACCAGATGCCATGATCTTTGTTTTCTGAATGTTGAGCTTTAAGCCAACTTTTTCACTCTCCTCTTTCACTTTCATCAAGAGGCTTTTTAGTTCCTCTTCACTTTCTGCCATAAGGGTGGTGTCATCTGCATATCTGAAGTTATTGATATTTCTCCTGGCAATCTTGATTCCAGCTTGTGCTTCTTCCAGTCCAGTGTTTCTCATGATGTACTCTGCACATAAGTTTAATAAGCAGGGTGATAATATACAGCCTTGACGCACTCCTTTTCCTGCTTGGAAGCAGTCTGTTGTTCCATGTCCAGTTCTGTTGCTTCCTGACCTGCATACAGATTCCTCAAGAGGCAGGTTAGGTGGTCTGGTATTCCCATCTCTTTCAGAATGTTCCACAGTTTATTGTGATCCAGACAGTCAAAGGCTTTGGCATAGTCAATAAAGCAGAAATAGATGTTTTTCTGGAACTCTCTTGCTTTTTACATGATGTTGGCAATTTGATCTCTGGTTCCTCTGCCTTTTCTAAAACCACTTTGAACATCTGAAAGTTCATGGTTCACGTATTGCTGAAGTCTGGCTTGGAGAATTTTGAGCATTACTTTACTAGTGTGTGAGATGAGTGCAATTGTGCAGTAGTTTGAGCATTCTTTGGCATTGTCTTTCTTTGAGATTGGAATGAAAACTGACCTTTTCCAGTCCTGTGGCCACTGCTGAGTTTTCCCAATTTGCTGGCATATTGCGTGCAATATTTTCACATCATCATCTTTCAGGATTTGAAATAGCTTCACTGAAATTCTATCACCTCCACTTGCTTTGTTTGTAGTGATTCTTTCTAAGGCCCACTTGACTTTACATTCTGGGATATCTGGCTCTAGGTGAGTGATCACACCATTGTGATTATCTTGGTCATGAAGTTCTTTTTTGTACAGTTCTTCTGTGTATTCTTGCCACTTCTTCTTTATATCTTCTGCTTCTGTTAGGTCCATAACATTTCTGTCCTTTATTGAGCCCATCTTTGCATGAAATGTTCCCTTGGTATTTCTAGTTTTCTTGAAGAGATCTCTTGTCTTTCCCATTTTGTTGTTTTCCTCTATTTCTTTGCATTGATCACTGGAGAAGGCTTTCTTATCTCTTCTTGCTATTCTGGACTAGTTTGGACTTAAATTGATGCTATAATTGGTGGAGACTTTTGGAGATGTCACTGTGGGGTGATTTTCTTTTGTATGTGTTATAGAACTGAGTGTTTGAGTTCCAAAATATAGAGTATGGTTGGCAAAATTATAGCTTTGAAAAATGTCCATGTCTTAATACCCAGAATTTGTGAATATTTACCTTATTTTGTGAAAGTGACTTTGTAGTTGTGACTTTGAATGTGAAAGGGACCATTAGCCAAGGATATATATATATATATATATATACACACACATTTATAATTTAAGAAACAAAGGTTGTTACAGTAGCCATAAGAAACTAATACATAAACTGGCAAAATAATTGTCACAGTGGAAGATGTGATCTTTAATATCTCTTAACATCTTGGGATGCAATCCTGGAAGAAGATACTACCTTTATTTTCCAAATCTGTTTGCTATGCAGACAATCCTGAAAAGATGTCAGAGGTGCAGAAACAGCAGCGATCCATGGAGAACTGTCTCCCACTGAGGATTCCAATCATAGTGTTCAAAGTACTGCCTAGTTTTTCTTATTACTTATAGTAATACGTAAGAGAAGTGAGATGAAACAAAGGGAGTATTGTTAAAATATTAAAAATTGATGGCTTTCAAACTTCTCAGCCCTTTCAGATGGTGAAGGATGCTAAAATTCTAAAGAAAGATCAAATTCATGACACTGTTGGGGGGTGGGGAACAGATCAATGATAAAGCTGAAAGTTATGACTGAAAATCTTTCACTGAGACCTTAGAAAGATCAAAGGTTACTTCAGACAAAAGACTCTCCAAAGAGATAAAACATGTGCTTCACATATCCTTTCGATCAAACATTAGAGATTTTAAAATACTAAAGGTCATTTGTCCCTCAACCTTCCCAGTTGAAATGCAAGGTAGAGATCTCTTATCTCCAAGAGATCATAAATGTGGCTTTTATCTAATGATAGGAAACTCTAAGATTGACAACTTTTAAGGAATTCTGTATTCAGAAACATTACCAAATTTGACTTTCTGAAAAGGTCACAGAAAGTACAAAATGAAAAGAGACCTTTTGACTCACAAATGTTAGTAATAGTAAGCAGACCAAGAAGGAACAGGTGTTGTCTTTCATGAAAAAGGAAGCAGGACTCAGGGTGGAACCAAGAACCTTCAACAATGATTCCCTGGCCTTGAGACCTAAACACAACATGTACAGTTCTTGCCTGGCTGAATTTTAGAATTGTTTTGAAACAATGTCTACTTTTTCCTTCCTTTTTCTCCCTCTTTGAAGATGTCATCTGTGCTAATCTGACCGTCATCAACTGGTGTCACTTTTCACAAGTGACAACTTGTCACTTAAAGTCACGAAGAACTGTACTCAATGATTGTATTTACAGAACCACACCCAAGAGCCCATTCACTCTGAACCTGATTTAGATATAGGAGTCTGGACTTGAGTTGACTTTGTAATAGGATAAGACTTTAGGGGGACTTATGAGGAAGTGAATGTGTTTTGCCTGTGGAGTATTACCTGGAAAACTGGTTTGCCTCTTGGTGTATATGGATCCAGAAGACACAAACAAGTCAAAGGTTGGGAGGAGAAGGATTTCTTGCTTGCAAGTAAGGAGAATACTGGGGATCTTCCCCAAAGTAGTGTCTCTACAACAGCAACACTGAGGAAGTTTTAAGTTAAGGGCACATGCAAATTCATAGAGGGACTTGGGTAGTCTATGGGGTATAGCTTTTGTTGAGTGAAGTCATGAGGTTCAGAAAAATTCCATATCATCATTGCTTAGGTTCCTGTTAATCTGGTGGTTTAGGTTAATCTTTAACATTGAAATAGAACTGGGAGTCTTTACAAGTGATGTATTATCTTTGTACTATCACTTCTCTTGCCTAATAATGGTTTATTTCTGTATGCTTTTGTTTCCTTAAGATCATTAACTACTGAGACATGTTCAAGAGCAAGTGTTGTGGCCAAGATAAAATCACAAAATGGTTTAGGCCAAAAATGGCTTCTCTTATGTCAAGAAAGCCATGCCTTGCTCTCTTTCTCTGGGTATCCCTTGATCTCTGTGATTACAGGAGGAATATCAGTTACTGAGAGCCAGACAAGACTGTGGCAGCCAGACTCCAGTAGGCCCTCCAGGCTTCTCTGTTTGTTATTCTCACAGATTTGTAGAGACCCTTCCCATATATTACCAAGGTTTGCCAATGTGCCAATTAGCATATGGCAGAACATTGCTTGCTCTGACTCTCTCTCTCTCTCCTGCACCCACGTTTCCTCCTATCACCTCTCTCTTCTATTACTCTCTCTTGCAGAAATATGTTGTCAATTTGAGCAGACATATGAGGGGACCTATTTGTTGAGAAACTGAGACTTCCTGGCAGAGCCTGCAAGGAAGTCAGAACTGCCAACCATCAGGTGAGTGGGCTTGGAAGCAAATTCTAAAGCAGGGGCCCCAAACCTTTTTGGCACCAGGGATCAGTTTCATGGAAGAGAATTTTTCCATGAAGCACGTGGTGGGAGCGGCCTTGGGATGATTCAAGTGCATTACATTTATTGTGCATTTTATTTCTATTATTTCTATTATTACATTTATTGTGCACTTTATTTCTATTATTATTGCATCAGTTCCACATCAGTCCATCAGTCATTAGATCCCAGATATTGGGGATTCCTATAGTAGTTAAGCAGTAGCTAAGACCTGAAATGGCGGCTGCCACAACTAAAAGGTTTATTTGACTCTGATCTAAGGCCGTCAGCTCAGCCACTGCTAGATTCCTGACTGTCAGAAACTGTGGAAGAAAATAAACATTTGATATTTTAACTATAAAGTGTTATGCAGCAACAAATGGCTTCTTCAGTTTTGTTCTAAGTTTTCCAAGCTGACTTACTTCAAAGTGGTAATTATTGCTTTAAGAAAGAAGTGTTCTCAGATTTATAGAAAATGTGAAAATTTGAAACATTGTTAATGGAAAATATTAAAATAATATGTTACAGCCATAAAAATCAAGTTATATCAATGGCAAAACTCAAACAGAGTAGTGCAAAAATTATTCTAAATAACACTGAATGTTTTTTGTTTTTACTTTTTATTTGCAATCATTTGTTTCTGTACTGCTGGTTTTGTTCTTTCTCCTTGAATTAAAAAGTAAATAAACACTAAACTGCTGAGTACATGAAACATTAAAATGTGATATATTTCTGCCCTTAACTCAGAGGAAAGTGGTAAACATATATAATTTCCTCTAAATAAATTTTTAATTCATTTTAATTCAACAACGACAACAAAAATCTCTTTTTTGTTGTTGTGGAAAAAAGAGGGTAAATTTAAATGACATGAAGAATCATATGAATAATACATTAATAGTTTTATTAATTTAAAAATCAGTGTAGAACATAAAAATCAAATAGTGATTTTACCACAATTTATTATGTAGTTAGAAGGCAAAGAAAGTAAAGAAAAAATTTAATTAGAAATTTTTTTTTTCCCCCACCTCTGTGGTAATAATTTCCTTGAATATTTAAAATGCTTGGTTATAACTAACTAAATATGAAATTTAGGAAGATTGGCAAGTTGACCTATTTATGCTGATTCAAGCAAAGCTCCTTTAAAATTCCTGAGATCCCATATTCTATTTTTGCTATCAGCTGTTGTTGTTTAGTTGCTAAGACATGTTAGACTCTTTTGCTACTCCATGGACTGTAGCCTGCCAGGCTCCTCTATCAATAGTATTTCCCAGGCAAGATTATTGGAGTGGGTTGCCATTTCCTTCTGCAGAAGATCTTCCTGACCCTGGGATTGAACACACATCTCCTGTGCTTCCTAAATTGGCAGGTAGATTCTTTACCAGTGACCACCTGGGAAGACTTTGCTAGCAGTTATCAGTTACTTTTTCTATTAGATGCTATAGTTTCATTACAGTTGATTTTTCATTTAATCTTAAATTCATTACAATGCAATTCAGTAGTCTCCTTTAAGATAGATAAAATGAAATATGAAAATATTTTAGTTGCCAGAACACAAATACTATTTAGTGTAAGAGGGAAAATTTGAAATGGCATTACTTATTCTTAAAGATTTTGCTTCCTTAAATTGTTTAGTTACTTAAAATCTTCTTTGTACATACTTAAACCATTTTAGAAATCCTGTTTCAGTATATCTTATGAAAGACTAATAAAATGTAAGAGCTCATAAAAATGGCAAGATATACAAACTTTTGAAAATAAATTCAAATATTTATATTGTTGAAAGGCTATTTAACAATGTAAAATAAGAAGTCCTGATACACTCAACAATATAGAAAATCTCAAGAACATTATATTAAATGGAAAGAAAGTAGACTTCATTTATATGAAATTCTAAAGACCAAAACTGAAAAAAATGAACAAAAAACAGGTAAGTTATTATCTGGATGTAGGATGGAACTGACTGACTTTAATTGATAGGTAGAAATTTTTGAGATGATGGTTACATTTATCAAAATCCATTAAACTGTACACTAAAAAAAGTTTAGCAATAAAAGAAATATCGCATCATCTCATCATTAAGACATCATTGGAAATAGCCTTTCTGCATGTATTTTTAGAGAATATTTCTCAGGTAATGTATGTTTATCTCAGAGAATGAGCTCTGCACTATCACACATATTTTAATCTCTTTTTTTCTGAAACTTTTTTTTGTTTTTCCTCATCTGGGTTTACTATAAAGTCTCAGAGATCACGTGTGAGCACTACTTATTCCAGGAGAGAACAGAAAAGAGAGAAAAGAAATAAGACCTAAAGAAGTTAGACATCAAATTTCAGACTTCCATTAGGAGAAAAAAGGAAAGAAATCCCATTGTGGAATCCTGTGCAGTAGATGATAAAAAAAAAAAAAAAAAGACCTTATCTAATAAGAAAAATGTTGTAATTTCTGTGTTATTTTTGAGAAATCTTAATATGTGTATGCTGTTTTAATATTATTTTCATCACAAACACTTAAAAGAAAGTGATATTCTTATATATAAAGAGGTATACTCTAAATATTAATAATTTAGCTATTCAATTTTTCATAAAAATGCTTTCTGAAAGAGTGACATAACTATTACACTAAATGAAGTCACTCAGTTGTGTCCAACTCTTTGCCACCCCATGGACCCCATGGAGCATACCAGGCTCCTCCATCCATAGGATTTCCCAGGCGAAAATACTGCAGTAGGTTGCCATTTCCTTCTCCAGGAGACCTTCCACACCCAGGTATTGAATCCAGGTCTCCCGCATTGTAGGCAGACGCTTTGCCATCTGAGCCACCAGGGAAGTCATAGTTACACTAAGGCATACATTTAAATATTTAAATATATTGTGAAAAGCTTGATTTATCAGTATAAGTATATTAGTAGAATACTGTTAACTGCTATATATGAGGTTAACCTACCTAAATATGGTCAATTAACTCTTCAAGAATTAGAACCACAGCAACTAGAACAAATTAAAGGTAATATGTTTCAGAAAACTTAGAATAGCAGAAAATTCAGGTGATTAAAATTATACATTTTATTAAAATCATGGATGATTCATAGTCAATTAACCTTTTCAAATTAAATGACACTATCCAAAGATAGTAAAACATTAATCATAAACTCATATGTGTTTTACTCGAACTGTCTTTGATGTATACGTAAAATGAATTCTTAATAGGGACAACTTTACATGTGCTTTTTTCTTGAAGAAAGACTGGCTTTCTCACATATGATAGAGCAACACCCTAATGTTGCTACTCATGGTCGACATTTTCTTAATAAGGACATTTATAAAAAAGCTAAAAAGAAAGGTATTACTTCTTTTTAACCAGAAAATACCATTCTGAGCAGGTAGCAGGAGATAGTGTGGATACTGAAATGTTTAATTTCTTGAGGCATGTGGAGAAAATAAGAAGCAAAGATGAAGCTTAATATAGTCCTTGTTATTATTTAGAGCTGAAAATGTAAGGAAAATTTGTTTTTCAAGTAGTTAGCTGTCATATGTTATTTCAGATTAAGAAACGGAATGAGGGAAATGATTAGTGAACTAGTAACTCAATACTTATCTGAAGTAAAATTATTGAGTTATTAGCTACTGTCTATTGTTCATTTTATATACAATTATGAAAACATGGTCAGGTCAATAATATTTACAATGTTATGTTTTCAAAGTCTTAAAACTTGAAAATTTCAGAGGGAACATTTAAAATCATTTTCATTTCAGAGTACAGTTCACTTTTAAGTTAAAAAATCATCCTGAAAATAACAACATTCTTCTCTTCTCCCCGAGTTCTTCCTTGTTTCTCTGAGTAAGAAGATGCTGCTGCTGCTGCTAAGTCACTTCAGTCGTGTCCGACTCTGTGCGACCCCATAGACCGCAGCCCAACAGGCTCCGCCATCCCTGGGATTCTTCAGGCAACAATACTGGAGTGGGTTGCCATTTCCTTCTCCAATGTGTGAAAGTGAAAAGTGAAAGTGAAGTCGCTCAGTCGTGTCTGACTCTTCATGACCCCATGGACTGCAGCCTACCAGGCTCCTCCGTCCATGGGATTTTCCAGGCAAAAGTACGGGAGTGGGGTGCCAAAGCACTTTGTCACAAATGAGAGAATTGAAACTGAGACTTCCATCAAAGGGGTTAGCTTCCTCAGAGACATGAAACATGAGATAAAGAAATGTATTTGATTTTGTTCCTGCTTCTCTTAAATGGGAGTTGAGAGATGCTTCTATCCAGAGATTGATCCCAGCCTTTCTACAGTCAGTATCTTAAAGGGATGTGACCTTATAATTGAGAACTTAAACCATCATATTCTGCAACTTACTTTTATGAACTCCTCACTAGGGAAGAATGAATTGTTACAGACATTTTTCTTCTCTTCTGCTAAACACTAAGGATCTCAACCTCATGGCTGCTGAAGAATCATTAGAGGCAGTGTAGTTAGGTAGTCAATAATATGTATCTTAATTGCTTTATAAAAATGGAAAGGAAATAAAAGTACTATACTTGGGTAATAAGTACTGTATATTTTGCAAAACCTATTACATTTTTATATAATTTGCTTATCACAAAGTTTTAAAGTGGTATAATAGAACTCCTATTTGCTAGGAGATAAATCAGTTATATACAATTTTTATGGAACAACAAGAGATTCTGAATAAGCAAAATAATCTTGAGAAAGAGAAAAACTTAATGCATCACATCACCTGATTTTAAACTATACTTACTGCAAAGCTATTGTACTAAATAAACTATGGTACTGGCACACAAAACAATGTAACAGAATTGAGAGTCCAGATATAAATCCAACATATATAGGTTAAATTAATATACAACAAAGAAGCAAGGGACATACAATAGGAAAGTGATAATCTCTTTAAAACATGGTGCTGAGAAAATTGGACAGCCACATGCAAAAAAAAAATGCCACTATACCACTGTTTTACACCACACACAAAAATTAACTCAAAATGAAATAATCATTTAAGTATAAAACCAGAAACCATAAAATTTCTAGCAGAAAACATTGGCAATAAGCTCACCGTCATCAATCTTAGCAATGGTTTTGTGGATCAGACTACAAACCAAAAAAAATAAATAAATAAAACCTAAGACTACATCAAACTAAAAAGTTTTTATTTATAGCAATGGATACAACCAGTCCATTCTGAAGGAGATCAGCCCTGGGATTTCTTTGGAAGGAATGATACTAAAGCTGAAACCCCAGTACTTTGGCCACCTCATGTGAAGAGTTGACTCATTGGAAAAGACTCTGATGCTGGGAGGGATTGGGGGCAGGAGGAGAAGGGGACAACCGAGGATGAGATGGCTGGATGGCATCACGGACTCGATGGACGTGAATCTGAGTGAACTCCGGGAGTTGGTGATGGACAGGGAGGCCTGGCATGCTGCGATTCATGGGGTTGCAAAGAGTTGGACACGACTGAGTGACTGAACTGAACTGAACTGACTGATCATGAATAAAATAAAAAGGCAACCTACTTAATGGGAGAAGATATTGCAAGCAATATATATGATAAGGAGTAAATATTCAAAATATAAAAACTCAATGCAGCTCAGTATCAAATATATATATACAACTGAATTTAAAATGGGTAGAAGATCTGAATAGACATTTTTTTAAAGAGATATACAAATGGCCAAAAGACACATGAAAAGATTTAAAAATGACATATTATCAGGGAAATGCAAATCAAAAGCCCAATGAAGTATTACCTCACACCTGTCAGAATGGGTATCATCAAACAATAAGAAATAGCAAGTGTTGGTAAGGGAAACCCTAAAAGGGAACCTTAGTAGACTGTTAATGGAATTGTAAATTGGTACAAGCACTATGGAAAAATATAGAGGTTCCTCCAAAAGTTAAGAATAGAATTGCCATATGACCCACATATCCCACTTCTGGGTGGAATGAGGAACACAAAACACTAATTCATAATGATATATGAATGAAAACGTTCATGGCAGTATTATTCATCGTAGCCAAGATATGGAAGCAACCTAAGTATCCATCTACAGATGAATGGATAAAGATGTGATATAGATAGATGGACAGGTCTTAATAAATAAATAAAATGATTATATATATATATATATATACACACATATATATGTTGTCCTTGTTGTTTAGTCCCTAAGTTGTGTATGACTCCTTTGTAACCCCATGGACTGTAGCCCAGCAGGCTCCTCTGTCCATGGGATTTCCCAGACAAGAATACCAAAGAGCATTGCCATTTCCTTCTCTAAGGAATCTTCCTAACCCAGGGGTCAGACCCACATCTGCTGTGCAACTTCTGAATTACAGATTCTTTACTGCTGAGACACCTATGTATATTAATCAGTCATTTAAAAAAGACATGAAATCCTCAATGACAACTTGGATGAACCTTGAATACATTAAGCCATGTGAAATAAGTTAGAAAGACAAATACCATGTGATTTCACTCAAATGTGGAGTCTAAACAAATGAACGAACACAATAAAGTGAAAACTAACACAGAGATACAGAGCAGATTATTGGTTACCACAGAAGAGAACTAGGGAGTAGTAGAAATGGGTGAAGAAAGTCAACTGTATGGTGATGGATATTATCTAGACTTGTGGTGTTATGACATTGTAGTATATACAAAGGTTGAATTATAATGTTGCACACTTCAAAATTATGTAATAAAAATATTAGATGAGATTAAAAGCTCTGCATTAACAGTTGAAGAGTGATATTAACATTATATTTTTAGATAACAAAGAAAAATGCAAAACAGTATATGCATTGTGTTAACTTTTATTTTAAAGAACTATTTTAGTAAGAGTCAGCAGAAGAATGACAAATCAGAAGTCATGAAATTAAATATCTAAGGAGATTTGTTGACAATTAAGTGGAAAGATAATGAGGTGAAGTAGTTTCTGATTTGATATCACTATCAATTTGCATATTCTAACACATACAAATTAACAAAGAATGGAAAAGAAAATTTGAAAGGAATGCAGAAAAACAAATGAAACAAGAATATATCAACATGATAACATAGAGTGAAGGAAGTATAAATTAATACAAGTAACATTGACATGTATTGTCAGTCTAGTGAAGTCGCTCAGTCGTGTCTGACTTTGTGTCCCCATGGACTGTAGCCTACCAGGCTCCCCCATCCATGGAATTTTCTAGGCAAGAATACTGGAGTGGGTTGCCATTTCCTTCTCCAGGGAATCTTCCTGACCCATGGATCAAACCCATGTCTCCCGTATTGCAGGCAGACACTTTACCATCTGAGCCACCAGTCTACAGACATAGAAAAGAAATACAAATATGTTTTGATCTATATTTGTTATGGTATAGTGATACTGAAGTAATACTTCTGAAACGTTAACAAATGAGTAAATATATTAATATTTTCTAGGAACAAATTTCTCATTGTGAGAGAAGAGGAATATGTATATGTAATAACAGAAGCTGAGATTGAAATCAGAAGTATCAGAATAAACTCATAACTTAATAAAACAAAATAGTACTAGTATATACATAACTATATATTATTATGTATGTATATGTGCAAGTAACAGATATGTGACTACATATATGATTCATATATTAATATATATGTATGAAATGTCAAAATAACACATAAGGCAACTTGAGGCTTCCACTGGCTTAATTGTAGAAAATTTGAAATTATATGAATAATAGCATTTTATTTTAAAGTTTTAATAAAAAATCTATTAGTCTGTATTTAGATGAAAAAATACATCATTGACCTGCGTATGGAGATACAACTGTAAACTATTTTTAACCATATAGAAAAAAATGAATTAATCTCCATTTTATCAGTGCTCAAATTAGTGTGTAATTGAACTCTGACTTCTCTCAGAAGGCAAATGATATCACACATGAAGTGTGTGAAATCACTTCATGTAAGTGTTCTGTGATTAAAACAGGAAGGCCACATATATGCTGAAATCTCATTTTGGTAGTTTTTGTAGCAGACTCATTTCAACATAAAATCAGGTATCTTGAGAACAGCTATATTTTCACACTTTAACCACACTGAATAATGTCAGTTTACTTCCTGAAGAAATGCACAGACTACTTTTCACTGAATTTTATCATTCTCTGTCTGTAAATTTAGTTTATCTGAAGTCTTCTTTGTTATGTTATCTGTTCTCATGTACCTGAGCAGGTCTGAAAGTTCAGGGCATTAGATTTAGGATGTCAAATGACTTTTTAAAGAAAATATTCATTGAAATCGGTTTTTAGGGTGTGAAATTGTAACTTTGAAAATCATTTTAATTCCCCACCGACAATCTAGGAAACGTACTCCTGTAGAGGCTTGTGGCTCCATCTTCCAGTGCACTACTGATTCCCTGAAGGAGGGCATGGTAAGAAGTGCATCTCCTTTTCTCTTTTGATTGTAAGAATGCTTTATATATTTTTCTCACTGAATATTGGGCTTGGGACATCCATAATTCACACACCACGATTTTTCTCAATAAAAGTTCGTAGGGTGAAATATTCCTGTCAGTTAAATGTTCTTAAGGCAAAATTTTCAAAGAACTTTGAAATTCTAGTTAACTTTACTAGAGGCAAAAGTCTTTTAGAAGAAAGAGCTTGTCTTCTCATTCCTGGGTCAGAAGTGCTGCAGTAAGTACAGCGAAGACATCCTAAGTGTAAATACAGCTATCCATCAATTCTAGTTATAAATTGTTGAGCCTATTTACACAGAAGCTAAAAGTTTACTAATAAAAGATCAACTACATTTTCCTTTTCTCTGCAGACTCTTTCTGTACTATTGTTTTTATTCTACTCTCTGTATTTATTTGTGCTTCTTTCCATAGATTATGCTTTTGCCTTTTAACTGCATCAAATACCTAACCTCTAGTTTTTATTTTTAAATATTTATTTTTAAAGAAATTATTCCACAATTGTTTTCATGGATGAAAATTGATAAGATGTTTAATACATGTTCTAATGTATATTAATGGGGTTAAGTTTGGGAAACCATCAAGAATCTCATGAGCTTTCTTCTGTTTTTGTATCCAGCCTCACAATGCTTATATTAGCTATTTTATTTTACTATAGCAAGAGCCTACCCAGTAAAATGTAGAACTATACTATAAAATGAAGTTAGAATTATAATGTTAAATTTGTCTAATATAGAGTTTTCTCTTTAATGGTTATGATACAGGTTTTACAAATGCTAATAATTAAATTTGTCTGAAATAATTTATACTATCCCAGAGTAAACTTTATTGGGCTTCCCTGATAGCTCAGTTGGTAAAGAATCCGCCTGCAATGCAGGAGACCCTGGTTCTATTGCTGGGTTGGGACGATCTGCTGGAGAAGGGTTAGGCTACCCACTCCAGTATTTTATTATCCTAATGTAAATATATTTTCAAGTTTGTATTTATTTAGTGCATGTATTTTCAGAGAAGGCAATGGCACCCCACTCCAGTACTCTTGCCTGGAAAATCCCATGGATGGAGGAGCCTGATGGGCTGCAGTCCATGAGGTCTCTAAGAGATGGACATGACTGAGCCACTTCACTTTCACTTTTCAGTTTCATGCATTGGAGAAGGAAATGGCAACCCACTCCAATGTCCTTGCCTGGAGAATCCCAGGGACGGGGGAGCCTGGTGGGCTGCTGTCTATGGGATCGCACAGATTCGGACACGACTGAAGAGACTTATCAGCAGCAGCAGTGCATGTATTTTAAGTTATATTTTGGTATAAATTTACTTCCTGTTCAAGAAATGTCCTCCTGTCACAGATTCTAAGAGCTGTTTTACTTATTGAATTTTTAGTGATTTAAAACAAAAGTGACAAAGATAGGGAAAAGTATAGAAATTTGAAATCTAGAAAATGAAAGAAAGTGTTGAATGTTAAAAAAAAATCCAATTTATCCCTATAATGAAGGTCATGTGTGTGTTTGTCCATCAGTCATGTCTGGCTGCTTGAGAGGCCATGGACTTAGCCCTCCAGGCTCCTCTGTCCATGAAATTCTCTAGGCAAGAATACTGGAGTGGGTTGCCATTACCTTCTCTAGAAGATCTTCTTGACCCAAGGATCAAACTCAGGCCTCCTACATTTCATGCAAATTCTTTTCTGCCTGAGCCACCAGAGAAGCCCCAATAAAAGTCTTGGGGTAAGAGAAACGTAAAAGTTTGGATTTGGGAAATTATGTTGGCCTTAAAAGGGGCAAGCACTGGAATCTGAGACATTTATGATCAGAGGGGAAGAAGTGATGATGGGGCAGTTTCATACAGGACAGCAGTGACATTTTTCATAATTTCAGAGAAATATTGGGTTGATCAAAAAGTTCATTCAGGTTTTCCCTTAAGATGTTATGAAAAACCCAAATGAACTTTTTAGCCAACCCAATATAAATGAGGAACTTGAGATGTTTAAAAATAACTGCAATGAGAATAGTGTTTTTGATATTATTAAACTGATTTGTATCCATCTCTCTTTTTAAAACAGATTCAACCCAGTGACCCCCACCTTAAATACAAATCATATGCTCTCTGCATAAGATTTGTATAGCTCTAGATATTGTAAATATTGTTGGCAGGAGAAAGAATTTGTCAAATCAATTTACTGCCTATTTGACTTGTCAAATATTATACCTGGAAGACTGAAATTGGAATCCTCTGAAAGTATAAAGAACTTTCCAATTTTACCTAGGACTATCTCCTATGAACCATTTTATACCATTATTAAATGTTATCATATCATCACTGAATATTAAAAAAAGAAATTACCAATCACTTTGGGCCCAGGTATGATGGAAAGAAGAAAGTGATGTTATGTTATGCAAAAGACCATGTTCACATATTGTCATGTTCCCATACCTTTCTTGTGATTTCTCCTTATCACTAAGTATGTTAATGAATTAACTAGGTTAATGGACAGTGGTAAAGACTCTGCCTGTCAATGCAGGAGTCACAGGTTCAATCCCTGGTTGGAGAAGATCTCCTAGAGAAGGAAATGACATGACAACCCATTCCAGTATTCTTGCCTGGAAACTTCCACGGACAGAGGAACCTGGTGGGCCACAGTCCACGGGATCACTGACACGACTGAGTGACTGGGCACACAGGTTAATGGTAGGCAGTATCTTTGTCTAAATGGAGAGAATTTTGCTTGATAACAGATAGACTTGTGTGCATGTGTGTGGATGTATGCATGTGTGAGTATATCAATGTGTATCTCTGTTTGCTTACCTAAATCAATTGATTTGGCCATCCCTGAGACTTTCTCACTTGTGTTCTTACATTATTGTTTAATTTGGGAAATAATAAGCATTATTTCTATAAATATTCCTCTTCTACTTTTATTTTCTTGAAACTTTCTCTAGTTTGACCAACAGTCCCAGTCCTGTAGGAAGTTACAGATATTATAGAGAAATCTAACATGTCAGTGATGAAGAAGAAATGTCAAATTTTCCAGAGTGATAAATGCCTATCACCTAAAGAGAAGCATGAGGAATGAAAACAATCATGTTGAAAGTAAAAACAAAATAGAATAATGTTTCCAATATATTGAAGACAGCAAAATTAAATTTAGAATTACTTATGTAGTAAAGTACTCACTTAAATATGATGGTAAAAATAATTTTTCAAATTAAAAGAAATATTTAGAAAATTTACATAAAAGTTCTTTTCTGAGTGGACTGCAGAGGAAATATTTAAGCAAGACCAGAAATAAATCTGGGAAAAATTAATGCTATATGAGAAGTAAAAGAAAGTAAATTACTTAAGACAAGTGTATCTTTATCTTCATAAGATTTATCAGAGAAAGTGAAAGGATGAAAGAGGAAAAAGAGGAAAAATTTATTGATAAAATTAAAAATTCTAGAGGATATTAATGATTGGCAATTGCCAGAGAGTGGAAACAAAGAAATTATGTGCTAAAGAAAATGTATGCTTTCTTATTTGATGGGTATAGATATAGTTAAAAGGTATTTTAGGAAAATAGACAAAGAGATTAGTAGTTTGCATGTAAGACAATGCTGGACTGAACTTCCTGATTAATGAGCTATTAGTATACCACTTTGAAGTTGTAAAGATTCACATGTAGGTTTTTGTCCACTGAAGATATAAATAATTTCTTTTTGGCAAAACAAATATCACAAAACATGATTTATAGTTTTATAAACTTTGTTCTATAAATGAGAATCTCATACAATGATCAAACTTTCAAAAAGTGATGGCTAATGCTTCACTTTGCTTTCTAAATATTGTGCAAAATTTCTTCTTTGACCAATTCTAACCCAGACATATATAGGGAAGAAGAGTCTGTGGAATATCTTTTTGATTTATGCAGGTTAATACTTGGGAGGAGGAAATGGCAACTCACTTCAGTATTCTTGCCTAGAGAATCTCGTGGACAGAGGAGCCTGGTGGGCTGCTGTCCATGGGGCCGCACAGAGTAGGACATGATTGAAGCGACTTAGCAGGCATGCATGCATTGGAGACGAAAATGGCAATCCACTCCAGTGTTCTTGCCTGGAGAATCCCAGGGACAGAGGAGCCTGGTGGGCTGCCGTCTATGGGGTCTCACAGAGTTGGACACAACTGAAGTGACTTAGCAGCAGCAGCAGCAAGTTAATACTATGAGAGAAGTAAATAACTTCACATTATTCTTTAAAAAAAAGGATTTTATTTTCCATTTTAAATGCTCATGTAAGCCTGTTCATTTTGATTTAATTTCTGGAATATCCATAATTGATATTTAAATATAGGTTTCCCAGTTGACATAGTGAGGAATCCACCTGCTAATGCAAGAGACACAAGAGACTGAAGTTCAATCCCTGGGTTAGGAAGATCACCTGGTGTAAGAGATGGCAGCCCACTCCAGCATCCTTGCCTGGAGAATTCCATGGACAGAGGAGCCTGGCAGGTTACAATCCATGGGGTCACCAAGAGTCAGAAACAACTGACGTGACTTAGCAGGCACACACAATATTTAAATACACAGCCTCACTACTATTTATTAATTTAAAACATATTCTAACAAATGCCCTGTACACTTTGAAGGGATTTATATCATAGACACCATTGGTTTTATTCAGCTCAATATTCAGCTTATCATGATTACCTGCTTCATTAGCCAGATAGTGAATGCATAGCATGTTTTGTGCATCAAACACAACAATCAGTTAATAAAATTTCAATATAAAATGTTATTAACATCATGACTTATTCAGGAAATGTAAACTAAATTGCAAGATATCTCTTCTTTCTCATAAGAATGACTATAATCAAAAAGACATACTATAACACATGTTGACAAAGATGTGAAGAAACCAAAATCCTTATACATCACTAGCAAAAGTATAAAATTCTGTGACTAGTATGGAAAACAGTTTAGCAGTTACTCCAAAAGCTAAAAGTAAAACTAGAATGGATCCAGCAATTCCATTCTTAGGTATGTGTCAAAGACCAACAAAAACACTTGTCTACAAAAAGACTTTCATGTCAATGTTTATAGAAGCATTAATATTCACAATAGGGAAAATGAGTATGCAATTTAATGTCTATCAACTTGTTTATGGTTAAGCAACATGGTATTCCACAGCATAGAACATTATTAAGAAAAAAAAAAGTATTGACATGTGCTGCCTCATGGATGAACCTCAAAACATGTGATACCAAGTAAAAGAAGTTGCATGGGACCACATATTCTGTAAATCCACTTATAGGAAATGTTCACAAAAGGCAAGAAAGAGACATAAAACAGATCAGTGGTTTCATGGATGTGGGATGGAAGCAAGAATTAACAGTACATGAATAAGATGAATGAAAATACGCTGAAATTGGCTTAATTTGATGGTGTAATCACTCAGGAAAGTTACCCAAAATCCTTGAATTGTCCACAAAAAATGCTTAATAGTATAATCTTTAAAATATATCTCAGCAAAGTTGTTAAAAAATAAAAAGATTATGCCTAGAATATTTTCATGTTGTGTTTCATTTTCTTCTCAACAACAGCTTCCTCAAGATGGAAATGTTAAAGTTTTGAAGAAAAATAAATACATTGTTATAATCACCATGCATTATTGTACCTAAGTAATTTGCTACACTATTTACAGATTAACAAGAAAATATCACTGTATTTACGTTTAAATGAAAACAAAACCAAGCCCTCCAACAATAATTACAATATTAATATTAAACATTGGTGATTTTATTGTATGTAAGTTATCTTTATAACTTTATATAAAAATGCCAAAGAGAACCATCTGCTACTAACAGAGTATACAAAAGTATAACAAAAATAAACAAGGAAAAAGTAGATAACTCAGAGGAAAATAAGCAAAAATTATGAACAGATAGGTCACAGATAGAAAACACTGAATAGTTAGCAAGTATGTGAAGATACACTCAATATGGCCAAATATCAAGGAAATGAATTTTAAAACAACAGTAAGATTGAAGTTTATATGGATCAGATTGTCCAAATTAAATAAAATTTACCATGTGAACATGTGAAGTGTTAACAATAAAAAAGAAAAGGGAACTTTCATTTTCTGAGGATTATGCATAACTTAGAATAGTCCTTATATAAAGTAATTACAAATAACTTACATAAATTATTAATTTATATAAATTGAATATGGAGAAGCAAATGGCAACCTGCTGTAGTATGCTTGCCTGGGAAATCCCATGGACAGAGGAACCTGGAGGGCTACAGTCAATGGGGTTGCAAGAGTCATACACGACTTAATGACTAAACCACGAGTCATTAATGTGAAGGTTAATTTCAATATTGTTTGTGTTTGTGAAGACATGAGGCTACCTTGAAGATTATCACGGGGGAGTGGAAAAAAATTGAAATATGGTAGTTGAATCTAAGAACTATGCAGAATTTGGATGCATTAGCCTATAAACACAGATAAATATGGATCATTGTCAAAAACCTAAAAGAAAATAAGGTCTATAGCACCACAGATTTATTTATATAAGGTAAATTTTCTGTGCACCTTAAAATTATGTATTTTATTTGAATACTTACCTATTTGTAGGGACCAAGAGTAGGCTACCCCAAAATGTGCCATAATAGCATAATGATTATTTTTTAAAGAAATTTTCAATGTTATGAGGGACACTTGGATGCTCCTTTCTGTCTCCTTGAAAGCAGGAAATGAATCTCTCATGTGCAAATCCACTCTCTGCATAGGGAGGTAGAAGGACATAGTTATTAACAAAGAGGAAATCCCCGGGGGGCCAAGAAGCCTGTATAAATAAATCTTTTGACTTTAACTTACTCCTCAAACTCAAATTCTGTTTAGATTCTTCACTACTTGGGCAACCAAAACTTAAGTTTCTTTGTCCTGTCAATTCCTCAAACATTTATTATTTCTCTGTGTAATAAGTATGAAAGATGGCTGTTTGGCCACTTCTGAGGTCTCATTTCTGTGTGCATAAATTGAAATTTCTTTTCTCTTACTCATCTGTCTTGTATCAATTTTGTTATTAGTCTAGCAGAGTACATCATGAGAAACGCTGGGCTGGAAGAAGCCCAAGCTGGAATCAAGATTGCCGGGAGAAATATCAATAACCTCAGATATGCAGATAACACCACCCTTATGGCAGAAAGTGAAGAGGAACTAAAAAGCCTCTTGATGAAAGTGAAAGTGGAGAGTGAAAAAGTTGGCTTAAAGCTCAACCTTCAGAAATCAAAGATCATGGCATCTGGTCCCATCAATTCATTGGAAAGAGATGGGGAAACAGTGGAAACAGTGTCAGACTTTATTCTTTTGGGGCTCCAAAATCACTGTAGATGGTGACTGCAGCCATGAAATTAAAAGACGCTTACTCCTTGGAAGAAAAGTTATGACCAACCTAGATAGCATATTCAAAAGCAGAGACATTACTTTGCCAACAAAGGTCCATTTAGTCAAGACTATGGTTTTTCCAGTGGTCATGAATAGATGTGAGAGCTGGACTGTGAAAAAAAGCTGAGTGCTGAAGAA
Source organism: Oryx dammah (assembly GCF_014754425.2). NCBI lineage: Eukaryota > Metazoa > Chordata > Mammalia > Artiodactyla > Bovidae > Oryx > Oryx dammah. The sequence goes on from NW_024070186.1 coordinate 143,107,277, forward strand.
CTGATGCTTTTAAACTATGGTGTTGGAGAAGACTCTTGAGAGTCCCTTATACTGCAAAGAGATCCAACCAGTCCATTCTAAAGAAGATCAGCCCTGGGATTTCTTTGGAAGGAATGATGCTAAAGCTGAAACTTTGGCCACCTCATGAGAAGAGTTGACTCATTGGAAAAGACTCTGATACTGGGAGGGATTGAGGGCAGAAGGAGAAGGGGACGACAGAGGATGAGATGGCTGGATGGCATCACGGACTCGATGGACGTGCGTTTGAGTGAACTCCAGGTGTTGGTGATGGACAGGGAGGCCTGGCGTGCTGCGATTCATGGGGTCACAAACAGTCAGACATGACTGAGTGACTGAACTGAACTGAGCCACAAATACTCAACATAGGTAAACAGGGACATTTGCTCCTTCCCAACAGATTCAATCATATATATTAAACATGTTATTATGTTGCCTATATGATGAAGAATAGTAAATATGAGAGGTAAATGCAACTGAAAGAGAGTAGTGAAAGTGAAAGTTGCTCAGTCACGTTCCACTCTGCAATCCCACAATCCTTGAAATTCTCCACGCCAGAATACTGGAGTGCATAGCCTTCCCCTTCTCCAGGTGATCTTCCTGGAGATCAAAGGGATCAAACCCAGGTCTCCTGCATTGCAGGCCGATTGTTTAGCAGCTGATCTGAAAGGGAAGCCCAGAAGAGAATATTCAAGAATCATTATTAGTTTTCTATTTCTGCAACTAAAAAATACTAAAATGTCTATCTATAACTGATTCACTTGTTTGTACAGCAGAAATTAACACAACACTTTAAGGCAATTATACCCCAATTAAAGAAAAAGGTACCAAAATTTAGCAGCTTTAAGCAATGTCCATTTATTATTTCATAGGAAATTCAGGAATTTCCCCAGAGGTCCAGTTAAGACATTGCCTTTCAGTGCAAGGGGTATGGGTTTGATGCCTGGTCAGAGAACTAAGATCCAACATACCACAATATGTGGCCATAAGTCTAAATAAACAAAACTTAAAAAAAAAATGAAGAAGTTCAGAAGGTTTAACTGGTTCTCATAAAAGACTAGTGAGATCTACTAGGTTCTCAAAAAGCTGATATCAGAGGGTCTGCAGGACTGCATTCTTTTTTTTTGTTGTTGTTGGACTGCATTCTTTACAGGACTGTCTTGAGGGGAGAGTGCTTTCAAGCTCATTCAGTTCCTTGGCAAAACACAGTTCTCTGTAGTTGCAGGATTGAAGTCTGTTTCTTTTTGGCTGTTGGCTGGGAGTTATTCTCAGCTTCTAAAGGCTGCTGGCATCCTTGGCTTCTTTCTTCAGTCAGCAATCAGTTATAGGCTGAGTTTGTCTCAGGCTTTCTGCCTCACCTCTCCTCTGCCTTGCTCACCCACTGCATCTCTCTGTTGTCAGTGGGAGAAATGTCTCTACTTCCAAGGAATCAAATGATCAGATTGGATCCACTTTGACCATTCAAGATAATCTTTTTATTTTAAGGTCTATCATCTTAATTTCATCTGCAAAATCCCTTTACAGCATATTCAGACTAGCGCTTTCTTGTAGAACAAGGGGATGAGAATCTTGGTTCATCTTTACAATTCTGTCTATAACAGTAACTGATAAAATAATTAAGTTAAAGAGAAGCTGCTTGCAGGAACTAGTGTTGAGAGTGTGCCATGATTTGAATATTAAGAGACACAGACAAACTCTTCACATTTTATCTGGATATTTTGAGACTATAAATTTTTAGGTGAGGTTTTATAAGTAAAATATATTTTAACTATATACATGTTAATTTATATGTATTAGAAAAAAAGGAAAAATATGAGTAGAGTATAAAATCTATCATCCCTTTACTTAGAGGTAATAGGGTTATCACACCAGTCTCCTTTTACGGTTTATCTGTTTCCTATTTGCTGTTTATATTTACATAACTCTCTGTTTTTTCAACTCTTCTCTATCTATTTATTTATCTACAGTCTATCTGAAATATACACAATTTGGTAATCTAGATTTTTAGCATATTGGAAACATTTCTCTAGACATTAGCTATTATTTTATGTTATCCTTTTCAGGGAGCACAAAGCAGTCCATTGAATAGCTAGATTTTTTTTTTTTTTTAAGATTAAGTACTCATTTATGATTCTTTTGTTATCCAATTTTTATTGGTGATTGCAATAGTTCAATTGAAAAAAAAAGTAATATAAATAGTAAATCTGATGAGGCATGAGCTCCAGGCTTAGCATTGAAGAATGCTTCCTTCTCCTCTATTTATTAATTCATCTTATTATTGGAAAAGAGTCTTAATTTCAGAAGCTTTCTATAGACTACATTTCATTCTGTGTGTTGTTAGTTGCTCAGTCATGTCCAACTCTTTGTGACCCCATAGACTGCATGGAGCCCACAAGGCTCCTCTATCTATGGAATTCTCTAGGCAAGAATACTACAGTGGGTTGTCATTCCTTTCTCCAGGCCATCTCCCCGAACCAGGGATTGAACTCTGGTCTCCTGCATTGCAGACAGATTCTTTACTGTCTGAGCTACCAGGGACAGTCACAATTCATTATGGTCCTCACTTATTCTCGGACTCAAGTTTTCCCCAAATTGTATATCTTGATCCCCTTCAAACTGGCTTCTGCAGTAAGTTTTTAATGAGATAGTTTGTTTTGTTGAAATTAAGTTGATATACAAATGTGATGATGGCAATGCTTGAGAAAATTGTATTGATTTTGTATTTTTTCCCCATTGCTTTTGAAAACCCTTTATGGCAAGACATTCATACATATTTTTCAATTTTAATATTAAAAAGACATCCTCTAGAAAGATTTTTAATTTTATGTTCCACAAACAACTCTGAATATTTTCCCTCATCATTAATCATGTAGGTAAATAGTATTTCTTTAATTTATAGTTATTTATTTACATGAGTAAGTACTTTATATATTCAGAGTCCTACTTGACTTGTTGCATATAGGCTTTTTCATATACTTAGACATTTAGCCAACAGTACCTTAGATCTGCTGATAGTTAAAATGCTTCTCTTAATTTATGAATCAAATTAATGACATATGGATGATTTTTAGTTTTGCCTGGAGTTGCCAACATTCTGTAAGTCTTCTCCATGATATCAAAACTTAGTAACAGTTTCAAAATACATGAAGACTTTTTGTTAGTTTGTCCCTCCTCACTTGGGTATATTATGATACAAATTTATTATTTGTCAAATAAAAATAAACTTATTTAATATCCAATCCCCAGGCGTTAATACTTCAATGATACAGGAAGCAAGATGAAGGACTAAAATCCTAAGAAACTGGAATCTATCAGATTTGACCAGATGCTAACCTATTATTTACTCTAAGAAACAAATTTATCCTCTCTAGGTTATAGTTACTATATTTAAAAAATAAATGATATTAAATTTCCAATTGTTTAAGCAAATGACATCTATATTAAAATTATCAGTGCCTAGTGCATATTGGAAATGAAATAATCATTTTTTTGTATATATGGAATGGAATGAAATAAAATATGGGCAATATTTGGCCTGAACCTGAGGCCTTACAATATTTTTAAAAATATCTGTATAAACTTTTAAATTATTTTTTAAAAAATATACACCATAACATTGAGAAGTTAATAGGCCATTACTTGCATTTACATTATGGAATTATTATATACATAAGATACCAGAAATGCATTTGCAATGATATATACTCTGTTTATATTGACATATTAGAAACTCAGTATAAACATTTTTTCAGCATTCAGTTCAGTTCAGTTCAGTCACTCATTCATGCCCAATTCTGCAACCCCATGGACTGGGGACACATACCAGTGTTCCCTGTCCATCAACAACTCCCAGAGTTTACTTAAACCCATGTCAATTGAGTCAGTGATGCCATCCAATCATCTCATCCTCTGTGATCCCCTTCTCCTTCCTCCTTCAATCTTTCCCAGCATCAGGGTCTTTTCCAATGAGTCAGTTCTTCACATCAGGTGGCCAAAGTACTGGAGTTTCACCTTCATCATCAGTCCTTCCAATGAATATGCAGGACTGAATTCCTTTAGGATGGACCGGTTGGAACTCTTTGTAGTCCAAGGGTCTCTCAAGAGTCTTCTCCAGCACCACAGTTCAAAAGCATCAATTCTTCGGCAATCAGCTTCCTTTATAGTCCAACTCTCATATCCATACATGACTACTGGAAAAACCATAGCTTTGACTAGAAGGACCTTTGTTGGCAAAGTAATGACTCTGCTTTTTAATATGCTGTCTAGGTTTTTCAGCATTAATTTTCTTAAAATAGTCCTCCTGGAACAAAGTACTTTAATCTTATAGAATTGCTATTTTATCTAAGGGCATCCTCTTGATAAAGTCATAATTCTAGGTTATAGCATTACATCTTTCATACAATTTTAGAGAAGAAAACATACTGTGATAAAAATATAATTCTTGAAAATGATTCATTAATTTGTTCCTTTGAGGTCACTTATATTTCCAGTTTATACAATAAAGCTTATCTTTTAGGCAGAAAGTCTGATAGCACCTCCTGTAAGCTTGACCTAATTAGAATCTGGAAAACAGTTTTTTTAAAAAAAAAAAGCCAAGTTCTTTAATCTTGACCCGGGGTGGTCCATTATTTTAAGTCTGTTGTTAAAGCCCATAGACAGTATCAACACCATGTTGTGACAGGGTCTTTATGCTATGTAAGTGAGAATAAACAATACATTAAAACAAATCTTCAGTAAAGTAAAACTACAAATTTAGTAGTACATGCCTTACTTTAAAAACTATATTTATAAATTATAGCTATTACAATAAAGGAATAATGCAAGGTAATTGTTACTGATTTCTTCATATATCATATATTCTATGCTAGATATTTTTTAAATATAATGTGTTCATTCCCAGTGACTATGCAGAATACATATTGTTTCTACTTTACAAATTAATAAAATCAAGAATTTACCTGTGGTATGTAAATAGAAACAAATTATAATGATGTTGCTTACCTACCCTGGAATGACAATTTTAATTCTTGTTGTATTTCCTCTCACAACAAGATAGCTTTGCATAAGTAAAATTAAAAGTTCTTTAACTTAGAGTTTTAAAAATCAAACCAAAAATGATATCTAGTGACCTCAAATGCCCAGTGAAAACTCTACAATTATAACTTTGAGTTTGCCTAGTCAAATCCTTAATCAGTTCAGTTCAGTTCAGTCGCTCAGTTGTGTCTGACTCTTTGCAACCCCATGAATCGCAGCACGCCATGCCTCCCTGTCCATCACCAACTCCTGGAGTTCATTCAGACTCACTTCCATCGAGTCAGTGATGCCATCCAGCCATCTCATCCTCTGTCGTCCCCTTCTCCTCCTGCCCTCAATCCCTCCCAGCATCAGAGTCTTTTCCAATGAGTCAACTCTTCTCATGAGGTGGCCAAAGTTTCAGCTTTAGCATCATTCCTTCCAAAGAAATCCCAGGATTGATCTCCTTCATAATGGACTGGTTGGATCTCCTTGCAGTCCAATGGACTCTCAAGAGTCTTCTCCAACACCACAGTTCAAAAGCATCAATTCTTCAGCTCTCAGCTTTCTTCACAGTCCAACTCTCACATCCATACATGACTACTGGAAAAACCATAGCCTTGACTAGACGGACCTTAGTCGGCAAAGTAATGTCTCTGCTTTTGAATATGCTATCTAGGTTGGTCATAACTTTTCTTCCAAGGAGTAAGCATCTTTTAATTTCATGGCTGCGGTCACCATCTGCAGTGATTTGGAACCCCCAAAAAATAAAGTCTGACACTGTTTCCACTGTTTCCCCATCTATTTCCCATGGAGTGATGGGACCAGATGCCATGATTTCCATTTTCTGACCAATTACAAATCATATGCAGTTGTTTCCAAATCAAAATTTAAGGTAGTCAGTAGATTATAATGGGAATATTTGTAGTTAATTTAGTTTTATTTAGATTTGCCAATTTTGTTAGTCACTCAGTCAAGTCTGACTCTTTGCCACCCCCTACACTGTAGCCCACCAGGCTCCTCTGTCCATGGAATTCTCTAGGCAAGAATACTGAAGTGGGTAGCCATTCCCTTCTCCAGAGGCTCTTCTGACCCAAGGATCAACCCAGGTCGCCTGCACTGCAGGCAGATTCTTTACCATCTAAGCTACCAGGGAAGCCTTACCAATTGTAAATTGCATACCATATATGTCATATCCTGTGACTTCTCAATCAGATCACATGATCAAATCAATAAGCTGTTATGTAAAGGTAAATATTTCTGACATGCAAAAGGACTAAACTTTAATCACTTTTATTGGAGAATATTTAAAATTAACCAGTGTTTGCATTTAAATGTACTAATTACATGAAATGATAAATTATCAGCATAAATAATTTTCACCAAATTATATTCACATATAATAACAGAATTTATTCTTCTTCTATTGTTTTTGTTTACCTTCTTTACCTCTAACCCAAGGTGGCTCTTCATCAACCTATCACAGAAAATATTCAGTTTAAAAAATATAAGAATAAATATTAGTTTAGTATTGAAGCAGTTACTAACAAAAATGAATTTAAATTGTCCCTTTCAATTATGATGATATTAGGGTTTTTTTTTAAATTTCTATTAATTCAATTCCTTTCTACTCAATTATCTTGCTTCTGAACTATTTTTAAAAACACATTCCTTAACATTCATCCTGTGACTAAAAGACATAACAAAGAGATAAGCTATGTGTGGAAATGACTTAGGGAATAGAGTTCATGAATATATCACATTAAAGAGTAGGAAAAACAAAAAGAACATATGTCTGGATGTTCAGTTATAGCATGTGTCATTTTGAATATGTGTATCAGAGATGGTAGTAGATATTAAGATTAGGTCATTGAGCATTTTGTTTCCATCTATAAAATGTGGTTTGAATATAAGATAAAACATTGAATCAAAAGTAATTAATGTATCCTCACACTTTTCTTCATGTGTTTCTTAGAAGTTAAAAAAAAAGTGAAATAACACACATTTTCTAATAAATGAGGTTGATGAGCAAGATGAGTGAAAGACAACACATTTTACAATACACAAGAATAGGTGTGTTGGAACCTGATGATGGTGATGGTGATGACAAAGAATAACTGATATAAAATCCAGGAGGACCAGCCAGCAGCACATTTCTTATGAGATATAACCAATTAAATAAAGTATTTTGGCATTGTGTCAAAGAATGGAGAAAAGGATGACAGGCAGTACAGCAGTATGTATCACTTCCAAGGCTGATCATTAAAGCAGAAAAAAATAAAAATGCATTTGTTTTCCCCACTAAATATCTGATGTTGAGTAAATAATTATTCATTTTTGTTACTCAGTCACAAAGTCATTTACCACTCTTTGCAAACCCATGGACTGCAACATGCCAGCCTTCCTTGTCCTTCACTATCTCCCTGAGTTTGCCCAAGTTCATGTCCATTGCATCAGTGATATCATCCAACCATGTCATCTTCTGTCATCTCCTTCTCCTCCTGCCTTTAATCGTTTTCAGCATCACAGTCTTTCCTAATGAGTTGGCTCTTTGCATCAGGTGGCCAAAGTATTGCAGCTTTAGCATCACACCTTCCAGTGAATATTCAGGGTTGATTTCTTTTAGAATTGACTAGTTTGATCTCTTCAAAGACCAAGGGAATCTCAAGAGTCTTTCTCCACCATCACAGTTCAAAAACATCAATTCTTCAGCACTCAGCATTCTTTATGGTCCAACTGTCACATACATATATGACTACTTGGAAAACCATAGCTTTGACTATATGGAATTTTGTTGGCAAAGTGATACCTCTGTTTTTTAATACACTGCTGAGGTATTTTGAGTAAGTGTCTTTTAATTTTCTGGCTGCAGTCATTGTCCACAGTAATTTTGAAGACCAATAAAATAAAATCTGTGACTGCTTCCACAATTTTCCCCTTAAATTTTCCATGAAGTGATGGGATCAGATGCCATGATTTTAGTTTAATTAATGTTGAGTTTCAAGCCAGCATTTTCAGTCTCTTCTTTCAGCCTCATCAAGAAGCTCTTTCATTTTCTGAGTGGTATTGGCTGCATATCTGAGGTTGTTGATGTTTCTTCAGGAAATCTTAATTCCAGCTGGTAATTTATCCAGCTGGGTATTTTGCATAATATACAGTACATGGAGTTGTGAAGAGCCAGACTGACTTAAGTGACTTACTACACATGCATGCACACTCTGCATAGAAGTTAAATAAGTAGGGTGACAATATACAGCTTTGTCGCACCCCTTTCCCAATTTTGTAGCAGTCCATTTTTTCCATATCCAGTTTTAATTCTTGCTTCTTGACTAATATACAAGTTTCTCAGGAGATAGGTAAGGTGGTACTTAGTACTAGGGGTACATAGTACTCCCATCTCTAAGAATTTTCCACAATTTGTTGTGATTCACACAGTCAAAGGCTTTCATATATTCAACTAAGCAGATATTTGTTTGTTTGTTTCTGAAATTCTCTTGCTTTCTTTATGATCCAATGAATGTTGGCAATTTCATCTCTGGTTCCTCTGTCTGTTCTAATCCCAGCTTTTACATCTGGATGTTCTTGGTTTGTGTACTGCTGAAGCCTAGCTATAAGGATTTTGAGCATAATCTTACCAGCATGTGAAATGAGCAGAAGTATACAGTAGTTTGAGCATTCTTTGGCATTGCCCTTCTTTGGTATTGAAAACTGACATTTCCCACTCTTGTGGCCACCGTTGAGAGTTTCAAATTTACTGACATATTGAGCACAGCACTTTAACAGCATCATCTTTTAGGATTTGATAGAGCTCAACTGGAATTCCATCCCCTCCACTAGCTTTGTTTGTAGTAATGCCCACTTGACTTCACACTCCAAGTTGTTCTATTCTAGGTGAGTGATCACACCATCATAGTTATCTGGGTCATTAAAGCCATTTTTCTGTATAGTTTTCTGTGTATTTTTGCCATCTCTTTTGTTACTGTTAGGTCCTTACCATGTCTGTCAATTCTCATATCCATCCTTGGCATGAAATTTTCCTTTGATATTTCCAATTTTCTCAAGGATATCACTAGTCTTTCTCATTCTATTGTTTTCTTCTATTTCTTTGCACTGATAATGTCCTTCAGTATATTTTTACATTGAGTTCAATCAAGAATAATTATGCTTTCTACTTAGAAATGCATTTTCCTCTGTATTCACAAGTATGGTTTTCCCCCTATATTATTTGATTATCTCCATATATTTGCTAAAAAGCTCCAGAACATAGGTAAAAGTCAAGTGACTTTTGGAATCAACTAACATCCCACACGCTAGTAAACTAATGCTCAAAATTCTCCAAACCAGGCTTCACCAATATGTGAACCGTGAACTTTAGATGTTCAAACTCATTTTAGAAAAAGCAGAGGAACCAGAGATCAAATTACCAACATCCACTGGATCATCAAAAAAGCATGAGAGTTCCAGAAAAACATCTATTTCTGCTTTATTGAAGATGCCAAAGCCTTTGACTGTGTGGATCACAATAAACTGTGGAAAATTCTGAAAGAGATGGGAATACCAGACCACCTGACCTGCCTCTTGAGAAACCTATATGCAGGTCAGGAAGCAACAGTTAGAACTGGATATGGAACAACAGAATGGTTCCAAATAGGTAAAGTAGTATGTCAAGGCTGTATATTGTCACCCTGTTTATTTAACTTATATGCAGAGGACATTGTGAGAAATGCTGGGCTAGAAGAAGCACAAGCTGGAATCAAGATTGCCAAAAGAAATATCAATAACCTCAGATATGCAGATGACACCACCTTTATGGCAGAAAGTGAAGAGGAGCTAAAAAGCCTCTTGATGAAAGTGAAAGAGAAGAGTGAAAAAGTTGGCTTAAAGCTCAACATTCAGAAAACAAAGATCATGGCATCTGGTCCAATCACTTCATGGGAAATAGCTGGGGAAACAGTGGCTGACTTTATTTTTCTGGGCTCCAAAATCACTGCAGATGGTGATCGCAGCCATGAAATTAAAAGATGCTTACTCCTTGGAAGGAAGGTTATGACCAGTCTACATAGCATATTAAAAAGCAGAGACAGTACTGTGCCAAGAAAGGTCCGTCTAGTCAAGGCTATGGTTTTTCCAGTGGTCATGTTTGGATGTGAGAGTTGGACTATGAAGAAAGCTGAGCACCGAAGAATTGATGCTTTTGAACTGTGGTGTTGGAGAAGACTCTTGAGAGTCCCTTGGACTGCAAGGAGATCCAACCAGTCCATCCTAAAGGAGATCAACCCTGAGATTTCTTTGGAAAGAATGATGCTAAAGATGAAACTCCAGTACTTTGGTCACTTCATGCGAAGGGTTGACTCATTGGAAAAGACTCTGATGCTGGGATGGATTGGGGGCAGGAGGAGAAGGGGACGACAGAGGATGAGATGGCTGGATGGCATCACCAATTTGATGGACGTGAGTTCGAGTGAACTCTGGGAGTTGGTGATGGACAGGGAGACCTGGCGTGCTGTGATTCATGGGGTCGCAGGAAGTCAGATAGGACTGAGATACTGAACTGAACTGAACATTAACTTATTTTTCTTATTGATTACAAACAGATGAATTCTATATCATTTATTAATGATGAAATTTGCATGTTCATCATGGTGGACTATGGCCACAAATTATTTCGAAATTTTCCATGATAGGTGAGGACTAATTCCTTTACACATTATTCTATGCTGATCTTAGTGACTAGCTTAACCAATCAAATGAGGTGTAAGTGAATTCCTGGATTTTGGAGGCTAGATTACACAGATATCTGAAGCCAGAAAGACTCATTTTAGAGCCATGAACAATTATAAACATTCAATTAAATTAATGGGGGGACTACATCAGAGTTCTTGAGATGACATGGATAGGGAAAGGAACTTAGCTGAACCCACACTTCCAGACAACTCTGTCAAAGTGCCAAGCAATTGAGAAAAGTATTTTTAGACTTTACAGCATATCCTTAGCTGAAGCATCCCCCATTCAAAAACTGCCTGAATCCTTCATCCATGAATGAAGGAGCTACAAGAAACTGGTTTTATATTAATTAAGTTTTATTTGATTACTAATTTCTCCCACATGCCTGGAAAGGGAAAAAGTAAGGAAACAGGAAGGTATGGTGCTCCTTCAAAGCAGTGTTAAAAACAATGTATAATGCATGCCTGTGAGTCATAAGAATTGAAGTTAACTTATTCCCAGTCTTAAAGCTTAAATATTTTATTCTGAAAAAATGTGCTATGCAATTAAATCATTTATCCCTTAAAATAATAAATAAGATTTTATATATTTTGCAAAAGTTGTTAAAAGTCAGTTAATAACTTCTGCCTTTCTCTTTCATAAGAGAAGTTCCAGGGGTATCCTTTACTTATGATTTAAAATAATTTTCAAAAGTCCAGGATATTTAAAAAGCATATTTTATATCTATTTTTATTTAAGTTTGAAAGTAGGCTCTTTTGATAAGATAGGCTCTGCTGGTACCTGAAATTCTTCCCTGCCAGATTTAATTTAGCTTATGTGATGTGATTTTCCGGCATCTCTTTGTGGACTAGAAATCATTTTCAAAGTCAGAAGTAACTTATTCTAACCAATTCTGTCATTCATCATCTTTTTAAGTCTCTCTTCAGTAAACTGCAATTTGTACCAAATTGTACAATATGGTTTAGGGATGTCTCATATTATCTATAGGAGGGTAAAACAAAGACTGTCGAACCCTCCTCAGTTAGAATTTTATGTAGGGTATGAGTTATACTAAAAATATAAAACAATATCTGCAACTGACTTGATATAGGAATAAGAATTATCAGTGCAGCCAGTTCGCCTTATATGCTTAATCTTGTCTGCTGCTGCTGCTGCTAAGTCACTTCAGTCGTGTCCAACTCTGTGTGGCCCCAGAGACGGCAGCCCACCAGGCATCCCCACCCCTGGGACTCTCCAGGCAAGAACACTGGAGTGGGTTGCCATTTCCTTCTCCAATGCATGAAAGTGAAAAGTGAAAGAGAAGTCGCTCAGTCCTATCTGACTCCTAGCGACCTCATGGAGTGCAGCCTACCAGGCTCCACTGTCCATGGGATTTTCCAGGCAAAAGTACTGGAGTGGGTTGCCATTGCCTTCTAGATGTGTCCAAATATATAAAAAATTCACCTGAAATTCTGCTATTTCAAACTGACTTAGTACTTTAAAATTTGGAAACATTTGATATTGGAATTAATCATTCAGTGCAATAAACTCAAAATAACTCAATGAACTTCACTCTTCCTTCTGCTATGTGTTGGAGTTACTATAGTATATTTCTTTTCATTCATGTTTTTAAAAATTTGTAAATATTGCAAGTTATAGAAAGTTACTTCTGGTTTTATTAAAGAAGTGAAACATTAGTACTTAACACTCATCAGAGTAAAATATTTTGCTTAAGTTTATTAGAGTGAGACATTGTTGTCACAAAAGAGGTGCTAGACAAACTGATAAATAATGAAAAATATCACCTGTTTTCAAATGATAAAAAACTCTGTGAGAATAAGGAAGTAGTAATGTTATGAACATGGTGATGAGGCGCTCTATAGAGCTGAGTTGAAGTAGATACTTTTCTCCTGGGGTACTGCCAAACCAATGCTTGTGTAAGAGGCTGAGAAGGCACTGGGCTTCATTCAGCAGAGCGTTTTTACAGAAATGAAGAACTTGGCAGCTGCTCTAAAGTGGAGTGATAAAACTGAACACTTAATGTGCCCAAATATTTTATCACAGCCCCACCCTGTCCCTGCCTCAAAGATATGTCGAGTAGGAATCTAAACCCTAAAAGGGTATGAGTTTTAAGCATTAAACAAGGATAGGAGTTTTAAGTACTAAAATTAGTGCTAATGAAAATTTTCAGTTTAGAGATTTAAAGGGCTATTTTAAATGCCAAAAAGACCAACCCAACAATAAAACATGACACATCAAAGTCTTTATATGCCTAGTAACATATTTGCAAAATACCTTAAGCAAAATTTGACATAATTAAAAAGAGATACAGATAAATCTATAATCAGATAGGAATATATTAATTTACTTCTCAGTAGCTGAGAAAACAAGGAGACAAAAGCATCAGTGAGTACAGCCACCCCTCAGTATATGTGGGGGATTGATTCCAGTACACTTGAGGATGCCAAAATCCAAAGATGTTCAAGATACTTTTTTAAATGGTGTAGTATTTGCTTACAATCTGTGCATATCCTCTTGTATACTTTGAATCATTTCCAGATTACTTATGATACCAAATACAATATAAATGTTATACAGATACTTACTGGCATTCTGAAAATTGACTTTTTGCTTCTAGAAAATTTCTGCAATTTTCCCCATATATTTATAATTCATATTGGCTGAATACAGTGATTCATAATCCACAGATTTTGATTCTGACTATATGTAGTACATCTGACTTAACTAATTAAATTGAGCAAATGATATGTATACACATGCACACACACAATATAGTTTTATAGCTCTATATAAAAAAATGAAAAAACATTCACATTCTTTAAGTGTTCATGGAACACTTGTCAAAACATTTGCAAAGACATATTATTTGATGGGCCATTAAGAAACCTGTGATAAAATATCCATATTTTATGTTCAGTTCAGTTCAGTCTCTCGGTCGTGTCCGACTCTTTGCGACCCCATGAATCACAGCACTCCAGGCCTCCCTGTCCATCACCAACTCCCGGAGTTCATTCAGACTCCCATCCATCGAGTCAGTGACACCATCCAGCCATCTCATCCTCTGTCATCCCCTTTTCCTCCTGCCCCAAATCCTTCCCAGCATCAGGGTCTTTTCCAATGAATCAATTCTTCGCATGAGGTGGCGAAAGTACTGGAGTTTCAGCTTGAGCATCATTCCTTCCAAAGAACACCCAGGGCTGATCTCCTTCAGAATGGACTGATTGGATCTCCTTGCAATCCAAGGGACTCTCAAAAGCCTTATCCAACACCACAGTTCAAAAGCATCAATTTTGGGCACTCAGCCTTCTGTACAGTCCAACGCTCACATCCATACAAGACCACAGAAAAAAACATAGCCTTGACTAGATGGACCTTATCGGCAAAGTAATATCTCTGCTTTTGAATATGCTATTTAGGTTGGTCATAACTTTTCTTCCAAGGAGTAAGTGTATTTTAATTTCATGGCTGCAATCACCATCTGCAGTGATTTTGGAGCTCCCCAAAATAAAGTCTGACACTGTTTACACTGTTTCCCCATCTATTTCCCATGAAGTAATGGGACAGGATGCAATGATCTTCATTTTCTGAATGTTGAGCTTTAAGCCAACTTTTTCACTCTCCTCTTTCACTTTCATCAAGACGCTTTTTAGTTCCTCTTCACTTTCTGCCATAAGGGTGGTGTCATCTGCATATCTGAGGTTATTGATAATTCTCCTGGCAATCTTGATTCCAGCTTGTGTTTCTTCCGTCCAGCGTTTCTCATGATGTCCTCTGCATAGAAGTTAAATAAGCAGGGTAACAATTCATAGCTTTGACGTACTCCTTTTCCTATTTGGAACCAGTCTGTTGTTCCATGTCCAGTTCTAACTGTTGCTTCCTGACCTGCATACAGATTTCTCAAGAAGCAGGTCAGGTGGTCTGGTATTCACATCTCTCTCAGAAATTTCCACAGTTTATTGTGATCCACACAGTCAAAGCCTTTGGCATAATCAATAAAACAGAAATAGATGTTTTTTTGGGAACTCTCTTGCTTTTTCCATAATCCAGTGAATGTTGGCAAGTTGATCTCTGGTTCCTCCGCCTTTTCTAAAACCAGCTTGAGCATCAGGAAATTCACTGTTCATGTATTGCTGAAGTCTGGCCTGGAGAATTTTGAGCATTACTCTACTAGCAAGTGAGATGAGTGCAATTGTGCAGTAGTTTGAGCATTCTTTGTCATTGCCTTTCATTGGGATTGGAATGAAAACTGACCCTTTCCAATCCTGTGGCCACTGCTGAGTTTTCCAAACTTGCTGGCATATTGAATGCACCATTTTTACAGCATCATCTTTCAGGATTTGAAATAGCTCAACTGGAATTCCATCACCTCCACTAGCTTTGTTCATAGTGATGCTTTCTAAGGCCCACTTGACTTCACATTCCAGGATGTCAGGCTCTAGATGGGTGATCACACCATCATGATTATCTGGGTCATGAAGATCTTTTTTGTACAGTTCTTCTGTGTATTCCAGAAAAACATCTATTTCTGCTTTATTGACTATGCGAAAGCCTTTGAGTGGGTGGATCACAATAAACTGTGGAAAATTCAGAGAGATATGAGAATACCAGCCCATCTTGAGAAATCGGCATGCAGGTCAGGAAGCAACAGTTAGAACAGGACATGGAACAACAGACTGGTTCCAAATAGGAAAAGGAGTACGTCAAAGCTATGAATTGTTACCCTGCTTATTTAACTTCTATGCAGAGGACATCATGAGAAATGCTGGACGGAAGAAACACAAGCTGCTGTCAAGATTGCCGGGAGAAATATCAATAACCTCAGATATGCAGATGACACCACCCTTATGGCAGAAAGTGAAGAGGAACTAAAAAGCGTCTTGATGAAAGTGAAAGAGGAGAGTGAAAAAGTTGGCTTAAAGCTCAACATTCAGAAAACAAAGATCATGGCATCTGGTCCCATCACTTCATGAGAAGTAGATGGGGATACAGTGGAAACAGTGTTTGACTTTATTTTTTTGGGCTCCAAAATCACTGCAGATGGTGATTGCAGCCATGAAATTAAAAGACGCTTACTCCTTGGAAGAAAAGTTATGACCAACCTAGACAGCATATTCAAAAGCAGAGACATTACTGTGCCGACTAAGGTCCGTCTAGTCAAGGCTATGGTTTTTTCAGTAGTCATGTGTGGATGTGAGAGTTGGACTGTGAAGAAGGCTGAGCACTTAAGAATTGATGCTTTTGAACTGTGGTGTTGGAGAAGACTCTTGAGCGTCCCTTGGACTGCTAGGAGATCCAACCAGTCCATTCTGAAGGAGATGAGCCCTGGGATTTCTTTGGAAGGAATGATGCTAAAGCTGAAACTCCAGTACTTTGGCCACCTCATGTGAAGTGTTAACTCATTGCAAAATATTCTGATGCTGGGAGGGATTGGGGTCAGGAGGCGAAGGGGACGACAGAGGATGAGATGGCTGGATGGCATCACTGACTCGATGGACCTGAGTCTGCGTGAACTCCGGGAGTTGGTGATGCACAGAGAGGCCTGGCGTGCTGAGATTCATGGGGTTGCAAGCAGTCAGACACAACTGAGTGACTGAACTGAACTGAACTCTGTGTATTCTTGCCACCTTTCTTAATATCTTCTGCTTCTGTTAGATCCATACCATTTCTGTCCTTTATCGAGCCCATCTTTACATGAAATGTTCCCTTGGTATCTCTAATTTTCTTGAATATTTCTCTAGCCTTTTCCATTCTGTTGTTTTCTTCTATTTCTTTGCATTGATCACTGAAGAAGGCTTTCTTATCTTTTCTTGCTATTCTTTGGAACTCTGCATTTAGATGCTTATATCTTTCCTTTTCTCCTTTGTTTTTTGCCTCTCTTCTTTTCACAGATATTTGTAAGGCCTCCCCAGACAGCCATTTTGCTTTTTTGCCTTTCTTTTCCATGGGGATGGTCTTGATCCCTGTCTCCTGCACAATGTCACGAACCGCATCCCATAGTTCATCAGGCACTCTATCTATCAGATTTAGGCCCTTACATCTATTTTCTCTTCCACTGTATAATCATAAGGGATTTGATTTAGGTCATACCTGAATGGTCTAGCGGTTTTCCCTACTTTCTTCAATTTAATTCTGAATTTGGTCATAAGGAGTTAATGATCTGAGCCACGGTCATCTCCTGGTCTTGTTTTTGTTGACTGTATAGAGCTTCTCCCTCTTTAGCTGCAAAGAATATAATCAATCTGATTTTGGTGTTGACCATCTGGTGATGTCCATGTGTAGAATCCTCTTGTGTTGTTGGAAGAGGTGTTTGCTATGACCAATGCATTTTCTTGGCAAAACTCTATTAGTCTTTGCCCTGCTTCATTCCGCATTTGAAGGCCAAATTTGCCTGTTACTCCAGGTGTTTCTTGACTTCCTATTTTTGCATTCCAGTCCTCATAATGAAAAGGATATCTTTTGGGGGGTGTTAGTTCTAAACGGTCTTGTAGGTCTTCACAGAACCGTTCAACTTCAGCTTTTTCATTGTTACTGGTTGGGGCATAGACTTGGATTACTGTGCTATTGAATGGTTTGCTTTGCAAATGAACAGAGATCATTCTATCGTTTTTGAGACTGCATCCAAGTACTGCATTTTGGACACTTTTGTTGACCATGATGGCTACTCCATTTCTTCTGAGGGATTCCTGCCCGCAGTAGTAGATATAATGGTCATCTGAGTTAAATTCACCCATTCCAGTCCATTTTAGTTCACTGATTCCTAGAATGTTGACATTCATTCTTGCCATCTCTTGTTTGACCATTTCCAATTTTCCCTGATTCATGGACCTGATATTCCAGGTTCCTATGCAATATTGCTCTTTAGAGCATCAAACCTTGTTTCTATCACCAGTCATATCCACAGCTGGGTATTGTTTTTGCTTTGGCTCCATCCCTTCATTCTTTTCTGGAGTTATTTCTCCACTGATCTCCAGTAGCGTTTTGGGCACCTATTGACCTGGGGAGTTCCTCTTTCAGTATCCTATCATTTTGCCTTTTCGTACTGTTTATGGGGTTGTGAAGGCAAAAATACTAAAGTGGTTTGCCATTCCCTTCTCCACTGGACCACATTCTGTCTGACCTCTCCACCATGACCCATCCGTCTTGGGTTGCCCCACAGGCATGGCTTAGTTTCACTGAGTTAGACAAGGCTGTGGTCCTAGTGTGATTAGATTGACTAGTTTTCTGTGAGTATGGTTTCAGTGTGTCTGCCCTCTGATGCTCTCTTGCAACACCTACCATCTTACTTCAGTTTCTCTTACCTTGTGCGTGGGGTATCTCTTCACGGCTGCTCCAGCAAAGCGCAGCTGCTGCTCCTTACATTGGAGGAAGGGTATCTCCTACCCACTGCCTTTCCTGACCTTCAATGTGGGATAGCTCCTTTAGGCCCTCCTGAGCCCATGCAGCCATATAAACATATTTTATGTATGTTACTATTAAAATATTAACATTAATATACAAATACATGGATTAAATATATTAATATATTATTAATATATGATATTTTATAAACGTAAAATATATTTATATTTTATAAATATAATATATAATTAATATTTTAATATTAATATATTTGGGGGAATCTTTAAAAATGTAATTAATGTTAAATAAGTTCATGTGGGTATGCACACATTTAGAAATAGGGCATTTAAAGAGGTAGGTTAGTTAGAATGAGGCCAATTGGGCTGTGAGGCTCTAGCTCAAAATGTCTAGTGTCCTCATAAGATGAGACAGAGAGCCACCATAGGCACATGTGTCATATTAACCATCAAGTAGGAGGCAGCAAGAGAATATACATCTGGTAAGCCAAGGAGAGAAGTGTGCAACAGACCTCTTGTGACCCTTAGAGGAAACCAACTTGGTTGGTGTCTTAATTTTGAACTTCCAGCTTCTACAGTTGTGAGAATCAATTTCTGTTGTATAATCCACTCAGTCTGTAGTAATTAGCTATGGCAGTCCTAGCAAACTTAGACAAGTAAAGAAGATTCCCCTCACCAATATGGTCAGGCATTATCCAATCTCTTCAGCACCAAGAAAGAAGGAAAAAGGTAAATTCCCTCTCTCTGTTTAAGATGAGACTTTGACCCATTCTTGACCATGAAAAAGCATGCTTTTGATTTTACGTCTCCAGAATCAGACCAGGACATGAACTGTTAAATCTCCCAGTTTTCAGGTTAAATCTACCAGTTTTCATGAGTGGACCACTGGGCTTCTGGTTGCAGACAAGCTCAATCATTGTGTGAGCCAATCCTTCATAATAAATCTCTTTCTATATGTCTGTAATATATCTGTATCTGTGTCTATGGTAATATAGCTATCTTATTAGATTTGCTTCTCTGAAGAACCTTGACTAATATGCACAGTTTGCAAAAATAATTTGAACAAGTCACAAGGGAGGTTGGTAGCACTCAGAGCAAAAATTAGCCCTGACTATAACCAAGCAGGACTGTATAAAGCTTGAGTTATTTTACAGATGTGAAAACTCCCCACATAAAGGAAGATGTTAACAACTTGATGACCATGAGCACATAGCTCCGGGCTTCCTGGAGCTTAACGGCTGATAATGTTAACATTGCCCTGTTATCTCACTAACCTTAACCCAACCAGAGGATTGTTCACAAGCTGATCACATACCCTGTGACACCCCTCTTTCATTTGGTTTTTAAAAATGCTTCACCAAAACCCTTCAGGGAGCTCAGAGTTTTTTAGAGTATGAGGCACCCATCTCCTTGCAGGGTCCTGCAATAAACCTTTCTCTGCTCCAAACTTTTTCTTTTTTTCTGTTTATTTGATCTCACTGTATGTTAAGCACATGAATTTACACTAACATAAGTAAGAGAATCTGATGTGCAGAGTTACTCATTATAATATTCAAAATACCCAACTGACAATAATAACAACAAAAATCAGACAGCAAAAAAAGACAAAAAAGGAACATTTATAGCCCATTCACAGGGTCCTTGTGGAAACCCAAATGTTGAGATTCCTAGTCAAAAACATTAAGTCAACTGTCCTAAATATGCTCAATGAGTTAAAGGAATTATTGACAAAGAGTTAAAGTAAATTTAAAAATCATGTATGAACAAAATATAAATGTCAATAATGAAATATTAATAGAAATTGTTAAAAAAGGATCACAAAAGTCCAGGTACAGAAACAATCTAAGTTTCCATCAATGGATGAGTGGATTAAAAATGTGTATTATATACTCATATGTGCATGCTGCTGCTTCTGCTGCTGCTAAGTCACTTTAGTCATGTCTGATTCTATGTGACCCCATGGACTACAGCCTACCAGGCTCCTCCGTCCATGAGATTTTCTAGGTAAGAGTACTGGAGTGGGTTGCCATCGCCTTCTCTGCATATGTGCATGCTGCTGCTGATGCTGCTAAGTCGCTTCAGTCATGTCTGGCTCTTTGCGACCTCATGGACTGTAGCCCATCAAATTCCTCTGTCCGTAGGATTCTCCATGCAAGCATACTGAGTCAGTTGCCATGCCCTCCTCCAGGGGACTATCCCAGCCCTGAGATCGAACCTGTTTCATGTCTCCTGCAGTGGCAGGCAGATTCTTCATCACTAGTGGCACCTGGGAAGCCCTTATAGATGCATGAAAGTGAAAGAAAGTGAAGCCGCTCAGTCGTGTCCAACTCTATGCGATCCCATAGACTGTAGCCTACCAGGCTCCTCTGTCCATGGGATTTTCCAGGCAATAGTACTGGAGTGGATTGCTATTTCCTTCTCCAGGGGATCTTTCCAACCCAGGGCTCAAACCCATGTCTCTCGCATTGTAGACAGATGCTTTACCGTATAAGCCATCACAAATATATGCATACATTCATGCAAACAGTAAACTATGATTCAGTCTTAAAAGAGAATTAAATTCTGTTATTTGCAACATGGATGAAACTGGAGTACACTAGCGTAAGTGAAGTGACCCACACAGAAATAGCTAAATCTTACAAATGATCACTTAAATCACAAATCCAAAAAAAACTCACACTCATAGAAATAGAGTAGAAAAGTGGTTACCAGAGTCTGGGAGAGGAGAAAATAGAAAGAGGTTGGTAAAAGGGTACTTTCAATTAAAAGATGAAAAAGGTCTGAGTATCCACATGGTAATTGTAGTTGATAATGTATTTTTATCATCCAAATTTGCTAAGAATGTCAAACTTAAATGTTCTCACCAAAACAAAACAAAACAAAAAAAGAAATTAAATATGTAAAGTGATGTAATGGATATATTAATTAACTCAATTAAAGGAATCCTTTCACAATATATGCATATCAAGTCATGGAATCTTGTTTATCTCTCACCATGTAATATTTCCACATTTAAAAATAGGCTGGCACCTAAGTATATATCAGAAAATATGTGCTGCCTAAACAGCATTATTTGCTATAGGTTTTTTATTAGGTATCAAACTCTCACTTATTTGTTTTCATAAACTCTTTAACATACTCATTTTTCTGTTCTTAGAACTGAAATATAATATGATTAAATTATGTGTTTCTGTGTTTTAGCTACATATTTGTTTATAACTGACAAATTTTCAGTCACACACTTAAACAAAACCATGTAGAATTAGCACTAAACTATTAGTATGAATAGAGAAGCTTTAAAGTCAATGCTAGATTATACTTTGAAGGATATCTGATTTAAAGTTCATGTCTCTTTAATATACTAGTCTACAAAAGGTATTAAATACTCAGAATACATGTAAATATATAATTTTACTTAGAGTATACTATTTAAGTCACATGAAAATTGACTTGATTTAGTTATGTATATACACAATATTCATAAGACTACCTTTTCAGAGAGAAACAGGTGAAAGAACATCTTTTCAGAAAGGAAGACAATTAGGAAACCATATTCTATTTTTGACATTTTAAAATGAAATCAGTTTGGCAATTCTGATATCAGTGTTAAGTTCACAAACTCACGTGCCTTTAGCGATCCTATATACTTCTTAAATCTGTGCCATTATAGCAGACCAAAGGAAGACAACACTAGTGATTGAATCGTGGCATTAGGTAGGGGGGAAATTTCCTCCTCTACTCCTCTTGAATTCTTGTTGCTGGACTGATAATAAAATTGGCACAGATTACTGGAGGAAGAAGAAACAAATTTTAAATCATGTGCATGGAGGTCCCATGGAAATGGAACCTAAGAAATGAAAAAAACACGTCAGGCAGCTGGTAAACTTTTTAAACAAAGAGATAATAGAGTTGTAACAAGTTGACAGGACAAAGGAACTTAGGTTATGGGTGTTCAGTTAGTGAAGAGCCTAAATAGACAATGGGCTTTGGGACTAGATTTAATAAGTCACAAGATTTTCCTTATATAGGTTTCTTGCCCCCCAATTCTCTATTTTGCTAATAAGTGTATCCTACCTCCAGATGTCATGAACACCTTTCACATGATTTATTTCCTGCTTTCAGGGAGATAGAAAGGAGGGTGAGAGCATCCCTCTTGCATCTGGCCATTTCTTAAGTAATATTAACTCCAAGTAATAAATTGTGCCATATTGAACTGCAGCAGGAACTTATGGGGCCTCTTAGGACAGACCCCACCCATGTCCTCTGCCTGCTTCTTATTTGTAGAAAAACTTTAGTCTCTCAGACTTTCCCTAAGTCACAGAAGAATTGACGATTGAAAGAATGCCGACATGTAGTAACAACAGTTTAAACAACACATCAGCTATATAGCAGTCACAGAATCTTTAGTTCCTCCCTGAAGGATCTAGAGAACAGTGTCTGATGCACATTCTTGCATTGTTTTGCAGATACTAAAACCCCCATCAAATGAAAGAAGTTGACTACTTAATGACCATAGCACATGGGCCCCAGATCAGCTGGGTGCTAAGGATTGATGATTCTGACTTCTGTGACCCTTCTACCTCACCATCAATCAGAAAATTGTTTCAATAGTTTGGAACGCTTTGCTGCACATGGGCAGCAGAACCTAAGCTGGCTCACTAACAACTGGGGCACATTTGAGGTGATCTACCCTGGGCCCTAAAAGTGGAGAACTGAAAAGTGTATAATTCTTATACCTAACTTTTTATTTTCCAAAACCTATATTACTTTTACCAATATAATAACTACTTACACATTAAATACAAGAATAAAAATAGTTATGGTAACTTATACAAATAGCACTTAAATACTGCAGCATGTCATTCTTGAGAAATGCTGTCATATGAAGGCTATATTATGAATAAGTACTTTTATGAATCAATTCTCCAAATTTGAAACAATTGTTAAATTATTTAAGTGATAAGTAGGACATTTGCTCATCTTAGAACTTTCATCATTTTTCTTCTTGGCTTGTTTTTTTTCTAAAAATATTTCCCCAAAAAAACAAAGTTTGTCTGTTTCTTCTGCCAAATTACTGAAATTTATCCAAGTTCTAACTGCTTGTAATGAATCAAACTCAATTAAATTCCAGAACTGAGATTTTAACACTGCTTAATTTATCTGATGTTTACTATAATAATGTCATTTTAAGAAAATGTCTTCAAACTTTCCTTATCATAAAAAAGAAACTCTCTGTAATTTCTTCTTGTTGATCTACATAAGATTTATACCTGTTATGTTTGGCAGACCAGATGAAGGTTTAAGTATCTCTTAAGCTGATGTAATGAAAGTTCAATGAGTGATGTAGATTCACTGAGATTTTAACAAATACTAGGATTTTTTTAAAGTAAAAATGCAAGTCCATAACTAACAATACTTGTGAACATTTTTGTTCTGATTTTATTTTAAAAATCTAATATTTAACAAATGGATACTATAGTACAATGTTTCCTATCTCAAGTATATCATATTAAATATTAGGATATGTTCAAAAATAAGTATAACAAATAATTAATGCATTTGGATATATTCATGTGTGTATATATACATACGTATATATATAAATGAGTCCATAATATATACTATCTATCACCAGACCTATCTGTATATGCATATATAGATAGATAGATTTATATAGATTAACAGAAAATCAAAGTTGCATTATTAAAAGTCACTGAGACAGAAGTCAACTTCACATCACCCCTTCTGGATAGACAGAATAAAGGCCCCCCAAACATGGCCATACCATAATTCACAGGAAGCTGTTAATCTATTACTTTTTATGGAAAAAGACCTTTGGCAATATGATGAAGTTGAGGGTCTTGAGACGGTAAGATTTTCTTGGATTCTCTGCCTGGGTCCAGTGTAATCACAAGGCTCCTCATAAAAGACAGGTGTGAGGAGGATCAAAATCAAAGAGGAGCTGTGACAATTAAAGCAGAGGTGATAGGTAAATAGATAGAGATAGATCTCTCTATATTTGTGTGTGTGTAGGCTTCCCTGATGGCTCAGATGGTAAGGAATCTGCCTGCAAGACCCAGGTTCAATTCTTGGATCAGGAAGATCCCCTGGAGAAGGGAATGGCAACCCAAGCCGGTATTCTTTCCTGAAGAATTCCACAGACAGAGGACACTCTCATATATATATATGAGAAAAGAGAGGATGAACTTTTGATGTTGTTATGCTGCATTTGTAGATGGAGTAAGGGAGAATAAGCCAAAGCAGCAGATGGCCTTCAAATGCTGGCAAGAAAAGAAAACTAGATTCTTCCCTCAAACCTCCAGAAGAAATTCAGCCTGCCAACTCACTTCAGCTTCTAAAATCCGGAACTGTAGTATAATAATTTTGTCCTGTCTTAAGCCACTATATGTGTGGTAATTTGTGTGGTAGTTCGTCACAGCAGCTTTAGGAAACCAATACATCCCATTCATCAAACTTTAGAGTTTCAGTGGATGGTAAACAATTGGAGTAGAAATAAAGCCTGTAGTTAATACAGGCTAACGTTTGACACAATCAGCGCTAAGTAGTTATTTCCAAGCTTCCCAAATGTGAGTGTCCTCAGGTCAGTGTCAAGAGAAACAAAAACTCTAATTTTAGTATAAATTCCAGCACACTTTCATCTATCTTACAGTGTACATTTAAGAAATGTATTCTGAATATTCAGAGACTTGGAGTGTTGCCAAATTTTTTTTTCAAGAGACACAGACCTTCATCCAGAGTCACAGAAATTTTGTTGGTTTTGAACCCAAATGGCCTCAGGTGTTATTTCCTTTAGACTGTTCGTTTTGCAATTCAACTTCTGGGAAATCAGCTGCTTGCCACTGAGGCAACATTTTCTTCATCAATCAGAGACAGTTTGGCCTGGCTGAGATAGAAATTTTCCTTCCCCTTGGGAGGGAATTGGATCTTTAAAAATAACATTTCGTCTTTTGATTGTGGCAGGTCAGAACTTTTACTTTATGTATAACTCCTTTCTTCAGGTCACTGACATGCTAACACTTTAACAAACATGTCCAAGGTCATTGTTACATATGGGACTATATGGACTCTGGAAGTCAACCCTGAATATTCATTCGAAGGACTAATGCTGAAGCAGAAGCTCCAATAGTTTGGCTACCTGATATGGAGAGCCAACTTACTGGAAAAGATCCTGATGTTGGGAAAGATTGAAGGCAAAAGGCAAAGAGGGTAGCAGAGGAAGAGATAGTTAGAAAGTATAACCAACTCAATGGACATGAACTTGAGTGAACTCTGGAAGATTGTGAAGGAAAGAGAAGCCTGGCATGCAGTCCATGGAGTTGCAGAGTCACACACAACTTAGCAGCTGAACAACAAATATGGACTCTCCTCTCCTGAAGTGTTGTCATTTGTTTTGCTCGAGGCTATTGAGAGTCTGATACAAGTACTTAAGATTATTCTTGCTCATCTTTTCTAAGAGGTTCTCTTAGTAGTAATAAGGTTTATAAAATGATCATGAGAACATAATTGGCTACATTCCCAACTCTTACCTTCCTTTCTCTGAACATACAGCCTTTGAAAACATTCTAAAGTTTCCTTTTAAACGTGGCCTCTTCACCATCTTTTGGAATTCAGTAAATGAACAGTGCTTTGAAATTCTGTTTTCATCTCTGTAAATCATTTCCAATAATGCATAACCACCTGTCAAAATAAACTGACTACAATTCTAAGAGTTTTATTTGACCCATTATTCAGATCATCCTTGGCCTGAAATTTTAGCAAACCCATGCAGTTCCTACATTAAATGGGTACAAATGATAGTTTACACACTGTGGGATGTGAGATGTAGTCCTTTCTTCTTTTTCTTTTCTGATAGTCAATGAAATTTTGGCTCTAAAGCTAACCATACTTCCAGCTGATGGTAAATTCAAATTCAGTCATCCTACTGACTATTTCTGTTCAGCCTGAGTTTGCTTACCATATCAAATATTACATGTACACATTTACTTCTTCAAGTTGAGTCCTTCAGTCTTCTAAAACTTGGATTTTTATATTAAAGTTGTTTTACAAGATGCTAATATCTGAAGCCTGTGATAGTTCTAAACATTATTAAATTTTTCATCTTCAGTTTAGTGTTTTGTTAAAATAAGGCAACAGGGCCCTAAAGGAGTCACTTATACTAAGCTCTTTCAACTAAGAATTGCCACTTGCCAGCTGATTCTACAAAAATTAAGTCACTAGGCACTGAAGTCACTGTCTCTCAACACACCGTGAAAGGAATTCAGTACATAGAGCACAAAGGAGGCACTCCATGTTCTGCGAAAAACTGGCAAAGTAGGCATTTAGATAGTTGAAAATTTTCAGATTTTATGAATCCAATTTCTTGCATATTCTCATACCTAGAAAAGCACTACAACTATTAACTAAAATATCTGATCCTTGTCACCAGCAGCAATCTTCTGCCAAAATATGTGGTTGATTGCATGTACTGCTCCTTCACTAAAATCACATATATACTAACCTCTAACCCAACCTCTTCAGAGTAATCCATGGCTATAATCTTCTGGGCTGTGTTGTGCTCAGTCATGCCTGATTCTTTACAATACCATTGACTGTAGCTTGCAAGGTTCCTCTGTGTGTGGAATTCTTCAGGCAAGGATGCTGGAGTGGGTTGCTATTTTCTTCTCCAGGGGATCTCCCAAACCAGAGATTGAACCCTCATCTCTTACATCTCCTGCATTGGCAGACATACATTTTTTTACCACTAGTGCCACCTGGAAAGGCTGGCTATAGTCCTCATTTATTCCCAAGTAAAACTTAACTCTCAGCTCTCATGACGTGCATTTTTTCTTTTCACTCAACATCCCCAAGTCACCAAACAGATTTACCCTAGTTACAGTTTAGACTCTTCCAGAAGTGGGTCAATCAATCAGGAATCACCACACCAGCACTAGTTAGGTAATCTGTCTGATAGACAGCCACCATCCCCTAAAGGAAAGTAGCCTTAGAGTAGCCAATACTTTTTTGCCTAGTAGTAGTACTATTTTTTTTTCATAGCACTATATTAAAGTGAAACCATTTTCTTTAGAGAAAGAAAGGAGAGATAAAGACAACAAAGGAAGAAAGAAAGAAAAAGAGAAAAGGTGGGAATGTTAGTTTCAACAATGAGGTTATATGCTGCAGGCAGCTATCCTCTGAACACTGATCCATTGAACAGCCTACATCTGGGTCTCTGGACACATGTGAGCCCAAATGTCCCCAGGCCTTCACTTTTCCCTAGAAAAGTCTTCTTTTATATAGCCCCTTTCTATCTGCTAGGCTGGATGCCTCTCAATTCACAAATTACTGAGTAAAGCCATTAAGATCTTTTGAATACTGACTCAATGGACATGAGTTTGAGCAAACTCCAGGAGATAATAAAAGATAGGGAAGTCTGGCATGATGAAATCCATAGTTTTGCAATAATTCTGACAGGATTTATGATTGAACAACAACATTTACTCAATTGCATTTTGTTTTTTAGTAGTTTGTTCTGGATGAGAAAAGGCCTTATGTACAGAGGGTTATGTGATTTTTACATTTTGGCACTGAAGATTTTATTTGAAGTTGATTGTTTTAGATGACAAGATTAATTCCATACACTAATAAAGTTAGGCCATAGTACTACTCTTTTGTGTATATACTGCATCAACAAAATCTTCTTCTTTGGGATCTTCTTATAGGGATCAAATTAACTCAACATTAGCTACTATAGTATGCAATATTACCTTATGTTCATCTTTACCTCCTACTGGAAAATGTCTTCTGGGTATCTCAGACTCTGTTTATGACATCTATGCATATGTTTAACACTGATGAACAAAATCAAAAGTCCCATTGGGTTTAAATATGTAAAGAACAGACTTGTGGACAAAGCAAGGGAAGGAGAGTGGGCGACAAATTGAGAGAGTTGCATTGACACATATGCACTGCTATGACTAAAACAGATAGCTAGTAGAAGCTATTGTATAGCACAGGGAACTCAACTGGGTGTGTTTTGATGACATAGAGGGGTGTGTGTGGGGTACTGTGAGGAAGGGGATATGTGTATACTTATAACTGATTCCTGTTGCTATACAGCAGAAATTAACATAATATTGTAAAGCAATTATCTTCTAATAATTAAAAAGAAATAAAGGTAAAGTACATGTAAAACACAGCAATTCACACTCTGACTTTTCCCTTATTCTTCCAGTGATTCTAGTTCACAAATAAGTTTTGTCTCAGGCTCGGTTTTTGGGAACTGAGATTAAGTGATATTTAAGGGTCTGGTCTTAATTTCCCAAACTGATTCATTTCACAAAAGATTTACCATTTCATGGCATTTAATATTAATACCAGAATTTCATTAGTTTATTAGAGTCTATTTTTAAAATTACAAAAGCTCATAGTTCTTCCCTCCATTTTCCCAACCTAAAAATGTCTCACATTTACTCCAGTGTTCATTGCCGCACTGTTTACAATAGCTAGGACATGGAAGCATCCTACACGTCCATTGGCAGATGAATGGGTAAGAAAGTTGTGGTACATACACACAATGGAATGTTACTCAACTATAAAAAAATAACGCATTTTAGTCAGTTCTAATGAGGTGAATGAAACTGGAGCCTATTATACAGAATGAAGTAAGTCAGAAAGAAAAACACCAATACAGTATATTAACACATACATATGGAATTTAGAAAGATGGTAATGACAACCCTATATGCAAGACAGAAAAAGAGGCACAGATGTAAAGAACAGATTTTTGGACTCTGTGGGAGAAGGTGAGGGTGGGATGATTTGAGAGAATAGTATTGAAACATGTATATTATCAAATGGAAATAGATGACCAGTCCAAGTTCAATGCATAGAACAGGGCACTCAAAGCACTGGGATAACCCTGAGGGATAGGATGGGGAGTGAGGTAGGAGAGGGGTTTGAGATGGGAGGACACGTGTATACCTGTGGCTGATTCATGTCAATGTATGGTAAAAGCCACCACAATATTATAAAGTAATTAGTCTCCAATTACAATAAAGTTTAAAAAAATGAAAAAAAGAGTGTCTCTCGAATATCACTGACTGTCACTAAGAGTCAGTTGTGTTAGAATGTTTGCCTGTTGCATACTCAGGGTCATGGTCATGGTGCTTCTCTATTTCTGCTGTGTTGCTGGGCCATCAACACAACTAACATGGCAAATGCTGCTGCTCTGACCCATGCATATATGAGAATATGTGCTCCTTCATAAAATAGTTTTCTAATTTATTCCTTCATCCACTATTTTAAAGTGTTCTAGATGAGTTAGGATTAGGTTCACATAGTAGAAACTACAAATAATATGGCTTTAACAAGATTAAAGTGTAAGTCTGTCTTCTGTTTAAAAACACATCCATTTCAGGTTTGTAAGGAACTTGGATAAATCATCTAAAGTCAAGACCTTCATATCTCAATGTCCTACATCTTCATCTTCAGCAATAAGTCAGCTGTTCAACTTTGAGTTCCAGTCACCAAAGATCATTCTAACCAGCAGGAAAGGGACAAAGCAAGACACAGAGTTTTAATTTCTCTGCAGATATTCACTTGCTTTTAACTCTCTGTGTGACTCTCATCTTCGATTCTGTATGTTTTCTGGAAAGTATATTTTATAAATTTTAGAACCTGCTCTCCATTGATGACTTAGCAGTAAAGAATCTGCCAATAAGGCAGGAGATGCTGGTTCAACCCTTGTGTTGGGAAGATCCCTTGGAGAAGGAAATGGCAACCCACTCCAGTATTCTTGCCTGGAACATCTCATGGGCATAGGAGCCTGGTGGGCTACAGTCCAGGGTCATAAACAGTCAGACATGACTGAAAGACTGTGCTTCTGAGAGGAGAAGATCAAAGTCAAGACATTTACACCAGAATCTGAGTCTCATGTTTTCTTTCTCATTCTACCTTTTATTGGAATTTTATTGGCCATTTCTGCTTTGGTGCAGAGAAGAAAAAGTGATAGGAGGACGGGCCAGGAGGAAGAGGTATGAAAAAAATAAATAGAAATTATATCTCAGCAAATATTTCTTAAGGCAATCAGGTAATTTTACAATGAAATCACAGATTTTTTTGAAAAGTCAAGATGTTATTATAATTGCTTTACGACTCTGGTACATGTAATCAGCAAGTTTACTCTCAGTGCCTCCAGGACATTCAGGCAACAATGACCCAGAATTGTCAAGCAGAGGTAAGAAGGAAGCTTAGAGGAAAAACATTTATTTAGTTCCTACCCTATGTGTTCCCTCATATTTGTAACCTCACTGGGTGGCACTGAGTTAATATAAGCAAAGTTGCTCCAAGCTTGTAAGTTTTCTAAAACTCCAGATAAAACTCATCAAGCTCTACAGGTAATAGTGTAAGTACTTAACAAAGGGTTCATTTATTTTTACTGTTCCATTCATGCCTGAGTTCCACCTCCCAGAAATTTCTTTTCAGTGGAAGGGCTTAGATATTTTCCATTTTGAGAAACAAACAGAAATTCTAAGGCACCTATGCTAAGAACAGAGCAAAAGTTATGAGTGTATGTCCCTGACCAGAACGAGCAAGTGATCCTGAACTAATAGGAGATATTTGCGGTGTAAACACTCTGATGTGCCTGAAAAAGATGGGCAGACTCCCTGAGATATTCAGTTACTGGAAACTGTATTTGGTTAGGAAAGCTAATGCTGGCTTGACTTTTGTGTATTCACTTCGGAATTAGTTCTGCAGCATTCAACTCACACATAAAGGCAGTTGGCTTTTCCATAGATATATCTGAATTAAAAGATAGGAGCATGACTTAAATGATTTTCTAATAAACAGACTTCTGGCAATAACCTGAGTTTTGTGTAGTTAGCTAGAATAAATTATTCCACAATATCAAGGCTTTTAGAATCCTCCTGTTGCCTTTGCTGGAAAAAAAATAAAGCTCTCTCTCTCTCTCTCTCTATATATATATATATATATATATACACACACACACACACACACACACACACACACACACATACAATAATATACTTGCAAACATTGTTGCAGATCAGATTCAGATCAGATCAGTTGTTCAGTCATGTCCAACTCTTTGCGACCCCATGAATTGCAGCACGCCAGGCCTCCCTGTCCATCACCATCTTCCAGAGTTCACTCAAACTCATGTCCATCGAGTCGGTGATGCCATCCAGCCATCTCATCCTCGGTCGTCACCTTTTCCTCCTGCCCCCAATCCATCCCAGCATCAGAGTCTTTTTCACTGAGTCAGCTCTTCGCATGAGGTGGTCAAAGTACTGGAGTTTCAGCTTTAGCATCATTCCTTCCAAAGAAATCCCAGGACTGATCTCCTTTAGTATGGACTGGTTGGATCTCCTTGCAGTCCAAGGGACTCTCAAGAGTCTTCTCCAACACCAGAATTTAAAAGCATCAATTCTTCGGCACTCAGCTTTCTTCATAGTTCAACTCTTGCATCCGTACATGACCACTGGAAAAACCATAGCCTTGACTAGACAGACTTTTGATGGCAAAGTAATGTCTCTGCTTTTCAAAATGCTATCTAGGTTGGTCATAGCTTTTCTTCCAAGGAGTAAGCGTCTTTTAATTTCATGGCTGCAGTCACCATCTGCAGTGATTTTAATGTTTGCCTATCTATTTGCCATGAAGTGATGGGACCAATGCCATGATCTTTGTTTTCTGAATGTTGAGCTTTAAGCCAACTTTTTCACTCTCCTCTTTCACTTTCATCAAGACGCTTTTGAGTTCCTGTTCACTTTCTGCCATAAGGGTGGTGTCATCTGCATATCTGAGGTTATTGATATTTATCCTGGCAATCTTGATTCCAGCTTGTGCTTCTTCCAGCCCAGCGTTTCTCATGATGTGCTCTGCATATAGGTTAAATAAGCAGGATGACAATATACAGACTTGACGTACTCCTTTTCCTATTTGGAATCAGTCTGTTGTTCCATGTCCAGTTCGAACTGTTGCTTCCTGACCTGCATATCATCACCCTCTAAATATTCTTCCCAGATCTTATGTTAAGATAAAGAAGTTGAGAAGACCCCAATGACCTTTCACATTTCTGCCCTGCAAGAGGAGAATCTATTAATGCAAATACACAGTCACAGCAGGAAAGCATAGAAGGAATTTTGTTATCTGCAGTTCCTCATTCTTTCCAAAGCACAAAATAAATTTCTAAAGAAGCCAAATAATAACTTTAACACTCCGTTTTTAACAGGTTTAATGACTGCACCAAAGGGCTCTTCTCTGAAGCTTACATCACATGCCTCACTGCCTTCTTGCTTTGACTATTACAGAAAATTTATGAATAACAAAGAGCCTATATAGAAGTATATAGGTATCAGACACTATAAAGGAAAGTCACATGACATTTAAGAAGCATTGTTTTGACAAATTTTAAAAAGTCTCTGACTGGGAGGGTAATCCTATCACATCTTTGTAAGCAGTAATTAAAGGTACAACACTGAAGATAGACTGTATCATGCAGAATGGAGATAGGGCTTGAATTCAGGCTTTGTTGCTCACTAGGTGGGAGGCAATAGTAAGTTTTTGATTTTGCTGTATCCCATGCTTCTCATTTGTAAAAAGAGCATGTTGTTGTTTAGTTGCTTGTTGTTGCTAAGTCACTTCAGTCGTGTCCAACTCTGTGCGACCCCATAGATGGCAGCCCACCAGGCTCCCCCATCCCTGGGATTCTCCAGGCAAGAACACTGGAGTGGGTTGCCATTTCCTTCTCCATGTTTAGTTGCTAAGTCATGTCAAACTCTTTTATGACCCCATGGACTGTAACCTGCCAGGTTCCTCTGTCCATGGGATTTCCCAGGTAAGAATACTGGGAGTGGGTTGCTGTTTCCTTCTCCAAGGGATCTTCCCAAGCCAGGGATCAAACCTGTGTCTCCTGCATTGACAGGTGGATTGTTTAACACTGAGCCAACAGGGTAGACCATAAAGCGAGCATAATGAAATTGAATAAAATATTGTGGGGCTCTGTTCTTATCTCATCTACAAAATATTTGTTAAACTAATTATAATTATTATCATATTGTTGTGTAACTTTAAATAGGGTTTCTTTAGTGGCTCAGTAGTAAAAAATTCGCCTGCAATTCATTAGACACAAGTTTCATCCTTGGGTTAGGAAAATCCCCTTGAGAAGGAAATGGCAACCCACCCTGGTATCTGTGTCTGGAAAATCCCATGGACAGTAGAGCTAGGAGGGTTCAGTCTATAGCGTCTCCAAAGAGTCAGATGTATCTTACCAACTGAACAATAACAACTTTAAATATAAGCTTACCATTATTTTTCAGCTGATAGGGAATAGCATAGAAGGTTATCTATTAGGATAGGACATAAGAGATAATTTATTATAAAATTTCTTAACACAACCATTAAGTAAACTCTTAAAGATCTCACAAATTCCAAAATTAATATCACCATGATGCACATTAATTTTGCAAAATAGAAATATAGTCCTATAACCCAAAGGGATCTTAAAGATGAATTCAGTTCAGTTCAGTCACTCAGTCGTGTCCAACTCTTTGCAAACCCATGAACTGCAGCACGCCAGGCCTCCTTGTCCATCACCATCTCCCAGAGTTCACTCAAACTCATGTCCATTGAGTCAGTGATGCCATCCAGCCATCTCATCCTCTGTCGTCCCCTTCTCTTCCTGCCCCCAATCCCTCCCAGCATCAGAGTCTTTTCCAATGAGTCAACTCTTCACCTGAGGTGGCCAAAGTACTGGAATTTCAGCTTTAGCATCATTCCTTCCAAAGAACACCCAGGGCTGATCTCCTTCAGAATGGACTGGTTGGATCTCCTTGCATCCAAGGGACTCTCAAGAGTCTTCTCCAACACCACCTTGTTCAAATACTTTATAATAGAGGAGAAGAAAAAACACGAGAAACACATTATCAGTTTTGTCAACCATTATTGAGCAGATTTTGCTCAACCGTTATTGGGAAGCTAGTATTGCTTTACTTTGTGAATATAAAGCTAGGTGGAGTGTGATATTTTTCCTTAATCCATTCATATAGTTGCTGAGAGAAAAATTCAGAAGTGTAGCCTATATCCTTGAATGAAGCCAGTACTCTTTTGATCTCATAATATTGTGTGAGGAAAATAAGTATCTTAGTTAGTTGGCCCTTAATGAAGACAAATTTATTTTAATTTTTGGTAAGCTCTTATAGTTCAAAATTATTTTATTTATGAATTCCTATGAATATCACTTCCATCCTTTTGTCCATGTTGAATAAAATATTTATGTTTATTTTAAAAATAAAACTCTATTGAATATATTTATAACATAGTAAGAGTTGGTCCTGTTTTAATAGAGGAAAAGAGTTTTGAATCCATATTATTTTTCATTGTTATTTGTTGTCAACAGGTACATATGATTTCCAAGTGAACCACTTCGCTTTTAATACATATGCAAGTTGCATATCATAATAGAACATGCTGTGTGTTTTTCAGTATTGGTGTGAAAGGAGTAAAATAAAAATATATTTTTAAAAATCACTTCATTCAAACTTGACTTTTGTTATATATCACTTTATGTAGATTATA
The DNA here is from genome assembly GCF_014754425.2 of Oryx dammah. Taxonomy (NCBI): domain Eukaryota; kingdom Metazoa; phylum Chordata; class Mammalia; order Artiodactyla; family Bovidae; genus Oryx; species Oryx dammah. Next base: position 143,141,983 of record NW_024070186.1, read on the forward strand.
GGAATAAGTAAGCCCTTACAGATGCTAATAAATATCATTTCAAATAAATAAATGTTAGAAAATATAGTGGGTCAATGTTACTAAAGTTAAAATTGCTATGTATAAATATTCCACAAACCTAAGACCTTTAAAAAAATAATAAAAATTTTAATTATATGTAACAGATAAATTCTAAGTAAATGGAAGATATAGAATGCCCCTTGAAGGAAGCAGTAAATGTATAAAATATGTTGGTTTTCTGCAAATTACTATGTAAATATAAGATAATAAAAAACCATAACATATTTTTTAATTGAAAATGCTATTATGAATATTATTTTAAAAGTTAGTGGATGGCACACAGCAATAAGAAATTGGCCAGTTTTTTTTTTTTTTTTTTTTTTTTTTGCGGGGGTTGGGGGAGAGGGTAGAGTTTTACATTCCCAGACATTGAAAATCTTTATAACACTAAAATAATTTTAAAATATGTGTACTAGTGCCATGAGAGAAAAATGAAAATATAAACAAAAAATCTACAATAGATATTCATTTCTAATTCATTATATTATACTTGGGACATCTATTATTCATGAAATCCCATCAATACAAATCCTGTACTTTTCCCCAAATTGAATGGAAATGCATTATTTATATATAGTTCAAAGAGGACTATGTAGAAAAAGTTTTTGAATAACATACTGGCAGTATTTTCCTATTTTTAAAAGAATGGTATTAAAATTGGTAATGATATTTAAAACATTTAATAGTGTTTGGATAATCAATCTGCTATACTGTAAAATAAATTTCAGATGGAATTTATAATAAAAACATAGCTGCAATTAAATGAAAATCATATAAAATTAAATTAAAAGTTATAAAAATAAATATTTTTAGAACAAGAGTGTTAGAAGACAGCAAGAGATTTGCTTTGAGTTTTCAGCAGAAAGTATGTGCCTGCGTCTTTCTCGTATAAGGAACTACTGAATCTGTAATCATGTTAGACCCTAGTGGCATGTCTTGAACACTGATAATGCATGAGTGTATCATATATTATCATTGTATCATGTAAGCTATCTCAGCAACAGTGTCGGATAGAGTTAGTACATGCATAAAGGTGGAACCAAATAGAAAAGGGGAAAAATAAAGAGAGAAAGCTGCCAGTTATAATAAGGAATTGGGACAAAAGGTGAAAAAATGAGTGAGAAAGCCCACAGTTCTTGTTTCCCACCTCCACAGCTGTTTTCATCTTGTATCCTAATGTAAATTCACTCCTATCATCTGGGCAGATTAAGATCTGATTGGGAAATTCCCACAGAATGCATATATTGTTGGGTCTAAAGGGAATGCACAAACTCTGTTTTTGTTCAGTCACTAAGTCGTGATTCTCATGGACTTCAGTATACCAGGCTTCCCTGTCCTATACTATCTCCTGGAGTTTGCTCAGATTCATGTCGATTGAGTCAGTGATGCCATTCAACTCAAACACTGTTGCTCCCTTCTCCTCTTGCCCTAAATGTTTCTCTGTGTCAAGGTCTTTCCCAATGAGTCGGCTCTTTACATCAGTTGGCCAAAGTATTGGAGTTTCAGCTTCAGCATCAGTGCTTCCAATGAATATTCAGAATTGATTTCCTTTGGGATTGATTGAATTGATCTCCTTGAAGAGCAAGGAACTCTCAAGAGTCTTCTCCAGCACCACAATTCAAAGGCATCAAATCTTTGGTGTTCAGCCTTTATGGTCAATCTCTCACATCCATACATGACTACTGGAAAAAACCATAGCTTTGACTAGATGGACCTTTGTTGGCAAAGTAATGTCTCTGTTTTTTAAAACATTCTAAGAAACTAACTTTTCCTGAAAAACCCTTCTTCTCTGTCTTCTTCCAATCCATAACATATTTTCAATTTCATTTCCTAAATTTGTTTGAATTTATCCACTCTTTAAAGATTTTTCGCTACTACAACTTCATAACAGTACTTCTGGGAGATTCGTCAAAATAATCTCCTTTCATTTACTTTGATACTCTGCTGATCCTTTATCTCCATCTTCACTGACAGAGTATTTTTATTCCATAAAAACTAGATTATGTGCTACCTCTTATTAAAAATAGCTCATCTCCAAACTTTCCTGGCATGGTCTACAAGTACTGATTAAATTTCCAGACTCAACTTTTGCTATTTTCCTGTTCACTTTCTGAATTCTAGCTCAATGGCCTTTGATTTTTCAGATTTTTTAAAGATTTTACAACCCTGTTTACAGCAATACTATGTCTTCTTTTTGCCTTTTCATGGGGTTCTCAAAGCAGGAATACTGAAGTGATTTGCCATTCCCTTCTCCAGTGGACCACGTTTTGTCAGAACTCTCCACCATAACCCATCCATCTTGGGTGGCCCTACTTGGCATGACTCATACTTTCACTGAGTTAGACAAGGCTGTGGTCCATGTAAGCAGTTTGATTAATTTTATGTGATTGTGGTTTTCATCATGATTGCCTTCTGAAGGATAAGGATAAGAGGCTTATGGAAGCTTCCTGATGGGAGAGAGTGACTGTGGAGGAAACTGGGGCTTGTTCTGATGGATGGGGCCATACTCAGGTAAATCTTTAATCCAACTTTCTGTTGATGGGCAATACTGTGTTCCAGTTAGATATAGTCAAAGCAATAGTCCATATAGTCATAGCTATGGCTTTTCCAGTAGTCGTGTATGGATGTGAGAGTTGGACTATAAAAAAAGCTGAGTGCCAAAGTATTGATGCTTTTGAAGTGTGGTAGTGAAGACTCTTGAGAGTCCCTTGGACTTCAAGGAGATCAAAGCAGACAATCCTAAAGGAATTCAGTCCGGCATATTCATTGGAAGAACTGATGCTGAAGCTGAAACTTCAAAAGTTTGGCCACCTGATGAGAAGAACAACTCATTGGAAAAGATCCTGATGCTGGGAAAGATTGAAGGCTGGAGGAGAAGGGGACAACAGAGGATGTGATGGTTGGATGGCATCATGACTCGATGAACATGAGTTTGAGTAAGCTCTGGGAGTTGGTGATGGACAGGGAAGCCTGGTGTGCTGTAGCCCATGGGGTTGCAAAGAGTCAGACACGACTGAGAGACTGAACTGAACTGATGTCTGCTTAAACTATGTAATGTCTTTTTATCTATCAGTTCTTGACTCAAAAATTAGTACCTCAAAGAATGAGAGGTCAGGTCACCAGGATAAAATGTTTGCTCCAAAGCTTACAGAGATTTATAGCTAGAGCATAATTTTATCAAAACAACACAACAACAAAATTGATTAACATTCACAAACTTACTTTACCATTTACAATAATATCCTATGGTGGATGCGAGTGTTACTCGATATCATAGATTTGGAGATTGAGGTTTGGAGAGCTGATATAACTTGCTCAGTGTCACACAGCCAATATGTACTGAATGCATGCTGCAAAACTAGATAATTTGATAGGTAAATCAAATATGAAAATATGATAGTGCCTTAGAATCAGAGTTCCCTTTTGAGAGGTTAACAGGCAGGAAGATTAGGGGTCTCCAAGCTGAGGAAATCGACTGCAAGAGTCAGACTTTTTTTTTTCTCACTCTTAAGCTGCAGGAGGAAAAAAACTACAAGAGTCAAATGTTTTCTATATAAAAATAAAAGGAGGTTTCTTTTTAAATTCTGACTTCCCAGGAGGACACCTGGTTCCACCTGAACTTTTCTCAAACCTTGAGCTAACAAGTCCGCTTTTGTTATGGAAATATTTTTCTTAAGCTATGTTAATGAACTATGTATTTTCCTTAAACTCTGTCTTTCTTCAAGTTGGTTTGCCTAAGGCTTAGAACTGATAATGGCTGGACTACCAGTATGTACTCCTGGAAATGTTCTCCCAAGCTATGTTAATGAAACTGTATTCCTTGGAAACCTACCTCTCTTTAAGATTCATGTCAATTGCTTTATGGCCAGGAATGACTCACCTTGTGCCAATGTGATCTCAAAATGCATATGTCTGAGGAACCTGGTACCACTCTCAGTTTTGAAACATTTCTTTTCTCTAATTTAGCAGCTTAATTTATCTAATTAGCAGCTTGCTAATGTAATGTAACTAATATATAACTAATATATAATATAACTAATATAATATAATTAATATATTATAACTCTTTGCTAAAAACTAGCAAAGGGGCATTCTTTCTGCCCCCTTCTGATGTCTATGTCAGAAGCTTCCTCTATCTTTTTTGTACTTCAATAAAACTTTATTACATAAAAGCTCTAAGCGATCAAAAAAGCTCTAAGCAATCAAGCCTTGTCACTGGCCTTGGATAGAATTTCTCTCCTCTGGAGGCTGAGAATCCCAGCGTCCTTCATGGCACATAACAACAACCTTTCACTTCTGCATTTAGCAACTTAAAAATATGAAGTGTGACCTGGGTGATGGGTGTTTTTGGGTTGTCATGGAAATGGTGATTCTGCTTGATCTAACAGACAATCTAAATGGCTTTATTTCCCAATGATAATTTTAAAACATTTTTAACTGGACGGTTTGATTTACAATACTGTGTTGGCTTCTGCCATACAAAAAGATGAATCAGCTATAAGTATACATATGTCCCTTCTATCTTGAACCTCTCCACACCCCCCACCCCATCCCACTCTTCTAGGTTGTCACAGAGTACTTCGTTGAGTTCCCTGTTTATATAGCAAATTCCCACTAGCAGTCTATTTTACATATGGTAATGTATATGTTTCAGGGCTTCTCTCTCAGTCAGTTCCACTTTCTCTTTCCCCTTCTGTGTAATTCTGCCACTGGGATATACTCTCAGAAAACTGTAGTTGAAAAAGACACGTGTAACCCAGTGTTCACTGCAGCACTATTCACAATGGCTAGGATATGGAAAGAACCTAGACGTCCATTGATGGATGAATGGATAAAGAAGAAGTGGTACACACATACAATGGAATATTACTCAGCCATCGAAAGAAATGCATGAGGGCAGGAGGAGAAGGGGACGACAAAGGATGAGATGGCTGGATGGCATCACGATTCGATGGATGTGAGTCTGAGTGAACTCCAGGAGATGGTGATGGACAGGGAGGCTTGGCGTGCTGTGATTCACGGGGTTGCAAAGAGTCAGACACGACTGAGCGACTGAACAGAACTGAACTGAAAGGTGAATGAAACTAGAGTCTGTTAATCAGAGTGAACTCAGAAAGAGAAAAAGAAGATCATATATTAACACATATGTATGAAATCTAGGAAAATGGTACTGATGAACTTTGCAGGGCAGGAAAAGAGACACAGACATAAATAACAGACTTCTCAATAAATTTCTTCCCTGATTTTGGTTAGACATATTTTATTGAACAGATTTATCATTAGTACTATATGTCATAGTTGAAAATATTAGCCTGTATCTGAAAAAAGATGTCACTGTAAAGAATGATATTTTAATTTTATTTTAATATTACTCATTGAATGATAAAATAAAATACAGTTTTCCTTTCACTCTTACAGCACTAGTCACCCCACTCCAGTACTCTTGCCTGGAAAATCCCATGGATGGAAGAGCCTGGTAGGCTGCAGTCCATGGGGTCAGCAAGAATCGGACACGACTGAGCGACTTCACTTTGACTTTTCACTTTCATACATTGGAGAAGGAAATGGCAGCCCACTCCAGTGTTCTTGCTTGGAGAATCCCAGGGATAGGGGAGCCTGGTGGGCTGCTGTCTAGGGGGTCACACAGAGTTGGACACGACTGAAGTGACTTAGCAGCAGCAGCAGCACTAGTGGTTTTGGCATTTTAAAGTTGAAATTGCACATAAAAAAGTTATGAATGGGAAGATTTGGGAACTGAAGATCTGATTGTAATTTGATTTGCTAATGATACAGGAAATATTTACTATTAAATACACTATTATATTAGATCAGATTTGTATACAATAGTTCATCAAATAGTTATTATAGATTAGATAAGGAGAATAAGAAGGAAAACGTGAAACATGACCTTGAAAGTAGGCAGCTAAGATCTAGGCCATGATGTTATCTATTGACATAAGCAATTCCATAAAACATTAACATCAGAAAAAACACTTATGAACTCTCATTTTTTAATAATTTTATTCATTGATTTTTGTTGATTATGCTTGGTCTTAATTGCTCCTCAGGCTTTCTCTAGTTGCACTGAGTGGCAGCTGGTCTTTAGTTACAGCACATGGGCTTCTGATTGTGGTGGCTTCTCTTGGGGAGCATGGGCTCTAGGGTGCCCAGGCTTTGGTAGCTGCAGCATGTGGGCTCAGTAGCTGTGGTTCCCAGCCACTAGAGCACCAGTTCAATAGTTGTGGCACATGGGTTTAGTTACTCCGCAGCATGTGGAATCTTCCTGGATCAGGGATAGAACTCACATCCCCTGCATTGGCAGATTCTTTACCACTGAGCCACCAGAGAGTCCTCTATGCACTCTCAAATTGTGTCTGGAATCAGGAAGAAGGCAAAGAACTATGCCACCACAAACATCACCAGAAAAATTTTTTTGCCACTTCTTTACTAGTGATACTACCAGCCTTCCTTCAATACTTTCACTTTGTATATAAGAATTATTTAGATAACCACTTGAACCACTTCATGACTGCAGCCATGAAATTAAAAGGCACTTGCTCCTTGGGAGAAAAGTTATGACCAACCTAGACAGCATATTAAAAGGCAGATATGTTACTTTGCCAGCAAAGGTCCATCTAGTCAAGGCTATGGTTTTTCCAGTAGTCATGTATGGATGTGAGAGTTGGACTATAAAGAAAGCTGAGCGCCAAAGAATTGATGCTCTTAAACTATGATGTTAGAGGAGACTTTTGAGAGTCCCTTGGACTACAAGGAGATCCAACCAGTCAATCCTAAAGGAAATCAGTCCTGAATATTCATTGGAATGACTGATGTTGAAGCTGAAACTTCAATACTTTGGCCACCTGATGCGAAGAGTTGACTCGTTTGAAAAGACCCTGAGCTTGGAAAGATTGAAGGCCAGAGGAGAAGGGGACGACAGAGGATGAGATGGTTGGATGGCATCACTGACTCAATGGACATGAGTTTAAGTAAACTCTGGGAGTTGGTGGTGGACAAGGAGGGCTGGCGTGCTGCAGTCCATGGAATGGTGAAGAGTCGGACACGACTGAGCGACTAAACTGAACTGAACTGATAAATGTCAATTCTATTTTTTTTTTTAAACTTTGTTAGGAATTGATATTGTTGTTCAGTGGCTAAGTTGGGTATGACTCTTTGCAACTACATGGACTGCAGTACACTAGCCTCTTCTGTCCTCCACTATCTCCCCAGAGTTTTGCTCATATTTAAGTTTTAATGCTTAGTTTTCCAAGTTTGCTGGTATATTGAGTGCAGCAGTTTAACAGGATATCTTTTAGAACTTAACTCAGCTTGAATTCCATCACCTCCACTATCTTTGGTCACAGCAATGCTTCCTAAGGCCCACTTGACCTCAGGTTCTAGGATAACTAGCTCTAGTTGAATTACCACATCATTGTGGTTATCTGGTTCATGAAGACCTTTCTTGTATAGTTCTTCTGTATATTCTTACCACCTCTTCTTAATATCTTCTGCTTCTATTAAGTCCTTACAGCTTCTGTCCTTATCATGGCCATCCTTGCATGAAATCTTCCTTTGATATCTCCAATTTTCTTGAAAAGGCCTCTAGTCTTTTCCATTACATTGTTTCCTTCTATTTCTTTGCATAGTTTGGTTAAGATGGCCTTCTTATTTTTCCTTGCTATTCTCTGGAACTATGCATTCATTTGGGAATTTTGTTTGTTTGTTTCTCACTTGCCTTTTACTTATCTTCTTTCCTCAGCTATTTGTAAAATCTCCTCAGACAACCACTTTGTCTCGTTGCATTTCTTTTTCTTTGGGATGGTTTTGGTCACTGCCTTCTGTACAGTGTTATGACCTCTGTCCATAGTTCTTCAGGTACTCTATCTACTTGATCTAATCCCTTGCATCTATTTGCCAAGTCTACTATATAATAATAAGGGATTTGATATAGGTCATAACTAAATGGCTTAGTGATTTTTCCTATTTTCTTTAATTTAAGCCTGAAATTTGCAATGAGAAGCTCTTGTTCTAAGCTACAACCAGCTCCAGGTCTTCTTCTTCTTTTTTTTTTTTTTTTTTTTTTTTTTACTTTGCAGACGTTCTCCATTTTGGCTGCAAAGAACATAATCAATCTGATTTTGGTGTTGACCATATGGTGATGCCCATGTGTAGAGTCATCTCTTGGGTTGTTGGAAAAGGGTCTTTCCTATGACCAGCGTGTACTCTTAATGAAACTCTGTTAGCCTGTGCCCTGTTTCATTCTGTACTCCAAAGCCAAATGTGTCTGTTACTCCAGCTATCTCTTGACTTCTTACTTTTTCATTCTATTCCCTATGATGAAAAGGGCATCACTTTTTTTGGTGTTCTAGAAGGTATTTCACGTTCAGCTTCTTTGGCATCAGTGGTTGGGGTATAGACTTGGATTACTGTGATGTTGAATGGTTTGCCTTTGTAACAAACTGAGATCATTCTGTCATTTTTGAGCAACCCAAGCACCGTATTTGGACTCATTTGTTGACTATAAGGGCTACTGCATTTCTCCTAAAGGATTCTTGCCCACAGTAGTAGATACAATGATAATCTTAATTAAATTTTCCCATTCCCATCCATTTTAGTTCATTGGTTCCTAACATGTTGATGTTTAATCTTTCCATCTCCTGTTTGATCACTGACAATTTACCTTGATTCATGGACCTAACATTCCAGGTTCCTATGCAATATTATTCTTTATAGCATTGGCTTTTATTTTGATCACCAGACACATCCACAACTGAATGTCATTATTTCTGCTTTGGCTCAATCACTTCCTTTTTTCTGGAGCTTTTAGTGATTTCCCTCCATTCTTCCCCAGTAAAATATTGGACACTTTCCAACCTGGGGGGATCAATTTTCTCTGTCATATATTTTTGCCTTTTCATACTGTCCATGGTGTTCTCCATGTTAGAATACTGGATTGTTTTGCCATTTCTTCCTCCAGTGGACTACATTTTGTAAGAACTCTTCACTATGACCCATCTATCCTTGATGGCCCTGAATGGCATGGCTTATAGACTTATATGTTGCTTTAAATTAAGCCTTTATATGTGTTTATTTTATTATTCCAATGACATTTTAATGTGGCCCATGTTTTTATATCAATGTGAGTTTCCACTTTTTTAAAAATAAAGTCATAACTTTGAATGTAATGATGTTCTTGCTTCATGAGTTTCAAATAAAATATCCTATAACCTTAGCCCCAAAGTTAAAAGTGCAGACTTATGTTACCAATGGAGTGCTATGACACATGATATGGAACTTTTAGGGTATAAAACTGTAAGGGAAAATAAAAAAAACAAAACAAAAACACTATTATCTCTAATGTCTTTTGATACGCTCCAGAAACCTTCAGAGAGAATATACAAAAATACCCATTTTTTACTTCGTTTTGTCTTGAAAATAAGAGCAAAGGGACTAAAAATTATTACCTTCCTCAATATTAGTCAGAGATAAATTACTGAAAAATTCTTTGTATCCTTATCCACAAGAACAGTTTTATAGATTGTTGCTGAATGACTGCAAAGCCTTAATATGAAGAAATCAGTTAATTTTCCATGATCTAGCCAAATATATGTTATTATTTTATATATTGTGCTGTGCCAAAAGCATTACCTAATCCATACCATCTTTGAATTCTTTCTACTACTTGTCCAATACTGGGAAATTAATTCCAAGACAGCCTTACAGAGGAGGGAAAAAAATAAAATAAAATAAAAACGCCAAGCAGATTAATTAATTCTTTCTTTTCAAATAACACCTCACACCAGTCAGAGAGGCCATGATCATAAAATCTACAAACAATAAATGCTAGAGAGGGTAGGGAGAAAATGGTGGATATGTAAATCAGTATAATCAGTCTGGAAGACAGTATTAGAACGTCCTTAAAAAAGTAATAATAATGGGGAGAGAGGAGGAGAGGGTGAGATGTATGGAAAGAGGTAACATGGAAACTTTCATTACCCTATGTAAAATAGATAACTAAAGGGAATTCACTGTATGGCTCAGGAAACTCATAGAGGGGCTCTGTATAAACCTAGAGGGGTGGGATAGGGCAGGAGATAGGAGGGAGGGTCAAAAGAGAGGGGATATATGTATACCTATGGCTGATTTATATTCAGGTTTGACACAAAACAACAAAATTCTGTAAAGCAATTATCCTTCAATAAAAAACTAAATTAAAAAGAAAACAAAAAGTAGTAGAGCTACCACATTACCCTGCAATACTACTCCTGAGCATATACTCAGGGAAAATCATAATTTAGAAAGATATATACACCTCAATGTTCACTGAAGTACTATTTACAATACATAAATTAATAGAATCCCAAATTCGATGTATTTAAACATACCAAAATTTTAGTTATTGAGAAGGGTTTTTAAGTTTATAAAATTTAATGTGTTATAAAAATTGATGCTTTCTAACTATGGTGTTGAAGAAGACTCTTGAGAGTCCCATGGACTGCAAGAAGATCCAACCAGTCCATCCTCAAGGAGATCAATCCTGGGTGTTCATGGGAAGGACTGATGCTGAACCTGAATTTTGGCCAGCTGATGTGAAGAGACAACTTACTGGAAGAGATGCTAATACTGGGAAAGACTGAAGGCAGAAGGAAGAGGGGATGACGGAGGAGGGTGACAGAGGATGAAGTGGTTGGATGGCATCACCAGTTTAATGGGCATGAGTTTGAGCAAGCTCTGGGAGATGGTGAAGGACAGGGAAGTCTGGCATGCTTCTGTTCATGGGGTCACAAAGAGTCAGACGCAACTGAGACTGAATAACAACAGCAACAGCAGATTTTATTATGACTCAAGGAGAATGAATATTATAAGAATGAATTGTGTATAATTTGGGGAAACATTGTTCCCATTTCAAATGATATTTATACAATTTTATGATGAATAAATATGTCATATGAATATAGATTATACCTATTTCATACAGCACCATCACCAGGGAAAATCAGTCTAGTTAAAACAGAAAGAAAAATTCTATCTGACCTCTTAGGATTATAGTCTGCTAATAATTTGTTTTTATCATTTTCAGGTAACTGTGCATAGTACTAATGCTTGTCAAAATTCTTTATAAATGTGCCTTCTCATTTTTTTTTTCTCATTTCAATCAAAATAGCTGGCCTTTCTTTCTTGTCATAACTGATATGGGTTCACCCTGATGCTGAGACTTTTGTCATTGGATATAATGTTCTTAGAACTGTATCTGATAATTATTGTACCTTTGATATACATGCATTCTGCAGCCTGTGATACTGTAGCCTCAGAGATCATTGTTACCTGTAACATATTTTAACTAACTGGAGTCATTTCACTGGGCCTCTATTATAGACTGAGTATTTGTGTTCCTCCTGACATAATCATACGTGGAAACTTTATTGCCAGTGTAATGGTACTTGGAGGCAGGGACTTTGGAAGGTGATTTGGTCATGGGAGTAGAGCCCTCGTGAATGGAATTATCTTTTATGAAAGAAACCTCAAACAACTCTCTTGCCCCTTTAGCTATGTGAGGTCACTGAGAAGACAGCAGTCAATCAAACAAGAAGTGACATCTCGCTGGAATGTACTATTGCTTTGACCTTGAAATTCTCACTTACCAGAATTGTGAGAATTAAATTTATGCTTATAAGCTACCTAGTCTTTGATGATTTTATTACAGAAGCCAAAACTGACCAAGGTAGGCACCAATGTGTACAGTTTGTCCTGATTTCAGTGTTAAAGAAGAAGAATCTTAATTATCTTTAGGTGCATTAGAATATTCCATTGATCTTAAAGGAATTTTGTGTTTCATACTGAATATTTCATCATTATTTTAGTTTTTTTTTTTTTTTTGCACCCACTCCTACTTCTCACCATAATAGTCAGATACAAGTCCACCAGAGCTGATCTTAAAGATAAGTTCAATGACAGATAAACTGGCAAGTTCAAATATGCATCTTCTTTGTTTTCTGAGTCAGTATTAGTGTAACAAGTTAACTTACCTAATTCACATTTATCTTCAGTTCAGTTCAGTTTCTCAGTCATGTCTCTTTGTGAGGCCATGGACTGCATCACACTAGGCTTCCCTGTCCCTCACCAATGCCCAGAGGTTGCTAAAACTCATGTCTATTGTGTCGATGTTGCCATCCAACCATCTCATCCTCTGTTGTACCCTTCTCCTGCCCTCAATCCTTCGCAGCATCAGGGTCTTTTCCAATGAGTTAGTTTTTTGTATCAGGTGGCCAAACTTTTGGAATTTTAGCATCAGCATCTGTCTTTCCAATGAATATTCAGGACGAATTTTCTTTAGGATTGACTGGTTTGATCTCCTTGCAGTCCAAGGGACTCTCAAGAGTCTTTTCCAACAACACACTTCAAAAGCACCAATTCTTTGGCACTCAGGTTTCTTTATAGTCCAAGTCTCACATCCATACATAACTACTAGAAAAAAAAAATAGCTTTGACTAGATAGACCTTTGTCAGCAAAGTAATGTCTCTGCTTTTTAATATGCTGTCTAAGTTGGTCATGGATTTTCTTCCAAGGAGCAAGTGTCTTTTAATCATGGCTGTAGTCACCATTTGCAGTGATTTTGAAGCCCAGAAAATAAAGTCGGTCACTGTTTCCACTGTTTCCCCATCCATTTGCCAGGAAGTGATGAGACCAGATGCCATGATCATTTTTTGAATGCTGAATTTTAAGCCAGCTTTTTCACTCTCCTCTTTAACAAAAGACTCTTAATTCTTCTTTGCTTTCTGCCATAAAGGTGGTATCATCTGCATATCAGAGGTTATTGATATTTCTCCCTGCAGTCTTGATTCCAGTTTGTGCTTCATCCAGCCTGGCATTCTGCATGATGCACTCTGCATATCAGTTACATAAGCAGGGTGGTGATATACATCCTTGATGTACTCATTTTCCAATTTGGAGCAAGTCTGTTGCTCCATGTCCTCATTGTTCCATGTCCTTGTTGTCCCATATTCCATATCCAGGTCATGTTGCTTCTTGACCTGCATACAGATTTCTCAGGAGGTAGGTAAGTTGGTCTGGTAATCCTATCACTTGAAGAATTTTCCAGTTTGTTGTGATCCACACAGTCAAAGGCTTTGACATAGTCAATAAAGCAGAAATAGATGTTTTTCTGGAACTCTCTTGCTTTTTCTATGATCCAACAAATGTTAGCAATTTCATCTCTGGTTTCTCTGCCTTTTCTAAATCCAACTTGAACATCTGGAAATTCTCAGTTCGCATACTCTTGAAACCTAGCTTGGAGAATTTTGAGCATTACTTTGCTAGTTAATTCTCAGAAGGTTTTCCTTTCTACCATTAGGGTTCCAACAAACTGTTTTCCACTAATTATCCAGTAATTATTAGAGTTTTGATTAACTATTTAGGCTTAAGTAAAATACCTGTGGTACAGTCACTTTAGAAACAGAAGATTGTTGACATTTTAATAGTGGGAATTTACAACTGTAAAACATATATCAACTTGTTAAGCCCTGGGGGAAAATGCAATATAAAGAGATTCACTAGACAGTAGGAAAAAATTATAACCATCACAGTATACTGTGTACTATCAACACACAAACTGAGTTCAATAGTTATTAACATTAATAGTTTTTCTTGTTCACAGGTGGATGCAATTCAATTTAATCAAGATATACTTATTGAATATCTATTTTGTAATGTTTGCAAATTGCTTTTTAAAGTAGGAAATATCTAGATTTATTTTCAAGGCATCTAGTTTCTTCTATAATTGTTATAGCACACAACACAAGAGAGAAGCAGTGTATTACATGTGATTCTAAAGAGGTCATATCTGTCTGAGAAGCTGAGGATAACCTCTTGTAGAAACTTGTATTTGAATTGTTATATGAAGAATACACAGTATTCTGAAAACCAGACCAGGAGAATTCTAAATACACCTGTGGGGCCCTAAATGGGAAACCTTAAAAAAGAAGGGCTAGCTTTGTGGTTTAGAGCTAAGATGGCACCTGGCAGAAGAGATGAGGGCGCGGACTGAGTTGTTTGTCAAAACTTTTTATTGGCTCTCTTGATTTCCGTGCATGTAGACAGTGCATGATCACCATAGACTCCTGTTATAATGATGGCACATGACGATTTGACCTTTAATGTGAACGCCCCCCCGCCCCCCCCGCTTGCCTTTATAAGTCAGGAGCTTGCGACAATAAAGCAGAACTGCTTAGACAGAACCCCTGTTGCGTCTGATTATCTCTCACTCACCAAGGGGCTGGGTTGGCAGACAGCAGGCTCACCTCTCCTTGGGACCCATCGGCTTTGCTGAGGGAAGTTCCACTGCCTCTCTCTTTCTGTGGAGCACCCCTCACAACACCCATCCAAGTAGATAAAAATTTGGTGTTTGAGATAAAGGGTGAATTAAGAATGAGTTAGTACTTCAATTTAGATAAAATATTCAGGAATAAATAATTGAAATTAGAACAAAGATGTTAATACACAAGGCCTTGCATAGCTAGAGATTGTTTTATTCTTAATGTAATATTTTCTTAAAATATGAAGTCATTAAAACAATTTTTAGACAAAAGAATGCATGATCAATTTTTTATAAATAATTGGTAGTTCAGTATATATTTAAGTAAAGATTAATATTTTATTTATTTTTTTGTTAGATATGTTTTTAAGTTGTGTTGAGAATAGGATCATGGGGAGAGGGTGATGGTTTGAAATTATAGTAAAGGAACTCTAGTTTCGTAAAATGACAAATAAAGTATTTCTGGGCTATCATCACTTCTAAAATTTTATGCACTATGATATATTTATAAAATAGAATAAATAACAGCACTTTTTCAAGCTCCATAAATGGGTCTATAGCTCTGCACTTCATAAATTGGTCCATATCTTCATGACATAACCTACCAAATAGCATACTTCCTGGAATTGTTCACTCAAGGAGAAAATAAAAGTAATAACAAAAGCAATTGAGTAGAGAACAGGATTTAAGACTTCAAACATTTTTAAAACTCAAATGAATTTACTCATTTTTAGTCTATTTGTAACTTTTAAAAAACTATTATAACCATTAAGTTCAAGAGTCAGACAAATGTCTTATGACACTAACAGTTATGGAAGTTATTTGATTTTAATATTAAATGTAATCAATGTCAACATATGGTACTCTGAAACCTTTATTTACACAAGATCTAAATTTTATTATTTTTCGTCATCTTTTCCCTCCTGTGTGTTAGATTATAGACAGATAGATAATCATTTTACAGCATTTACTTCTTTGCAGAGAGCAAGATTTCTTATATGTTTATTATGAGCCAGAAAACCATCTATTTCTGCTTTATTGACCATGCCAAAGCCTTTGACTGTGTGGATCACAAGAAACTGGAAAATTATGAAAGAGATGGGAAAACCAGACCACCTAACCTGCCTCTTGAGAAATCTGTATGCAGGTCAGGAAGCAACAGTTAGAACTAGACATGGAACAACAGACTGGTTCCAAATAGGAAAAGGAGTACGTCAAGGCTGTATATTGTCACCCTGCTTATTTAACTTCTATGCAGAGTACATCATGAGAAACGCTGGACTGGAAGAAACACAAGCTGAAATCAAGATTGCCAAAAGAAATATCAATAACCTCAGATATGCAGATGACACCACCCTTATGGCAGAAAGTAAAGAGGAACTAAAAAGCATCTTGATGAAAGTGAAAGAGGAGAGTGAAAAAGTTGGCTTAAAGCTCAACATTCAGAAAAGGAAGATCATGGCATTGGTCCCATCACTTCATGGGAAATAGATGGGGAAACAGTAGAAACAGTGTCAGACTTTATTTTTTTTTGGGCTCCAAAATCAGTGCTGATGGTGACTGCAGCCATGAAATTAAAAGACGCTTACTTCTTGGAAGAAAAGTTATGACCAACCTAGATAGTATATTCAAAACCAGAGATATTACTTTGCCGACTAAGGTCCGTCTAGTCAAGGCTATGGTTTTCCCTGTGGTCATGTATGGATGTGAGAGTTGGACTGTGAAGAAGGGTGAGTGCTGAAGAATTGATGCTTTTGAACTGTGGTGTTGGAGAAGACTCTTGAGAGTCCTTGGACTGCAAGGAGATCCAACCAGTCCATTCTGAAGGAGATCAACCCTGGGATTTCTTTGGAAGAAATGATGCTAAAGCTGAAGCTCCAGTACTTTGACCACCTCATGCGAAGAGTTGACTCACTGGAAAAGACTCTGATGCTGGGAGGGATTGGGGGCAGGAGGAGAAGGGGACGACCGAGGATGAGATGGCTGGATTGCATCATGTACTCAATGGACGTGAGTCTGGGTGAACTCCGGGAGATAGTGATGGACAGGTGCCGGGGTCCAGCCCCCGCAGGTTCCAGGGGAACCTGAAGGAAAAATGGCATTGGCAGATGATTTAGAAATAGATAAGGAAAGAATATTGTAGATAAGAAAACAGAGGAGAGAAAGAGGCTGATATTCCTTGGTTTACATAGAAAGCCAATAAAACTTTGAGACAAGAAGTTTGCCCTGTTCACGGAGGCCACAGGTGCCTTCCCGGTCTCCCAAGGGAGTGAAGACGCAGAACGTCTTCCCGTTCAGGTCTTAGAAACCTGGGGAGATAAGTGAACACGGGAGCCCCTATGCTCCAAGGGATCAGCCTGAAAAAAAGAGGGAGAAGGAGAGAGAGAGAGAAAGAAAGATAGAAGAAAAAACACAGGGTGACCAAGCTTCTTCGGTGAACGAGGCCCCAAAACTTTATTTTTCAAAAGGTACTTTTATACCTTGCCTTATACATAGAGGGAAATGAAAGATGCAAGGTCATACAAAGTCAGCCCAAACATTCCATTTTTCTGCATACCTTTCTCACAAATGATATTGTGTACAGTATCTTCTGGCCTTGGAGGCCTGTGAACATTTTATGACCCTCTTTTGATAAAGGCTGCTCAACCAGAAAACTTATTTTCCCTCAAAGTGTTCTTTCTTTATATTTCTAATCTATGTCAACCTCAGAAAATGCCAAACAGAGTTACGTTTTTCAGAGAGCAAAGGTGCAGTGAGTTACAAGAAAGAACCAATTAGCTCAAAGATCTAATGTGGTTAAATTCAAGGCTACACTTGTTTTTCTTACATTCTCACTATGTTAACTAATGCGTTTCCAGGTGCACAGTGGATAAGAGATATGGGAACTTAGCAACAAGAATTGGCCCAATAATGAAATCCTACATCAGCACTAGTACTACTCTAATAAACTTTTAACTCTTTCAAAAGCTCTATGTTTTAGGCTTTCTGTGCCTCTCACAGTTGTGAGGCTGTAAATAATCACATGCGTAGCTGCAAGAGTCTGTATATACCTGCCGAGCAAGCTAGAATGCTAACAGAGGGGGTTTGATTTGAAATATTCCTCTCATGTCCAGGAGACTTATTAGCTACAGCCCTAAGTTGATTTTCTCTAGAGAAATGTGGTCAGGGATAGCCCCTTGTTAATGTCAGAAGAGTTGGTGAAAGTCATGAGATAGTAAAACAGACAGATTCTGGTTTTGGGGTAGATGCTCGAGAAAGACTAGGGAACTCCTTGAGTTCTGAAGCCTTGCTTAACAGTTCTCTTTCACATGACCTTTGTCATGGGTGGGATCTCCCATGGTGGCTCCTGGCAGACAGGGAGGCCTGGAGTGCTGCGATTCATGGGGTCGCAAAGAGTCAGACACGACTGAGCGACTGAACTGAACTGAACTGATGAACTTAGGGTTTACTGATCGACTGAGCGACTTCACTTTCGCTTTTCACTTTCATGCACTGGAGAAGGAAATGGCAACCCACTCCAGTGTTCTTGCCTGGAGAATCCCAGGGATGGGGGAACTTGGTGGGCTGGCGTCTATGGAGTCGCACAGAGTCGGACACGACTGAAGTAACTTAGCAGCAGCAGCAGCAGCAGTAATGTGTGTTAAAAAAAAAAAAAAAAAAATTCCATATTGAGTGAGTATCAAAGAAAACTATTATTTTGGATAATATAGCAACTTTGTAATCAGTTCTTCCATCTTTTCTTTTTTTGTTATTGATATTCTTTGCTGCAGAATTGTCTCCCTATGCTCTCTCTTTCTTTTAATCCTGTATTCTTGGGGTCACTCTTGGGTCAGTCGACCTTAATGGTCAACCAATGATTGTTTAATGGCTCAGATAATTTTCTTAAATGGGTTGAGCCAGTAAATCTTCAATGTTTCACCAAAGGGATAGATAGATATTTTTCTTTAATGCAGTTTGCCTTAAAAACCCAAGCACTTTAAGCATACATCAATGCCTAACTTCCTGCTTGCATAGGGTTTCAATGTGAGTAAAAGCTGAATACCTGATTCCTTCTCAAGATTTTTGTTTCTTTGTTTGTGCACCCCCTTCCCCAGGCACACATACAGCTCTCTACATCACCAAGAATATTGCAGAATATTCAAAGTCCATTATCATCTCCTTTCTCAAATCTTCCTTTAAAATTTTTGGCTTATATCTTGTTTTTCCACATTCATATTTCAGCCTTAAACAGCATCTAGTTTTGAACAATTTTTCAAATTGATTTCAATTGTTTTCAACAAGCACCTTACAAATCAGGCTTTTCTCAAGGAGTAAGTTCTGAGTCACACCAGTCTAAGAAAATGCCCTTAAAAGTGTTTTTTTTTTTCTGGGAGCTTTCAATCAGTTCAAATAATGACAATTGTATATCAGAATAGGAATTTTTAAAAGTTTCACACGTGGTTTTTTTCTTCTAGTAGCTGTAAGCCTTCAGGTAATTACAGTTACTATAGTTTTAGGGCTGCTGTTTTCAAGGCTAACATACAGCCTGCAAATGAGAGTAATTTAAGTTGCAATGCTAGAAACCCTATTCTTGTCAAATCTAGCTACTTTTATTGAATAAGAAATATACTTAGTAGATGTTATAAGAAAATAATAAGTACAAAACAATTAGAAACATCAAAAAATCTCCATTGAATACATTAATAATCTCAAATCAAAATTCAAGGATTCGGGAAAGATATATCAAGTAATTACATAAATTAAGTGAGAGAGTCTAGAATTCAGTAAAAACAAAACAGAAATTCTAAACTACTTAAAATTTCAGATTTATATCTATTATAGAATAGCTTATTATGACAGACACAAGCATTAAAATAAAAGGTGAGAGCAAACAGACACAGAAATGGAAGAGAATAAGTACTTGAGAAATATTTTGAAAGAATTCTGAAGTGAGAATTAAAAGATTAAAAGAAAATAAATATAATAAATATGGTTATAAAAGGGAAGGGGGAGGGATAATTTAGTAGGATGAGTTTAAGATACACATGCTGCTATATATAACATAAATAACCAGCAAGGACCTACTTTGTAGTACAGGAACTATACTCAGTATTTTATAATAACTTATAAAGGAAAAGAATCTTCCTGTCATGCAGGAGACCAAGGTTCGATCCCTGGGTTGGGAAGATCCCCTGGAGGAGGGCACGGCAACTCAATTTAGTATTTTTGCCTGGAGAAACCCGTGGGCAGAGGAGACTGACAGGCTACAGTCAATGGGGTAGCAAAGAGTCAGACATGACTGAGCAACTAACACACACATAAAAGAAAAGAAACTGAAAAAGAACACATATGCGTACATATGCTGTATATAACTGAATAGATGTGCTATACACTTAAAACTAACACAGCATTGTAAATCAACTATACTTCAATTTCAGAAAATAAGGATAGGCACACAGATCAAAATGGTTAATGAAACTTGATTCATTGTGTCCACTTTGAAACATATTCTTGGAAAGATATTTCATGTGAAATATCAAAATTTTAAATGGCCTGGGAAAGCAAAACAAAACATAACACAGATCACAAATAAATAAATAAATAAATTCTCTGTCTCCATATAAATTCTCTCTCTCTCTCTTTCATATATATATATATGGATACAATGCTTTCAAAAATTAGGCATTCACATTAAGTAACTTCTTCAATCTTTTCCTACTCTGAAGAACTATGATTATGTATATATAGACTGCAATCATTAAAAATTATGTCTTCTTTTATTGATATACATTCTATCTAGAGAGTTTGAAATGGTTTTGGAGTATCTGCAATATCACTGAGAAGGAAAACTTGAAGTTGAATTTCCATTGCCTTCAGGAGACACACTCCAGTCCTGATCGGATATCTTACATAGTGAGTCTCAGTTTATTAGAAACTTCTGATTTATACCCTCCTGGGGTGGGAAATGAAATATGCAGATTTGGATGTCATCACTCTAGGACAGTGGAATCAGGAAACTGCTTGAATCACTAGTGGAGGAAAAATGAAAAGAAAATAGAAGACACCAAGATAGGACTTTAGGACACACTTAAGTTTTGGAGTGGAAAAGGGGAAGAACAGTCAATAGCAGAAGCAGAAGAAAGCATCAGAAAGGAGGAAAAGATGACAAAAGAGAAGAAAATCAAGAATGAGGGATAGTCAATATGGTTGTGATCTATAATGAACATTAATACTGCAAAATACATATTTCTAGAGAATGAATGATGCCAAAGAGCACAATAAAGGGAATTAAGGGCTGAAAAACAGGGAAAATTGGAGACAATGGTTGGAAAAGGAGAATTCTAGGGAGTCAAATGTTGTTATTTCCATTTATATTACAAAATGTCCCTGGGCTACTATTATTTCTAAACTGTTACTACTAACTAATATGATATGATTTTTCAAGTAAAAATAAGGGGGAATATGTCTTTTACATGATTATCAGAATGCATTGCTGTCTCCCAATTTGCTAAGCAATTTGAATAATTCATTTTCTGCCCTCCAAAAAATTTTCTGAAAATAATACAACAAAATTAGATTGTGATATGCATTGAGATCACTACAAAACACTTTTCTCATGGAAGGTGCTTCATACAAGACAGATGTTTTGACAACCACACTTTTTATCTTTTCTGTATATTTCTCTCTGTCCTTCCCCTTGCTAGCATTTACTGACAGGCAGTGATCAGTGTTAACAAACAGCTCTTCTGATGTTGAGCATCTAGCCATCAAGCCTCCTGCAGGCTAGGAGCAAAACAAAATTCTCTGTTGCACAGCTGAATAATTAATTAAACATTGGTAAGTCTGTTCTGTTGTTCTTATTGAAACTGAAAAGATGATATCTTAACTGGTAATGACATTATGTTGGAACAAACCAGGGCCACATATAAATGAACATTAATGGTAAAGTACAATACGTTCTGCTCTCCTGCTAGCAAAGCAATGTTATTGAGGAGGAAAATTGTCCTTTGAATTTTTATCATTGTCATGTAGGATTTATTAAAGGCTGATAGAGTTTTATTCAGCTAGATCTTCTCCAAGCAAGTTTTACAAGCCTTGACATTTAAGAGCAAGGAGTTTAAACCAGCCAGTGTTGATATAGATTGCAAAATGCTGGTGCTTGAAAAGAGAAATTAAAAAATCAAATGAAGGAAGGGAAATAGTATTGAGGGCAGAACACAACTCTGCACTTTATCTCTGGGAGATATAAAGCAAGTTAAAACAAGAACTGTGTGTCCAAAAAAAAAAAAAAAAAAAGATCTAATGCTGGAAGTGTGCTCTTATTTGCTAGTAAATAAAACGATTAAAAAGTAGCTTGTATGACAGATTCCAGTAAGTCAGAAAGAGAAAAATATATATGTATTAACACATATATGAGGAATTTAGAAAAATTGTACAAATGATCCTATTTGAAAGACCAGAATAGAGACTGAGATGTGAGAAAGAATGTGTGGACATAGGGTGGGATCTGGGATAAATTGAGAGATTAGGACTGAAGTATGTGCACTGCTATGTGTAAAACAGATAGCTAGTACTAATCTGCTCAGGGAGCTCAGCTCAGTGCTTTGTGTTGACTAGATGGGTGGGAAGGGGGATAGAAGGGAGGGCCAAGAAGAGGGGATATATATGCACAGAAAGCTGATTTACTCTGTTGTACAACATTGTAAAGCAACTATAACCCAATTGAAAAATAAAGTTTGTAAGAAAAGATCTCAGTTAGGATGAAGTAAGATCTGTCATTTATAGCCACTATCTTATTATAAGATTATTCTGTGAAGAAGTAAAATTGTATAACTATTTGTATGTGAAAAGAGCTTGAGGAAACTCCTAACTTACTAGGAATTGTTCTCCTTTGATCATCAATGATCAGTGGTAACTATTTTAATTAAGGTTTCAGTACATTTGCTCTTTCCTCTGAGCTCTACGGTCTCTCAGCGGATAATTTCCATGAATGGTAAGATGGAGTAGAAAGCAAATGAATATTTGAAATTAACCCAGACTGGACTACAAAGCCACTTAAAATTACATACAATTTGGAAATCTTGTGGATTTGCCAGGTGGCTCAGTAGTAAAAGAATTGGCTTGACAATTCAGGAGACACAGGAGACACTGGTTCAATCTCTGGGTTGGGAAGATCCCATGGAGGAGGAAATGGCAATCCACTCCAATATTATTGTCTACAAAACTCCATGGACAGAGGAGTCTGGCAGGTTACAGACCATGGGGTCGCAAAAAGTCGGATATGACTGAGCACCAGCCTTAGGAATCTCGTATTCTTTCACATAATGCTGCTGCTGCTGCTAAGTCGCATCAGTAGTGTCCGACTCTGTACTACCCCATAGAAGGCAGCCCACTAGGCTCCTCTATCCATGGGATTTTCCAGGCAAGAATACTGGAGTGGGTTGCCATTGCCGTCTCCATTCACATAATGAGTTGTTTACAAATTAGAAGAAAAGGAATTAGTCAGTAGCAGCTAAGACTAGACAAGCCAAAAAGGAATATACAGAAAGTCTCTTTTAGCGCTCAGTGAGTTCCCTTCCCCCCTCTAACCCACTGCAACTAAAGTGCATTCATTGAGTCTTAAAAACTTTCCTTAAAAAACTTTGCCTGTGTGCTAAGTTGCTTTAGTCGTGTCTGACTCTACGATCCTAAGGAGCCTACCAAGCTCCTCTGTCCATGGGATTCTTTGGGCAAGAATACTGGAGTGGGTTCCTGTTGCCCTTCTCCAGAGGATGTTCCAGACCCAGGCATTGAATTTGTGTCTATAAAGCGTCCTGCATTGGCAGGTTGGTTCTTTGCCACTAGAGCCACCTGGGAAGACCCTTACAAACAACAACAACAACAACAACAACAACAAACCATGTAACTTCAAATCTTTTGACTGTAGCTCAGCCAGTATCAATACTTCAGTGTCAGTTTTCCCCTTGTGAGTGAATATATACAAAACATTTAAAAGACAACTTATTTGATAGTTTATTTCATAGCATAGGAGGCTTCACAGCTACTTGGAGATGCTCACTGCCTTGAAAATGTAAGCATTAGAGATTTATATATACTAAAATTGGGGGAAAAGATTATTGTGTTTACATAGTTAATAGTCTAAAATAAAGTTTTGAATTATTAAAATGTATTTCTAGATTCTTTTTAATTTGATTACCAGATAAGCTTTAATTTTAAAAAAGGTTCAGATGTCAGATTAGAATTCAAAAATCCAAGAGAAAAATTATCTTGGTAGGAATAGTTTATCACTGATGTTTGGAATAACTAGATTATAATTTATTATAAGATATAATTATACATTTACATAATTAAAATTTTGTTATTTTCTTTACAATGTAATTTGCTTGGCAAAGATCCCATTTTAAGATGGTAATTCTGTGTCATTTTAGCACATGATAGACATTCTTTACAGATTTCTAGGAACATTGACAGAAATTTTTATATTTTTATGTTTTAAAGTGAGGGAAAGCTCAAAAATTGGTTTTAATTTTGTAAAGAAGACTGAATAGAAATGTACCTATGAAGTTAACATAGTTGATAACATGTCAAATTTTTCTTTCTGTTCTAAGATGCTCTCACATTTACAAGGTTTTGGAAAAGTCTGTGTCAGAGTATCATTTTAAAAATAAGTACATGAGACATAAAGTATCTTTCATTCAAAGTTATATGTAGAAAAAATTTTTGGAGAAAAAGTTCAAAACTGCATTAGACATCCTTTTCACTGACTCACAGCTTTAGAATTGAAATGAGGCATCATTCTTTAGAAGCTTGTGTTTTCCTTCTATAATTATTGAAGGATATATATTTGAAATCACACCTTCTCCCTTAACAGGTTCCCTTTGAAATCAATAAAGCATTTTAACAAAAGGGAAAACTCCTATACCTGTTTGAACATCAAGGAAGATTGAAATTTAGAATATTAAACATGAAATTTGTTACTACTTTTTTACAATCTGTAACAAAGATTGTTAAAACAATTTGTTACAATCTGTAGATCAGATTGAATTTAAATAAAGGAAGATTCCACTCAAGTAGAATATTCCATGGATTAAAAGAAAACAACTTGAATAAAACAAAGACAAATGTACAAAGAAACAGTCAACTGTTTTCACTCTCCTCTTTCACTTTCATAAAGAAGCTTTTTAGTTCTTCTTCACTTTCTGCCATAAGGGTGGTGTCATCTGCATATCTGAGGTTATTGATATTTCTCCCAGCAATCTTGATTCCAGCTTGTGCTTCTTCCAGTCCAGCATTTCTCATGATGTACTCTGCATAGAAGTTAAATAAGCAGGGTGACAGTATACAGCCTTGATGTACTCCTTTTCCTATTTGGAGCCAGTCTGTTGTTCCATGTCCAGTTCTAACTGTTGTTTCCTGACCTGCATATAGGTTTCTCAAGAGGCAGGTCAGGTGGTCTGGTATTCCCATCTCTTTCAGAAGTTTACACAGTTTATTGTGATCCACCACTCTCTTGCTTTTTTGATGATCCAGAGGATTTGGCAGTTTGATCTCTGGTTCCTCTGCCTTTCCTAAAACCAGCTTGAACATCTGGAAGTTCATGGTTCACATATTGCTGAAACCTGGCTTGGAGAATTTTGACCATTATTTTTACTAGATTGTGAGATGAGTGCAACTGTGTGGTAGTTTGAGTATTCTTTGGCATTGCCTTTCCTTGGGATTGGAATGAAAACTGACCTTTTCCAGTCTTGTGGCTACTGCTGAGTTTTCCAAGTTTGCTGGCATATTGAGTGCAGCACTTTCACAGCATCACCTTTCAGGATTTGAAATAGCTCAACTCAAATTCCATCACCTCCACTAGCTTTGTTCATAGTGCTGCTTTCTAAGGCCCACTTGACTTCACATTCCAGGATGTCTGGCTCTAGGTGAGTGATCACAGTATCGTGACTCTCTGGGTTGTGAAGGTCTTTTTTGTACAGTTCTCCTGTGTATTCTTGCCATCTTTTCTTAATATCTTCTGCTTCTGTTAGGTCCAGACAATTTCTGTCCTTTATCGAGCCCATCTTTGCATGAAATGTTCCCTTGTTATCTCTAATTGTCTTGAAGTGATCTTTAGTCTTTCCCATTCTGTTGTTGTCCTCAATTTCTTTGCATTGATAGCTGAGGAAGGCTTTCTCATCTCTCCTTGCTATTCTTTGGAACTCTGCATTCACATGCTTATAGCTTTCTTTTTCTCCTTTGATTCTGTTTTCACAGCTATTTGTAAGGCCTCCTTAGACAGCCTTTTTTTTTTTTTTTGATTTCTTTTCCATGGGGATGGTCTGATCCCTTTCTCCTGTACAATGTCATGAACCTCATTTAATCAGGCACTCTGTCTATCAGATCTAGTCCCTTAAATCTACTTCTCTATTCCACTATATACTCATAAGGATTTGATTTAGGTCATACTTGAATGGTTTGGTGGTTTTCCTTACTTTCTTCAATTTAAGTCTGAATTTGGCAATATGCAGTTCATGATCTGAACCATAGTCAGCTCCCAGTCTTGTTTTTTCTGACTGTATAGAACTCTTCCATCTCTGGCTGCAAAGAATATAATCAATCTCATTTCAGTGTTGATCATCTGGTGATGTCCATTTGTAGAGTCTTATCTTGTATTGTTGGAAGAGGGTGTTTGCTATGACCATTGTGTTCTATTGGCAAAACTCTATTAGCCTTTGTCCTGCTTCATTGCATATTCCGAGGCCAAAGTTGCCATTACTTCAGGTGTTTCTTGACCTCCATAATAGATATTAATTTTAATACAATATTAATAATCACTTTGAATGTCAATGGTCTAATATAAAATTAAAAGGCAAAGATTGTCAAAGTGTATCAAAAACAGGATCCAAATACATGTTATCTACAATAAATATTCACTTCACATGTACAGACACATGAGTTAAAAGTACACGGATGGAGAAAAGTATATCATGTTAACACTTATCTAAAATCATAAGAGTGCTGTAAATTTCAAACAGACCTGACTTAAAGTCAAGAAAGTTATGAGGTTTAAATAAGGGCATTATGAAGCTATAAAAAGGTCAATTCTTCAAGATCTAACCATTTTTTAATATGAATATGCTTAGCAAGAGAACATCAAACTATGTGAGGGCAAAACTAAAACAACTGAAAGGAGAAAAGGACTGATCTACTATCATAGTTGGAGACTTCAACACTCCTCTATCAGAAATGATTGCACCTAGTAGATGCAGAAAACTGGGAAGGACATATCTGAATTCAGCAACAGTATCAATCATCTGGTTATAATTACTATCTACAGACTTCTTCAACCAACTACAGCAAAATGTCTTTTTTTTCCCCTCAAACTCATAGAAACATTCACCAAGATTGATCACATTCTGGAACATAAAATATGTTAACAAATTTAAAAGAATATGATTATAAACAATGTCTGCTTTGCAGGCCATAATTGAATTAAACTAGAAACCAATATCAGAAATATAATTAGAAGATCCCAAAACACATGGAGAATAAACAACATACTTCAAAATAACATGTAGGTCAAAGAATAAATTTCAAGAGAAACTTTAAAAAAATTAACTGAGTGAAAATAAAAATATAACTCATCAAAATTTGTGATATGTAGTGAAAGCAGTATTTAAAAGAAAGAACTGAATTGAATTGAATGCATATATTAGAAAAGAAGAATGACAAAAATCAATAAAATAATTTCCATCTTAGGAAACTAGGAAAACAAATTAGATCCAAAATTAAAAAAAAAAAAAAAGAAAGAAAAAAGAAAAGAAAAGAAATAAACAAAATTGAAGACAGGATACCAGATAGAGAAAATCAATGAAATCACATAGTCACATAAACACATGCAGAAAAAGCATTTGAGAAAATCCAATTCCCTTTTATGACAAAAATTTTAAATTAGAAATAAAGGGAAACTTGTTTAACTTGACAGAGTATCTACAAAAAACCCTGCAGTTATCATTATACTTAATAGAGAGGAACTCAAATAATTCCCACTAAAATCAGTCATGAGGGAAGAGTATCCCTTCTCACTTGTCACTTTTCAACATTATACTGGAATTCCTTACTAATGACAGAAGTCAAGAAAAGGGAATAAAAGATGTACAGAAAGGAAGACATAAAACTTTCTTTCTTTGAAGATGATTGTCTATGTACAAAATCTGAAAGACTAGACAAGAATAATTTTGGAACTAGTAAACAATTAAAGCAAGGATGAAAGATTTAAGGTTAATATAAAAATGTCAGTTGCTTTCCTATATAACAACAATGATCAAGTGAATTTGAAATTAAAACCACAATACCATCTACATTTGCACTCAGAAACTCAGGATACTTTATATGAATCTAGCAAACTATTTAAAATATCCAAATGTGAATAAGTACCAAGTGTTACTAAATGAAAACAAAGCAGAAGTAAATAAATGGATAAATACTGCGTTATTCATGGATAAGAAAACTCAATATTGTCAAAATGTCGGTTGTTCCCAAATTGAGCTATATATCAATGTGATTTCAATAAAAATCCCAGCAAGTTATTTATGGATAATAACAAGTTGATTTTAGAGTTTACATGGTAGTTACATGGTTCAGTTCAGTTCAGTTCAGTTCAGTTCAGTTCAGTTGCTCAGTCGTGTCCAACTCTTTGGGACCCCGTGAATCACAGCACGCCAGGCCTCCTTGTCCATCACCAATTCCTGGAGTTTACTCAAACTCACGTCCATTGAGTCAGTGATGCCATTCAGCCATCTCATCCTTTGTAGTCCTCTTTTCCTCCTGCCCCCAATCTCTCCCAGCATCAGAGTCTTTTCCAATGAGTCAACTCTTCACATGAGGTGGCCAAAGTACTGGAGCTTCAGCTTTAGCATCATTCCTTCCAAAGAACACCCAGGACTGATATCCTTTAGAATGGACTGGTTGGATCTCCTTGCTTACATGAGGGGAAAAACTCAGAATAGTCAACACAATATTGAAGAAGCACAACTTTGGAGAACTGCTGCTAGCCTTCAAGACTTACTATAAAACTACAGCCATTAAGTGGGATGGTAATGGCAGAGTAATCAAATAGATCAATGGAACAAAATAAAAAATATAATAATATCATTAATCTATGAACTTTATTTTGTGCATGTGCATTTTCTTAAATCCCCTGTACCTTCTAGTATAATATTGACTCTATTAATATTTTCCCTCAGCTATCACAAGAATATATTTAATGTTTATAAAACTGTGAGTGCTTTCACTGATAAAGAATATTTTAATTCTTAGGTGTTTAAATAATCCTCATCTCCTCTACATTATATGACTAAAAGTTGTGAATGAAAATTACGGGTAACAGAATGTTTTCTGAAGATTCTAGTTTCAGAATCTGGCTAATTTTCTGATTCTTCCTGATATCTCATCCTATCAGTATCTACAGATACTCCGGTGAGCTTGGAAAGTGACAA
Source organism: Oryx dammah (assembly GCF_014754425.2). Taxonomy (NCBI): domain Eukaryota; kingdom Metazoa; phylum Chordata; class Mammalia; order Artiodactyla; family Bovidae; genus Oryx; species Oryx dammah. The sequence goes on from NW_024070186.1 coordinate 143,170,811, forward strand.
TAACTAGTTTTCTCTATCCAGATATGCTCAAAGAAGGGGTTATCATACTGATCTTTGCAACAGTTGACCTTCATAGAAAGAGAAAAAGAAGACCAACAAAAACAAAAGCATACTTCTAAAATGAATGCATACTTCATTTCATGCAAAGATGGGCTTAATAAAAGACAGAAATGGTCTGGACCTAACAGAAGCAGAAGATATTAAGAAGAAGTGGGAAGAATACACAGAAGAACTGTACAAAAAAATTCTTCATGAGCCAGATAATCATGATGATGTGATCACTCATATAGAGCTAGATGTCCTGGAATGTGAAGTCAAGTGGACCTTAGAAAGCATCACTATGAACAAAGGATCACAAGAAACTGTGGAAAATTCTGAAAGAGATGGGAATACCAGACCACCTGACCTGCCTCTTGAGAAACCTATATGCAGGTCATGAAGCAACAGTTAAAACTGGACATGGAACAACAGACTGGTTTCAAATAGGAAAAGGAGTACGTCAAGGCTGTGTATTGTCACCCTGCTTATTTAACTTATATGCAGAGTACATCATGAGAAACACTGGACTGGAAGGAACACAAGCTGGAATCAAGATTACCGGGAGAAATATCAATAACCTCAGATATGCAGATGACACCACCCTTATGGCAGAAAGTGAAGAGGACCTAAAAAGCCTCTTGATGAAAGTGAAAGAGGAGAGGGAAAAAGTTGGCTTAAAGCTCAACATTCAGAAAAAGAAGATCATGGCATCTGGTCCCATCACTTCATGGGAAATAGATGGAGAAACAGTAGAAACAGTGTCAGACTTTATTTTTTGGGGCTCCAAAATCACTGCAGATGATGTCTGAAGCCATGAAATTAAAAGACGCTTACTCCTTGGAAGAAAAGTTATGACCAACCTAGAGAGTATATTCAAAAGCAGAGACATTACTTTGCCGACTAAGGTCTGTCTAGTCAAGGCTATGGTTTTTCCTGTGGTCATGTATGGATATAAGAGTTGGACTGTGAAGAAGGCTGAGCGCTGAAGAATTGATGCCTTTGAACTGTGGTGTTGGAGAAGACTCTTGAGAGTCCCATGGACTGCAAGGAGATCCAACCAGTCCATTCTGAAGGAGATCAGCCCTTGGATTTCTTTGGCAGGAATGATGCTAAAGCTGAAGCTCCAGTACTTTGGCCACCTCATGCGAAGAGTTGACTCACTGGAAAAGACTCTGATGCTGGGAGGGATTGGGGGCAGGAGGAGAAGGGGACGACCCAGGATGACATATCTGGATGGCATCACGGACTCGATGGACGTGAGTCTGAGTGAACTCTGGGAGGTGGTGATGGACAGGGAGGCCTGGCGTGCTGCAATTCATGGGGTCGCAAAGAATCGGACATGACTGAGCAATTGAACTGAACTGAACTGAGTAAATGTTAAAAATATTCAAGCGTATACATGTGAGAATTTTTTGTTTGTTGTTTTCTTGCAAATTTCTTTTACATTTATGTTGTTTACTTTTGAGTAAATTACATGAGTAAATTGGATTGTTGCATTTTCAGTTAAAAGCCAAATTAACTTTTTAAAGTAATATCAAACACACAGAAATATGATTAATTCTAGGTCTATTAATTTTGCAAATGTACATATTTGCACTTGTTTCTGTAGGAAGATTATTCCATATTTAGTTCAGCTACCTCATTTCAGGGTCACCATTCCTCTTGTTAGTTGTCCCACGTCTCTGAATGCATAATACCATGGTCACTTGTCACTCATCTTATCTACCACATATTTATTAATAAATCATCTCTTTATGTCTTATTATCAGATTATGATATATATGCTTCTAATTAATATGTGAAAATTTATCATCTATCTATAGATCTAGTAAATAGATCTAGTAACTGGTAAATATTTGTTTTAATAAACATAATATTTTTAGAGTGAGGATAAGTGGAAGCATTTACTGAAATGACTTGTTTTTTTCAATAATCTTAATTCCAGCTATAATAATTATCAATTGTGAAACAAACAATATCTGTTGTTTTAAATTTATGTTTCCTTTTTTGTAGATTTTGTTAAGTAAACTCTCTGTAGCACACACTCTTTGATGTTCACTGTCTTCCGTGAGTTAAAATATTCAGGAAGTAAAATATGTATTCAGCTCCAAAACTGATTAATCTTCTTTGGGCTATTAGATTTATGACCCAGATAATCATGATGGTGTGATCACTCACCTAGAGCCAGACATCCTGGAATGTGAAGTCAAGTGGGCCTTAGAAAGCATCACTACGAACAAAGCTAGTGGAGGTGATGGAATTCCAGTGGAGCTATTTCAAATCCTGAAAGATGATGCTGTGAAAGTGCTGCACTCAATATGCCAGCAAATTTAGAAAACTCAGCAGTGGCCACAGGACTGGAAAAGGTCAGTTTTCATTCCAATCTCAAAGAAAGACAATGCCAAAGAATGCTCAAACTACCACACAATTGCACTCATCTCACACACTAGTAAAGTAATGCTCAACATTCTCCAAGCCAGGCTTCAGTAATATGTGAACCATGAACTTCCAGATGTTCAAGCTGGTTTTAGAAAAGGCAGAGGAAATAAAATTGCCAAATCTGCTGGATCATTGAAAAAACAAGAGATTTCCAGAAAAAACATCTATTTCTGCTTTATTGAAAGGTCAAAGCCTTTGACTGTGTGGATCACAATAAAGTGTGGAAACTTCTGAAAGAGATGGGAGCACCAGAGCACCTGCCCTGCCTCTTGAGAAAACTATATGCAGGCTCAAGAAGCAACAGTTAAAACTGGACATGGAACAACAGACTGGTTCCAAATAGGTAAAGGAGTCCATCAAGACTGTATATTGTCACCCTGCTTATTTAACTTCTATGCAGAGTACATCATAAGAAAGCTGGGCTGGAAAGAAGCACAAGCTGGAATCAAGATTGCTGGGAGAAATATCAAAAACCTCAGATATGCAAATGATACCACCCTTATGACAGAAAGTGAAGAGGACCTAAAAAGCCTCTTGATGAAAGTGAAAGAGGAGAGTGAAACAGTTGACTTAAAGCTCAACATTCAGAAAACTAAGATCATGGCATCCGGTCCCATTACATCATGGGAAATAGATGGGGAAACAGTGAAAACAGTTTCAGACTTTATTCTGGGGGGCTCCAAAATCACTGCAGATGGTGGATTGCAGTCATGAAATTAAAAGACGCTTACTCCTTGGAAGAAAAGTTATGACCAACCTAGATAGCATATTAAAAAGCAGGGACATTACTTTGTCATCAAAGTTCCATCTAGTCAAGGCTATGGTTTTCCCAGTGGTCATGTATAGATGTGAGAGCTGAACTATAAAGAAAGCTGAGTGCCAAAGAATTGATGCTTTTCACCTGTGGTGTTGGAAAAGACTCTTGAGAGTCCCTTGGATGGCAAGGAGATCCAACCTTGCAGTCCATCCTAAAGGAAATCAGTCCTGGGTGTTCATTGGAAGGACTGATGCTAAAGCTGAAAATCCAATACTTTGCCCACCTGATGCGAAGTGTTTATTCATTGGAAAAGACCCAGATCCTGGGAGGGATTGGGGGCAGGAGGAGAAGTGGATGACAGAGATGAGATGGTTGGATGGCATCACTGACTCGATGGACATGAGTTTGAGCAAGCTCCAGGAGTTGGTGATGGACAGGGAGGCCTGATGTGCTGTGATTCATGGGGTCGCAAAGAGTTGGACATGACTGAGCGACTGAACTGAACTGAATGATGTGGATTATATTTCTTTTCCCAAAAGCTGACTTTAAAAATATTTTGTTGCCTCTGTCAATTAAGATTCCAGGAGAAATTTGTTTATGTGGAAGGAACATTGATTCTAGGAAAACCTTCAAATCCTTTGTTTGTTTAGTGTAAGAATATATTGCCCAGAACTACTGTAGTTGGCCTTTGCTGAGGCAGTGAGGTGGCTGAAAAAACAAGAGGAAAAGATGAAGTCAACCTAAGAATTTTTATAACATCTTGAGTCTCTAAACATTCCACAGTACATTGAGATTTCTTATTATGACATGTAATACATTTTCTGGGGCTTCCCTGGCAGCTCAGCATTAAAGAATCCACCTGCCAATGAAGGGGACACTGGTCCAGTCCCTGGGTCAGGAATATCTCCTGGAGAAGGAGATGACAGCCCGTTCCGGTATTCTTGCCTGGGAAATCCCATGGACAGAGGAGCCTAGCAGTTTACAGTACATGGTGGGGGGTGTGTGTGGGGTTGGCGGGGTAGTGGTCACAAAAAAGTTGGACACAACTTAGTGACTAGAACAACAAACACGTTTTTTTATGTTTTAAAATCTTTAAGTTGTGTTTTTGTTACAGCCAAAAGATCCTTCAAAAATATAATTGTTTAGCAATGTTTAATGAAAAGCAATTGTTGCCTAACCATGTGCCTTACATCTAGTAAGTACTCAAAAATCTATTTTTTTGAGTACTAAATTCAGCTTTTCAGAATTAGAAAGTCACTAAAAGGTTGAAAATAGCCCTTGGTAATAAGGAATTCAATGTGAAAACCTTTCCTAGTGATATAATATGCATGCTATCAAAAATATTTTTAAATGTTTGTTAAATATTTAAATGCAAAGTAGAAACTTGTATTCCTAAAATCTCTACATCTGGCCATTTGGAAATGTCAGAACAAACACATGAGGTTAGTACCATTATATAAGAGAGGAAAAAGTTGTTAAGATTTACATATTTTTACACTCTGAAAAAAAGATCATTATTGAAATTTTTCAAAAATGCTTTAATGTCCTCAACCCACACTAATAGAAGATTAAGTAAGAGATTTTCCACTTAGTGTGCTAGAGTTGAGTGAATAAACAAACCATTAAGTGTCATTTCATTTGAATAGCAAGCTGATGGACCATCTTACAGTTAGAATGAATTCTAATGGAGAATCATATTATCTCATGCTCCGAGTGCTCTTATTTTTATTTTTCAACATCTACCCTCACATAATGAGGTGTCTCAGCACATACTTCTAAAATATATAGTGTTTTTAAACTTTTTTTATATAATGTATTCATGACAAATATTTTGTTTGTATTGCTATTTCTTTTGTGTTCCTGGTTTTACTAACAATTGCTTTACTGTTATAACACAAAGCGACAGACACGACTGAGTGACTTTCATTTTTATTTCTTTTATAATATAATTGGAATCACAAAAGATACTTAAGCCATATATCTACTTTTAATGAGATAAGTGTTGTAGGTAAGTTCAAGAAGAGCAAGTTCCATTTGTGTAATTTTCAGGAAGTTTAATCCATAAAACTACTAGTGAGGAGCAAGCAAATAGCATGACCTGGTACTCAGTAAATACTTGTGGCAAAAGCATTGTCTTGAGATATTTGAACATAACCTTACCTCCTTGGAATTCTTTTTTGCACAAGTGAGAAACCACTAGCTTTGCATCTATCAACCAGCTGTTGACTCTTTGTGACCCCATGGACTATACAGTTCCTGGAATTCTCTAGGCCAGAATACTGGAGTGGATAGCTGTTCCCTTCTCCAGGGGATCTTCCCAACCCAGGGATGGAATCCAGGTGACCTGCATTGCAGGCAGTTTCTTTACCAGCTGATTCGACAGGGAAGCTCATCAACCAGCCATGACATTGTATTACAAAGTTGTTGACATAATGCAATGAGATAAAATCAGAAAAGTGTCAACTTTGAAAAATTCTTTACAGTACTTGACATGAGGGTCTTTACTATTTTTATTGTTAGTTTGGTAATTTCTACTTAATAGCAAAAAGTATGATTCATGAAAATTATATTCTATATGAGATATTTTCCACTATTTGATATTTCATGAACACTGATCTTTATTACACAAGAAGATAAGTTTTTAGTCTTCATATATCATTATTTATTATGAAAATAATCACATCATAGTCATTCTATGAAAAATCTTTGATATCTATTCCTTCCTATCTAGTCGTATTGATATTATATTAGAGAATCTTATTGATACAGTTATTCAGAGGTAAATTGGTACACTGGCTTTCCAATGATCATCTAAATAAATAAAAATTTACTCTCAAACTAAACAATTAATTTGTCCTTAAACTTAGGAGTTCCTACTATGACACAATGTGGTCCACTGGAGAAGGGAATGGCAAACAACTTCAGTATTCTTGCCTTGAGAACAATAACAAACTGATTTTGGAAAGATGTCTTTCCTTTTTTCTTTGCCTCAAGGTATTTTCTGATTTCCTCTTTAATTTCTTCATTGATATATTGATTTTATTGTAGCAAATTGTTTCAGTTCAGTTCAGTCACTCAGTAGTGTCAGACTCCTTGTGACCCCTGAACAGCAGCTTTGCCGACTAAGATCCATCTAGTCAAGGCTATGGTTTTTCCTGTGGTCGTGTATGGATGTGAGAGTTGGACTGTGAAGAAGGCTGAGCGATGAAGAATTGATGGTTTTGAACTGTGTTGTTGGAGAAGACTCTTGCGAGTCCCTTGGACTGCAAGGAGATCCAACCAGTCCATTCTGAAGATCAGCCCTGGGATTTCTTTGGAGGGAATGATGTTGAAGCTGAAACTCCAGTACTTTGGCCACCCCATGCGAAGAGTTGACTCACTGGAAAAGACTCTGATGCTGGGAGGGATTGGGGGCAGGAGGAGAAGGGGACGACCCAGGATGAGATGGCTGGATGGCATCACTGACTCAATAGACGTGAGTCTAAGTGAACTCCGGGAGTTGGTGATGGACAGGGAGGCCTGGCGTGCTGCGATACATGGGGTTGCAAAGAGTCGGACATGACTGAGCGACTGAACTGAACTGAACTGAGGCCTCCCTATCCATCCCAACTCTCGGAGTTCAACCAAAATCATGTGCATCAAGTCGGTGATGCCAACCAGCCATCTCATGATCAGTCGTCCCTTTCTCTTCCTGCCCTCAATCCCTCCCAGCGTCAGGGTCTTTTCCAATGAGTAAACTCTGCACATTAGGTGGCCAAAGTATTGGAGTTTCAGCCTCAGCATCAGTCCTTCCAATCAACAACACCCAGGACTCATCTCATTTAGGAGGGACTGGGTGGATTTCCTTGCAGTCCAAGGGACTCTTAAGAGTCTGCCCTAACACCACATGTCAAAAGCATCAATTCTTCAGCACTCAGATTTCTTCACAATCCAACTCTCACATCCATACATGACCACTGGAAAAACCATAGCCTTGACTAGATGGATCTTTGATGGCAAAGTAATGTCTCTGCTTTTGTATATGCTATCTAAGTTGGTCATAGCTTTCCTTCCAAGGAGTAAGCGTCTTTTAATTTCATGGCTGTAATCACCATCTGCAGTGATTTTGGAGCCTTGAAAAATAAAGTCTGACACTGTTTCCACTGTTTCCCCATCTATTTCCCATGAAGCGATGGTACCGGATGCCATGATCTTCGTTTTCTGAATGTTGAGCTTTAAGCCGACTTTTTCACTCTCCTCTTTCGCTTTCATCAAGAGGCTTTTTAGTTCCTCTTCACTTTCTGCCATAAGGATGGTGTCATTTGCATATCTGGGTTTATTGATATTTCTCCCGGCAATCTTGATTCCAGCTTGTGTTTCTTCCAGTCCAGCGTTTCTCATGATGTACTCTGCATATAAGTTAAATACACAGGGTCATATCCAATTTTTTGCGATCCTATAGACTGTAGCTGCCAGGCTCCTCCATCCTTCTCCAGGCAAAAATACTAGAATGGGTTTCTGTTCCCTCCTTCTGAGGATCTTCTCAAGCCAGGGGCAGAACCCATGTCTCTTGTCTCTTGCCTTGGCGGGTGGGTTCTTTATCACTAGTGCCACCTGGGGAGCATCTATATGTGACTAATCATTAAAATATTGTGAGTCACTTCAAGTGAATGAAGTAGCTCTCATATATTCATATTTTTATTAATATATATTTTTCCATATAGGTATACATGCATTTACATGTTAGTTTGTAAGAGCTGCCATAATAAAATACCATAGACTACACTACTGGTGTCTCTTCCTCTTCTTATAAGGATACCACTCATATCGGATAGGGCCTAACTTTTTTATTTCATTAAATCCTTTTTTTTTTTTTCATTCAACAATATTAATGCAGCCTTCAGTTCAGTTCAGTTCAGTTGCTCAGTCGTGTCCAACTCTTTGTGACTCCATAAATCGCAGCATGCCAGGCCTCCCTGTCCATCACCAACTCCCAGAGTTCATTCAGATTCACATCCATTGAGTCAGTGATGCCATCCAGCCATTTCATCCTCTGTTGTCCCCTTCTGCTCCTGCCCCCAATCCCTCCCAGCATCAGAGTCTTTTACAATGAGTCAACTCTTCGCATGAGGTGGCCAAAGTAGTGGAGTTTCAGCTTTAGCATCATTCCTTCCAAAGAAATCCAAGGGCTGATATCCTTCAGAATGGACCAGTTGGATCTCCTTGCAGTCCAAGGGACTCTTCAAGAGTCTTCTCCAACATCACAGTTCAAAAGCATCAATTCTTCGGCGCTCAGCTTTTTTCACAGTCCAACTCTCACATCCATTCGTGACTAATGGAAAAACCATAGCCTTGACTAGACGGACTTTTGTTGGCAAAGGAATGTCTCTGCTTTTGAATATGTTATCTAGGTTGGTCATAACTTTTCTTCTAAGGAGTAAGCGTCTTTTAATTTCATGGCTGCACTCACCATCTGCAGTGATTTTGGAGCCCGGAAAAATAAAGCCTGACACTGTTTCCACTGTTTCCCCATCTATTTCCCATGAAGTGATGGGACCAGATGCCATGATCTTCATTTTCTGAATATTGAGCTTTAAGCCAACTTTTTCACTCTCCTCTTTCACTTTCATCAAGAGGCTTTTTAGTTCCTCTTCACTTTCTGCCATAAGGGTGGTGTCCTCTGCATATCTGAGGTTATTGAAATTTCTCCTGGCAATCTTGATTCCAGCTTGTGCTTCTTCCAGTCCAGCGTTTCTCATGATGTACTCTGCATATAAGTTAAATAAGCAGGATGACAGTATACAGTCTTGACGTACTCCTTTTCCTATTTGGAAGCAGTTTGTTGTTCCATGTCCAGTTCTAACTGTTGCTTCATGACCTGCATATAGGTTTCTCAAGAGGCAGGTCAGGTGGTCTGGTATTCCATTTACTTCAGAATTTTCCACAGTTTATTGTGATCCACACAGTCAAAGACTTTGGCATTGTCAATAAAGCAGAAGTAGATGTTTTTCTGGAACTCTCTTGCTTTTTCAATGATCCAGCAGATGTTGGCAATTTGATCTCTGGTTCCTCTGCCTTTTCTAAAACCAGCTTGAACATCTGGACATTCACGGTTCACATATTGCTGAAGCCTGGCTTGGAGAATTTTGAGCATTACTTTACTAGCATAAATGAAGCCCTAGCTAGGTGTAAAGATCTAGAAATACAAAGTTGAAGCAGAGTTATGACCCTGGTCTATGGGCTTAATATGAGTTTACATTTAATATGTTTGCTCTACTACATAAGTCACATGAAGACTGTGTAAGTCAAATGAAGCTTTTGCACATAATGTTGAATTTTCTTATGAGGAATAGAATTTTAAATAGTAGCAGGTAGTCAATACAAATATTCCTTCTCTGTATTATTATTATATTATTTCTTTTGCTTATCTGTTTATAGACCAATCAGATCACGAGTAATGGAAACTACTAATTATGTTTCCAAGAAATGAAGCCTGATATTTCAACCTTGGCAACAGTCTGGTCATCATGTAATTAACTTATTCCATTTGGTATGGGTGTCAGTTTCTACAAGACAACTCGAAGGATACAACTCAAAACATTATCTATAGACTCTGAAAAGGAATTTAATGCCCCTGACTTTGCTTAATGACTGAACTACTTTCATTCAGTTTCAGAGCTTAAGTTTTTCTAGTGATTGACCCTGAATTTCCCATTTTACAAAAAGCAAAAGGGATACCAATCTCACAAATGGAATAAGCACTCACACATGCAAAGACAGAACTGTCACAAATCCTACAGGAGGATTATCGATAATGAGTCCCAAACAAATACTTCCCCAACACAAAGGGTCCTCAACAGCAGATGCGCAGCAGAATCAATTGGCAAAAATGCCAAAATATCACTTTACACTCAGAAAACATCCTCAGTGGTAGACAGACACAAAAACCAATTGATGAAAATGCCCACAATCACTTCATGTTCTAAAGACAAGTTAGCCTAGGGGCACAAAAGTGAACTTAGGCGAACTTATTCAGTCATGGAGTGCCTCAGCTGGTCCAAATGCATGTTTCAGTTCCAGTGAGAAAAAGTGTAAATTGGCAACCAGTGTTGAGCAGAGGAGAAACAGAAAGGATATACAAAACAAATGGTTATGACAGATGCTAGGAACATCCCTAGAATCCCCTTCTTGGGGTTAGCTAACCAGGAGCAGCTGGTTCATTGCAGCAATTGCAGCTCATTGCTGTGGCCAAGGCTCTACTGTGGAAAATGCAGGGAAGCCAGATACCCCAAGAGCACAGCCTCACATTAGTTCAGTTCAGTTGCTCAGTCGTGTACGACTCTGCAACACCATGGACAGCAGAACTCCAGGCCTCCCTGTCCATCATCAACTCCTGGAGTTTACTTAAACTCATGTCCATAGAGTCTGTGATGCCATCCAACCATCTCATCCTCTGTAATCCCCTTCTCCTCTTGCCCTCAATCTTCCCCAGCACGAGGGTCTTTTCAAATGAGTTAGCTCTTCACATCAGGTGGCCAGGTATTAGAGTTTCAGCTTCAACATCAGTCCTTCCAGTGAACACCCAGGGTTGATCTTCTTTAGGATGGACAGGTTGGATCTCTTTGCAGTCCAAGGGACTCTCAAGAGTCTTCTCCAACACCAGAGTTCAAAAGCATTAATTCTTCTGCACTCAGATTTCTTAACAGTCCAACTCTCACATCCATACATGACCACTGGGAAAACCATAGTCTTGACTAGATGGACCTTTGTTGGGAAAGTAATATCTCTGCTTTTTAATATGCTATCTAGGTTGGTCATAACTTTCCTTCCAAGAAGTAAGCATCTTTTCGTTTCATGACTGCAGTCACCATCTTCAGTGATTTTGGAGCCCCAAAAAATAAAGTCTGACACTGTTTCCACTGTTTCCCCATCTATTTCCCATGAAGTGATGGGACCAGATGCCATGATCTTCGTTTTCTGAATGTTGAGCTTTAAGCCAACTTTTTCCACTCTTTTCTTTAACTTTCATCAAGAAGCTTTTTAGTTCCTCTTCACTTTCTGTCATAAGAGTGGTGTCCTCTGCATATCTGAGGTTATTGATATTTCTCCCAGCAATCTTGATTCCAGCTTGTGCTTCTTCCAGTCCAGCGTTTCTCATGATGTACACTGCATATAAGTTAAATAAACAGGCTGACAATATACAGCCCTAACATACTCCTTATCCTATTTGCAACCTGTCTGTTGTTCCATGTCCAGTTCTAACTGTTGCTTCCTGATCTGCGTACAGGTTTCTCAAGAGGCAGGTCAGGTGGTCTGGTATTCCCATTTACTTCAGAATTTTCCACAGTTTATTGTGATCCACACAGTCAAAGGCTTTGGCATTGTCAATAAAACAGAAGTAGATGTTTTCCTGGAACTCTTATTTTTTCAATGATCCAGCAGATGTTGGCAATTTGATCTCTGGTTCCTCTGTCTTTTCTAAATCCAGCTTGAACATCTGGAATTTCATAGTTCATGTACTGGTAAAGCCTGGCTTGGAGAATTTTGAGCATAATTTTGCTAGCATGTGAGATAAGAGAATTTTTGCAGTAGTTTGCACATTTTTTGGCATTGCCTTTCTTTAGGATTGGAATGAAAACTGACTTTTTCCCATCCTGTGGCCACTGCTGAGTTTTCCAAATTTGCTGGCATATTGAGTGCAGCACTTTCACAGCATCATCTTTTGGGATTTGAAATAGCTCAACTGGAATTCCATCACCTCCACTAGCTTTGTTCTTCATGATGCTTTCTAAGGCCAACTTGATTCCACATTCCAGGATGTCTGGCTCTAGGTCAGTGATCACACCATCGTGTTTATCTGGGTTGTGAAGGTCTTTTTTGTATAGTTCTTCTGTGTGTTCTTGCCACCACTTCTTAATATCTTCTGCTTCTATTAGGTTCATACCATTTCTGTCCTTTATTGAGCCCATCTGTGCATGAAATATTCCCTTGGTATCTCTATCCTTTCCCATTCTATTATTTTCCTCTATTTCTTTGTACTGATCACTGAGGAAGGCTTTCTTATCTCTCTTGCTCTTCTTTGGAACTCTGCATTCAAATTGGTATATCTTTTCGTTTCTCCTTTTTTAATTTTTTTTGCTTTTCTTCTTTTCACAGCTATTTGCAAGGCCTCCTCAGAAAGCCATTTTGCTTTTTTGCATTTATTTTTCTTGAAGATGGTCTTGTTCCCTGTTTCCTGTACAATGTCATGAACCTCCATCCATAGTTCATCAGGCACTGTGTCTATCAGATCTAGTCTCTTAAATCTCTTTCTCACTTCCACTGTATAATCATAAGGATTTGATTTAGATCATACCTAAATTGTATAGTGGTTTTCCCTACTTTCTTCAATTTAAGTCTGAATTTGTCAATAAGGAATTCATCATCTGAGCCACAGTCAGCTACCGATCTTGTTTTTGCTGACTGTATAGAGCTTCTCCATCTTTGGCTGCAAAGAATATAGTCAGTCTGATTTTGGTGTGGACCATCTGGTGATGTCCATGTGTAGAGTCTTCTCTTGTGTTGTTGGAAGAGGGTGTTTTCTATGAACAGTGAGTTCTTTTGGCAAAACTCTGTTAGCCTTTGCCCTGCTTCATTTGGTACTCCGAGGCCAAATTTGTCTGTTACTCCAGGTTTTCCTTGACTTCGTGGTTTTGCATTTCTGTCCCTATAATGAGAAGGACATCTTTTTTGGGTTTTAGTTCTAAAAGGTCTTATAGGTCTTCATGGAACCATTCAACTTCAGCTTCTTTAGCATTAATGGTCAGTGTATAGACTTGGTATTGAATAGTTTGCCTTGGAAATGAAAAGAGATCATATTTTCATTTTTGAGACTGCATCCAAGTACTGCATTTTGGATCTGTTGTTGACTATGATGGCTACTCCATTTCTTCTAAGCAATTCCTGCTCACAATAGTAAATATATTGGTCATCTGAGTTAAATTCACCCATTCCAGTCCATTTTAGTTCGCTGATTCCTCAAATGTTGACGTTCACTCTTGGCATCTCCTGTTTGATCACTTCCAACTTGCCTTGATTCATGGACCTAACATTCCAGGTTCCTATGCAATATTGCTCTTTACAGCATTGGACCTTGCTTCTATCACCAGTCACATCCACAACTGGGTGTTGTTTTTGCTTTGGCTCCTTCCTTTCATTCTTTCTGGAGTTATTTCTCCACTGATCTCCATTAGCATATTTGGCATCTACCGACCTGGGAGTTCATCTTTCAGTATCCTATCTTTTTGCCTTTTCATATTGTTCATGGCGTTCTCAAGGCAAGGATACTGAAGTGGTTTGCCATTCCCTTTTCCAATGGACAGCCTTTTGTCAGAACTCTCCACCATGACCCTTCTGGCTTGGGTGAGTCTACACAGCATGGCTTAGTTTCATTGAGTTAGACAAGGCTGTGTTCCGTGTGATCAGATTGGCTAGTTGTCTGTGATTGTGGTTTCAGTCTGTCTGCCCTCTGATGCCCTCTCTCAGTGCCTACCATCTTACTTGGGTTTCTCTTACCTTGGATGTGGGGTATCTCCTCATGGCCTTTGCTCCTGACCTTGGACGTGGGGTATTTCCTCATGGCCACCACTCCTGACCTTGAACGTGGGCTATCTCCTCTCCACCACCCACCACTCCAGCACTGTGGCAAACAGCAGCTGTGAGGCGCTGGAGCAGCCTCACATTGGGCACCAAAAAAAAAAAAAAAAAAAAACCCCAGTTACAGAAACTGTGGGTCTGGCTGCTCGCTGTTCAAAAGCCAAAAAAGAGTCAAGAGTAGTGGAAAGTTTGCTTTCTTTCAGAGACTAGAAACAGAAGGAGAGTGCTGGATTCTTGTATACTTTATGAAGCTTTTATAGGCAGAGGGAGGGGTCTACATGAAGAAACAGTACACTTAGCTCTGACAGTCATTTGAAAATTGGCCATGTGGTGGTCTGACCTGCATCATCTAGACTGTTTTAAGTACAGTTAATCTTCAGTTCCAGGATCGGTTTGTTCCCATTTCTTTAAGGGAAAACCTCAGAATTGTGTCATCTTATGTCATATCTGGAGAAGGCAATGGCAACCCGCTCCAGTACTATTGCCTGGCAAATCCCATGGACGGAGGAGCCTGGTAGGCTGCAGTCCATAGGATTGTTGGGAGTCGGACATGACTGAGCGACTTCTCTCTCACTTTTCACTTTCATGCATTGGAGAAGGAAATGGCAAGCCATTCCAGTGTTTTTGCATGGAAAATCCCAGGGACGGGGGAGCCTGATGGGCTGCTGTCTATGGGGTTGCACAGAGTTGGACACGACTGAATTGACTTAGCAGCAGCAGCAGCAGCAGCAGCATGTCATATCTACCATCTCATCATCATATGGTTAACTTCCCCCTTGTGGGGGTTTCAGTCTCTATGCGTGTGTGCATGCTCAGTTGCTTCAATTGTGTCCAACTCTTTATAACCCTGTGGACTGTAGCCCATCAGGCTCCTCTGTCCATGGGGTTCTCCAAACAAGGATATTTGAATGGATTGCCATGCCTTCCTCTGGGAGATCTTTCTGATCCATGGATCCAACTGTGATGTCTCCTGTATTTGTTGGAGAAGGAAATGGCAACCCACTCCAGTACTCTTGCCTGGAGAATCCCATGGAAGGAGAAGCCTGGTAGGCTACAGTCCATGGTGTCGCAAAGAGTCGGACACGACTGAGCGACTTCACTTCACTTCACTTCACTTCTTTACCACTAGCGCCACCTGGTCAGCCCCTCAGTACCTTTAAGAAGGCTCAAAAGACCTGGCTCAGAATATTACCTACAGCTTTTGAAGTGAAACTAAAGGGCTTCTACTTTGTTTAATGACTAATCTATCGTTATATTGTCTTATTTGATTGTTTTCCTTTTTTTCTACATTTTCTCACTTCTCTGATTAAGCTTATTTTTTGATCAAAGTTTTTCAGTAGACAAAAGACTGGCTGAAGACATGAGGGAGAAGAACCATAGGGTCCTGCTCCCCTTCAAATGATTATATGACATTCCACTGTGTGGTTAAAGTGTAATTTAGTCAGTCATCCCCTGAGTGATTAGCACACAATACTTTTGTGACTTGCAAGCTTTTCTGCAGTAAATACCTTTGGGCACATACTTTATGTACTGAGTTTTAAAAATACATTCTTGAAAATGTGAATGATTTATTGTGAATGACTTATTTATCCTCTCCTCCAAACCCTTTCACTAAATTGTGTTAACTATGCACTCTTGTGTGTTCCCCACATAAGCTAAAACTTATGCCTCACTTATCTCTTCAAGTACTTGTCTTCCTCTACATATTGAATCATATACCCCTCTTAAAATATTTTTGCAAAGAAATGTCATGGTCAAAAACAGTCATGAATTTGCATTGTATCCAGAATCTTTCTTTATGTGGATAGGAGTGACAGTCTTTCCAGCTCTTTACATTCTAAGAAAAATTTGAAAGTCTGTCCAATGATAAATAAAGAATCTTGATTTGCAATTTGATGAAAGTCAGTTGAATAATGGATGGTTATAGTAGGAACATATAAAATCAAGTTTCCTTAACGATTTGATGCTGGGTAATTTACTTTATCCATGTATAAGTGAATTTGTTTACTTGTAAAATGAGAAAATATATTGTATGAAAGGAGTTTGAGAACTTTAGAGAGGTTCCTAATCCATAGTAGATTCCCTATAAATATGGATAGTCATTATTTTCTAAGATGGACATCTAACATTGAATGTCTAAACTTACTTAAATTTTTCTAGTTACAAATATTGGCTATCAGTATTTTAAGAAAGAAGTTTATGTAAAGAATACTTGTATTATTTTAATAATACATAATTATAAAAAAGCAGAAAAGATAAAATATTCCAAATATAATTTAAGAGGTAAGTGTTCACATACTTCACTAGCTTTATGAAAGTTCTTGTAAAACCAAAATTATTTTTTACCTAGAACTTGAATCACTTAGCAATGTTTCAATGCATGCATGCTAAGACACTTCATTCATGTCCAACTCCCTGTGACCCTATGGACTGAAGCCTGCCAGGCTTCTCTACCCATGGGATTCTCCAGGCAAGAATACTAGAGTGAGTTGCCCATGCCCTCCTCCAGGGGATCTTCCTGACCCATGGGTTGCACCCACATCTCTTAAATCTGCTACATTGGCAGGAAGGTTCTTTACCACTGGTACCACTTAGGAAGTGCCACCTGGATTTCAATATAAGTAAAACTAGCAAAATCTTGTCCAAGAATTAAATTCTTAGTTTTTAAATTTAATTTATTTTCTAATATAGCAAATATATACCCTGTTTTTTCCTTTTAGCTAGGCTAGAAAGAAAAATAAAATAGATTCAATCAAGTATATCTTATCTCTAATGTGTCATTTTAACCTGATTCTTTGCAAACTTTAAGAAGTTACTTAGAAATCTCTGAGACTACCTATACTAAAATATTTTTGGAAAACTGTTTTTGTTGTCACACAGAAAATATTGACCACCACTCTACGAAGTACTTTTTCTTGACCAGAAATTATCTCTGAAAGTAAATAAAAGCAAGTTTTTGTCTCTATTTAGAACTCTTCATGCTATTAGAGCTTTTTATAAGCAATTCAACTTTATCATGCCCATAAGAAAAAACAAAACAGAACAGTCTTTTGGTATATAACAAATAGAAAACAAGAGTTAGCAATATATTCATAATTTCACTCATTTATTTATTTGGCTACTAGCAGCTACTTTGTGAAAGTGTTAGTGTTCAGTCTCATCTGACTCTGCGATCCCATGAACTGTAGCCTGTGTAGCCTGCCAGGCTGCTCTGTCAATGGAATTCTCCAGGTAAGAATACTGGAATGGCTAGCCAGTCCCTTGTCCAGGGGATCTTCCCAACTGCATTGTAGGTGGATTCTTTACCATCTGAGCCACCATGGAAGCTCAAAACCTACTGTACACACATTTCCAATTATATCTAGGTTGACTGTATGAAATTAATTAATAAAAATTGTTGGTTTCCAAGCTTACCTTTTAATGTACTATCTTAAATACATAAAACTGTTACATTTTTTTCTATGTTATTCCTCTTTTTATATTGGTAAGCCTTATTTGCTTTACTACACAGTAATCAAGAGTGTGAATTAAGGAGAGAACAAAGCATATTAAAATTTTAAGTCATAGTTAAAATCTTTGGCAGTTTTGTTTAAAGTAAAACTCAAGATAAATCATCTCTAAAATAAAAATTGACACTGGAGTTAAAATTATTATCCCCAACATTTCTGATAGTTTTAAATAACTCCTTTGGTAATGCTTTTAGGCCATATCCTTTAATGAATCTGCAACTAATATTATCTAGTTCTTATGTTGAATTCCATGGAAGTTTCAAAATGAACAAAATTTATTTTTCAAGTAAATATAGAGTTGTAAACTGTAGAGTAGCTACATTTGTAAGATTCATTACAAAACAGGATAAATTCAGACAATTCCAGGTGCAGCAATTTTTTTTTTAAGTTAAAAAGAGAAACAGATGGTAACTGTTTTTGATAAGTCCTTTAAATTCCCATGTATATATTAATATATATCTCAATAGTAAAACATTGCATAACAACAGCCTCTCTAGTTTAGCTAGTAAAACTAGCTAAAGTTACAATTTTAACTACTGAAAATAATAATAACCACATTTTCAAAAGTGAAGGTATAAGTTTCTTTGGCTCAAACATAATTTATTGGTCAACTTTTATAGACGTCATTAAGAATCTGACATGGATAAACATACTAATAGCATTTGAAGTTGCAGAAAACAATATAGTGTAATCATCACATACTTTATTATAGCTACAAAATTACAGGTTTCTTGTGGTAATGATAACATATTGAAGAGAATGTGGTAACTTTCATTGTAAAAATAACTGAATTTAACTATGAGTAACTTTTAATTTCTCATTCCATACTATTTCCAAATTTTATTGAACAGACATTCCATGTTATTTTACACAAAATAATACACTTTATTCTCATATACATTTTGGACGTTTTGGTTCATATAAATAGAGGAAAATCATCCACTATAAAATCAGTTGAAAGTATTTCCATTTTACTCGAGAAGTAGTATAGCCCTCTGGTGCTCTTTAATCATCCATAAAAATATAAGTAAAATATTTCCTCATCAAGCTTTAGAGTCACTGAAATCTTTATTCTCATGAATTACGTGTAATTACTCAGGGTCAGTTCAGTTCAGTTCAGTTCAGTTCAGTCACTCAGTCGTGTCTGACTCTTTGCGACCCCATGAATCGCAGCACGCCAGGCCTCCCTGTCCATCACCAACTCCCGGAGTTCACTCAGACTCATGTCCATTGAGTCGGTGATGCCATCCAGCCATCTCATCCTCTGTCGTCCCCTTCTGCTCCTGCCCCCAATCCCTCCCAGCATCAGAGTCTTTTCCAATGAGTCAACTCTTCGCATAAGGTGGCCAAAGTACTGGAGTTTCATCTTTAGCATCATTCCTTCCAAAGAAGTCCCAAGGCTGATCTCCTTCAGAATGGACTGGTTGGATCTCCTTGCAGTCCAAGGAACTCTCAAGAGTCTTCTCCAACACTACAGTTCAAAAGCATCAATTCTTTAGCACTCAGCTTTTTTCACAGTCCAACTCTCACATCCATACATGACCACTGGGAAAACCATAGCCTTGACTAGACGGACCTTAGTAGGCAAAGTAATGTCTCTGCTTTTGATTTTCATTTGTTTCTTTGCATATTTTGATTTCTTTTTTGATTTCTTCTGTGATATGTTGGTTATTCAGAAGCGTGTTGTTGAGCCTCCACATGTTGGAATTTTTAATAGTTTTTCTCCTGTAATTGACATCTAATCTTAATGCATTATGGTCAGAAAAGATGCTTGGAATGATTTCGATTTTTTTGATTTATCAAGGTTAGATTTATGGCCCAGGATGTGATCTATCCTGGAGAAGGTTACGTGCGCACTTGAAAAAAAGGTGAAATTCATCGTTTTGGGGTGAAATGTCCTATAGATATCAATTAGGTCTAACTTGTCTATTGTATCATTTAAAGTTTGCATTTCTTTGTTAATTTTCTGTTTAGTTGATCTATCCATAGTTGTGAGTGGGGTATTAAAGTCTCCCACTATTATTGTGTTACTGTTAATTTCCCCTTTCATACTTGTTAGCATTTGTCTTACATATTGCGGTGCTCCTATATTGGGAGCATATATATTTATAATTGTTATATCTTCTTTTTGGATTGATCCTTTGATCATTATGTAGTGTCCTTCTTTGTCTCTTTTCATAGCCCTTGTTTTAAAGTCTATTTTATTGATTATGAGTATTGCTACTCCTGCTTTCTTTTGGTCTCTATTTGCGTGGAATATCTTTTTCCAGACCTTCACTTTCAGTCTGTATGTGTCCCTTGTTTTGAGGTGGATCTCTTGTAGGCAGCATATTTAGGGATCTTGTTTTTGTATCCATTCAGCCAGTCTTTGCCTTTTGGTTGCAGCATTCAACCCTTGCCATGGTCCAGCCCTGGTGGATCCAGGGTGATTCGAAGGTGGGGATGGAGTCAGTGTCCTTGGAAATAACTTATTTAATTACAGATAGAGAGGAATTAGAAAATTAGCAGAGAAAAAAAGGCTGAATAACGTGGTTTACGTGGAATATCAATCACCACCTACGCAGGCCACAGGCGTCTTTCTGTTCTCCTGAAGAAGAGGAGGCACTGAGGCCTCCTCAGTCCGATCTTAGAAGCTCAGGCAAAATTAGCAGGCTTGGTGGGTACCCATGCACCAGATGGGAATTCAGCCAGAAAATAGTAAGAGAGAAAAAGAGGCTGAATAACTTAGTTTACGTGGGATACCAATAAAATTCCAAGACAAGGAATTTGCACCATCTACGTTAGGCCACCGGCACCACTTGAATATCAGAAGGTGCCCCTCCTTGGGCTCCTTCTTGCGTGGGCTTGAAAGCCAGGACAAGTAAGTAGACATGGCAAGCACCCATGCTCCAGATGGGAATTCAGCCAGAAAAACAGGGAGCAAGAAAGAAGTGACATGAGGGAATCAGTCTTTCTGGAAACTGACCCCATTTCTTTATTTTTAGGTTTGCTTATATACCTTTTGTTATACATAGGGATGAATACAGAGTCATGTGGGGGTCAGCAGTCCTGACCTTTATCAAAATCAGGTGCTTCACATAAATGTATAAGAAAAGTCTTAGGGGTTTTACATCATCTTCTGGCTATGAGGCCTGCTGACATTTTATGAACCTTTCTTTCTGATAACCAAAAAGCTTATTTTTCCAAGGGTGTTTTTTCTTAAACCAGGCACCACCCTCCAAATAAAGTTGCATTCCTATAGGATGAGGGTGTAGTGAGTTACAATCAAGAAAGGAATTTATTTAACCCAAGGTTAACATGATTAATGTTAAAGGTTAATACTTATTTCTCCTATATGCTTAAAGGTTAAACTTGTTTCTCCTATATGTTAGTTACATTCATTATAAGGGCAGGGTATATAAAGATTTAGCTGCAAACATCAGCCCAACAAATGAAAATCCTTTCACCAATGTTCCCCTTAAGAACTGTTTAGTCTTAAGATAGTGGTAAAGTTACATTTTTACATAGCAAGGACACAGTGATTTATAACAAAGTACAGTGATCTGTTACAAAAGAGAAAATTCATTAACTCAAAAAGTCTAGTATTGCTAACCTTAAAAACTACTATATTTCCTTTTCTATATTCCAAATACATTGATTAATATATTCCCAGGTACCTAAGGATATGGAGGCCTGGTGGCAATTGACTCAACAATGAGAAAAGGCCTATGCTAATTAAGACTCTCAAAATACTCCCAAACTCTCTGTGCTGTTTATAGTTGAGAGGTAGTAAACAATCATGTGCTAGTGGCAGGAATATGGATAATCCTGTCACACAAGCCAGTCTGTCAGCAGAGAGGTTTGACCTGAGACATCTTTGTCACACAAAAGGGCAGGGAATTAGCAGTAATTATTGGCACAACAAATGAAAAACCCTTCACCAATATAATTCCTAACCAACCCACTATACTGACAATTTCCCAAAAGAATTTGCCTTTAGTAAATCTAAAACATCTCATGCCTCTCAGGTTGGGAGGCTGTAAACAATCACATGTGGCCAGAGGAACCTATACAGGTGGGCTAGATAACCTTCAGAGGAGTTCGTAAGTTGAAACGCTCTTGTCACACCCAGGAATTTTTATTGACTTGGAGCTGCACGTTTACTCCTTCTCTGAGAGAAACAGTGGGGAACAGCCCCCCATAAAGCCAGAGGCGTAGGCAAGAGCATGAAACAGTAAAGTAGATAGACTCTGGTTTTGGGGGTAGATGCTCGGGAACAGGGGGTTTCCTGAGGCTTGATCACGCCTTTGTGTATGCCAAGCCTCCTTCCTCATGACCTTTGCCATGGGTGGAATTACTCACGCTGGTCCCTGGCAAACTCTTTTACCTTTAAGGTAATTATTGATAAGTATGATCCCACTGCCATTTACTTAACTGTTTTGGGTTCAGGTTTATAAGCCCTTTTTGTGTTTCCTGTCTAGAGAATATCCTTTAGCATTTGTTGGAGAGCTGGTTTGGTGGTGCTAAATTCTCTCAGCTTTTGCTTGTCTGTAAAGCTTTTGATTTCTCCTTCATATTTGAATGAGATCCTTGCTGGGTACAGTAATCTGGGCTGTAGGTTATTTTATTTCATCACTTTAAGTATGTCTTGCCAGTCCCTCCTGGCCTGAAGAGTTTCTGTTGAAAGATCTGCAGTTATCCTTATGGGAATCCCCTTGTGTATTATTTGTTGTTTGTCCCTTGCTGCTTTTAATATTTGTTCTTTGTGTTTGATCTTTGTTAACTAGATTAATACGTGTCTTAGGGTGTTTCGCCTTGGGTTTATCCTGTTTGGAACTCTCTGGGTTTCCTGGACTTGGGTGATTATTTCCTTTCCCATTTTAGGGAAGTTTTCAACTATTATCTCCTCAAGTATTTTCTCATGGTCTTTCTTTTTGTCTTCTTCTTCTGGGACTCCTATAATTCGAATGTTGGAGCATTTCATATTGAATATGCTATCTAGGTTGGTCATAACTTTTCTTCTAAGGAGTAAGCGTCTTTTAATTTCATGGCTGCAATCACCATCTGCAGTGATTTTGGAGCCCCCCAAAATAAAGTCTGACACCGTTTCCACTGTTTCCCCTTTTATTTCCCACGAAGTGATGGGACCGGATGCTATGATCTTCGTTTTCTGAATGTTGAGCTTTAAGCCAAATTTTTCACTCTCCACTTTCACTTTCATCAAGAGGCTTTCAAGTTCCTCTTCACTTTCTGCCATAAGGGTGGTGTCATCTGCATATCTGAGGTTATTGATAGTTCTCCCGGCAATCTTGATTCCAGATTGTGTTTCTTCCAGTCCAGCGTTTACTCAGGGTAGAGACTTGAAATTTCCATAATTTGCTCTTTTAATTTATATAGAGCCCAACTATTCTCAGATATCACTATCTGGAAATTTCTATTTAGATATTATTATGATATAGAGTGTTATTTGTGAAAAAAAAAAAAATAGTTTCTTTATTCATGAGGTTCCTGGATACTGAACTTGAAAGAATGAACAAAGATCATTCCATTAATATCTTCTTTTATATGTGATCATGAATTTTAAACAATTTGTGTAATCAAAAGTAATGCTTGAAACACTATGATTTCAAAGAAGTTACTTCCTATAGTAATTATTATCTTATTATAGAAATCGTAAATATTCAATAAAATATTATAATTAAAGTAAACAATGTAACTACGATTCTTTCTTAGAGTAATAAATGGATTCTCAAAATGTCTTTTTATCACTGAAAATTCTTACTATTTTGGCATTCATTAGTCACCTAATGAATCTTAACTTTTGCCCTGTCTAGATATATTCTTTTTTTAATGAAATGGTTCTTGATTAGACGTGTTTATTTCTCAAGAAATGGACAATTCAGTGTTTTCTGTTCTAGAGAATTCTGGGAAAAATGATTTCCATCTGTTTTATTTTCTAATAGTGCAATTTTACCATGGTATTTTCACTACGGCTTAGTTAATCTTCTTTCTGGTTTTGTGGCCCCTACTCAGGCCAGTAGGGGAAGGAATATCATATGACAAGGCTAGGATCTTTCTGATGACTATACACGGTCATGAGCTTTTCAATGTGGTGCAGTCATCACATGACTTCTTGGAAACTGGCCTAAATCTAGAGGAACAAAGTTTTCAGAGAAATGATGGATTTTTTTCTTAATGTCTTTACAGTTTCCTGTTTTCATAGATTCATGGGAGAATGAAGATTGATGCAAAAAGGGTAGGTTGGATAATCCTTGAGATTTTAGGTGTAACTCTTTCAACCTCTTTTTACTACATTATTTTGCTCTTTGTCTTTGAAAAATTTTTGCTGATATCAAAACTGAAATATTTACATCTCTATCAGAACAACTACAGAATATGGATGGTTATAACTGTGAAAATAATATATAGACAGAGCATGCCATAATATATAGGCAGAACATATCATACCTACCTCTCACATGAAATTAGTATCATGAACATTTCTCTTGCAAGATTATTTTTCATCTAGAATTTATTTTATTAACTCTCCAAGTTATGACTTCATACTTGACCTGAATACTGAGCCATTAATGTTCAATGTATACACCTATTGGATTAAACAACATAAATGCTTGATCAGTGATTTAAAAATCAACACTTTGAATCTGAATCATATGTGTTTTACTCATCTTAAAATGTTCCCTAAAGAGATGACAAACAGGTAGAAAAATTAAGAGCTTAGTTTGCGACTTAGACTATGCTGATCTGAATCTCAAGTTTTCATTCATAATGCTCTAGTTACACTGTAAAGCCTTACTTTTATTTCATACATAAAAAAGATCCTAGATCATATAAAACAATTTTCTTAATATAGACTGCAGTATGAGTTATATATTATTATACATTAGGTATCTTTTTGTAGAAAATTCATAGATAATTTAAATACCATGGCTATTAGTGAAAAATGTTAGATCTGTGTACTGTTTATAAATTGTTTGTATGCTTTCTGTAACAACAAAAACATAACAACAAAAATAAACCTTTTGAGAAGTCCTATCACTACCCAATGAAATGGCAACCCACTCCAGTATTCTTGCCTGGGAGATCCCATGGACGGAGGAGCCTGGTAGGATACAGTGTATGGGGTCGCAAAGAGTTGCATAAGACTGAGCGACTTCATTTTCTTTTCTTTCTTTCTCACTGCCTAAAGGCTTCCCTGGTGGCCCAGATGGTAAAGAATCTGCCTGCAACCTGGGAGACCAGGGTTTGATTCTTGGGCAGGGAAGAGGAAATACCAACCTACTCCAGTATTCTTGCCTGGGAAATTCCATGGACAGAGGAGCCTGGCAG
Organism: Oryx dammah; assembly: GCF_014754425.2. Taxonomy (NCBI): domain Eukaryota; kingdom Metazoa; phylum Chordata; class Mammalia; order Artiodactyla; family Bovidae; genus Oryx; species Oryx dammah. The sequence goes on from NW_024070186.1 coordinate 143,195,498, forward strand.
ACCATGGTCTCACACAATCCGACACGACTGAGCAACTAGATGACCTGACTTATCAACCAAAAGTGGTTTTTTTTTTTTTTTTACAAATGATGAAATCAATTTTTTTTTTCTTTTTGAACAAATGATGTCATTTTAGTTGATACTATTATACTGGGATGGGCAAAGCTAAGGGAAAGGGATGGGGCTGTGCATACTATCCAGAGGGTCCTAAGACCAGTAGATCTTGAATGTGCAACCTCAGAACAGCTTCAATGTGGCACAGAACTGCACAGGCTGGTCTGTTTCTAGGATGTGCTGCTTGAGGCTGGGGATCTGTTAGTGATTCTGGAGATTTCCAGGAGGGGGGCTTTATGGTGCTGGTGGCTCAGAAAGCTCCTATCTCAAACCTCAGAAGGGTTTCCCTCAGTCAGTTCAGTTCAGTCGCTCAGTTGTACCTGACTCTTTGCGACCCCATGAATCGCAGCACGCCAGGCCTCCCTGTCCATCACCAATTCCCGGAATTAACTCAGACTCTTGTCTGTTGAGTTGGTGATGCCATCCAGCCATCTCATCCTTTGTCGTCCCCTTCTCCTCCTGCCCCAATCCCTCCCAGCATCAGAGTCTTTTCGAATGAGTCAACTCTTCACATAAGGTGGCTAAAGTACTGGAGTTTCATTTTAAGCATCGGTCCTTCCAATGAACACCCAGGACTGGTCTCCTTTAGGATGTACTGGTTGGATCTCCTTGCAGTCCAAGGGACTCTCAAGACTCTTCTTCAACACCACAGTTCAAAAGCATCAATTCTTTGGCACTCAGCTTTCTTCACAGTCCAACTCTCACATCCATACATGACCACTGGAAAAACCATAGCCTTGACTAGATGGACCTTTGTTGATAAAATAATATCCCTGCTTTTGAATATGCTGTCTAGGTTGGTCATAACTTTCCATCCAAGGAGTAAGCGTCTTTTAATTTCATGGTTGCAATCACCATCTGCAGTGATTTTTGAGCCCCCCCCCCAAAATAAAGTCTGACACTGTTTCCACTGTTTCCCCATCTATTTCCCATGAAGTGATCGGTACTGAACCCCAACCCCATGGGGCCAGGCTGGCCCTCTGCAGTGACTTTGTGTCTGAGGTGCAGTGCGATGCTTCTGGCCTGGGAACTGGGTCCCACTGGCATCCTGGGCAGAAGGGCAGTGCCATGTTTCTTCCTGCACTGCTGGTGAGGTCATGACAGAGAGGACCTCAGGTCGCTGGGTTTCCTCGTAAAAACTCCTGGTAACCACCACAAGGAGGTGAGACTGTGACTGCAGAGAACCACCTGGGCTGCTTCCTGAAAGACTGAAAGGATGGCTCCATGGAGATGAGGGGAGCAATCCAGGTAGGCCCTGTGCCCTCAGATCCTTCCTAGGTCCACGCATGAGAGAGAGAGATGGGACATGGGAGAGGGCTTGTGCACACATGTGTGTGTTTGGTAAAATTTATTCCATATAATTATGTTTATTTCTTCTGAAAGGATACTTTCCTCCAGGAGTTATGGAATCTTTATCATTTATAGACTTTTTTTAACCATTTCTATTTTGGAATAATTATTATTTTATTCTAATTGGTTTGCTGGGATTCCTAGTTGGCTCAGTGGTAAAGAATCATCCTGCCAATGCAGGAGGTTTGGGTTGGATCCCTGGGTTGGGAAGATCTCCTGGAAAGGGAAATTGCCAGTCACTCAAGTATTCTTGATTGGAGAATTCCATGGACAGAAGAGCCTGGCGGACTATAAACCAAGGGACTGCAAAGAGTCAGATTGATCTCAGTGAATAAACATAAAATTGGCTATTCATCTATCAAGATAAAATTATGAGTTACTGCTGAAAATTAAAAGAGATTTATTCTATGGATGTTTGCTAGTAAGGTCGTTTATCCCAGAAGCACATTACATTTTTGGCTTTCTGTTAATGACCAGTGTGCATTATTTAGCATAAAATTGCTCTGATTTCTTTTTCCTAGATAGTAAATAAATATATATATATATGTACAATATCAGTATGATTGGCTTAGAAATTTTCAAGAAGAGTCCATTTGGGTGTTGTAATTATCTCCAGACAAAAATCAAATTGAGCATCAGCTTTTTTGTGGGCCAAGACAATCAAGATATGTTGACTTTGTCCTTGCCTCAATATATGATTAAAGATAGATTTACTTTCTTTAAGCTGGTCACATTTCTGAGTCAATGTAATCTTTTAAATGAATAATACATCAACTTAAATGGGTACATTAAAAAAAAAACAAACTTCAAGATGTAAACTAAACACCACCTTGAACAGATTCACTTTCAAATGCATATAAAAACGTAAATTCACAGTAGTTTTTGCAAATAAATTTACCCAAATACCTACAGGCAACTTTGCTTTTTGTCATTAAAAAGACAGGCAGAGTTTGAACTCATTTATACATATGTTTCAGATGTATGATCTTCAGTATAATATTTCAGAGAAGGTAATGGCACCCCACTCCAGTACCCTTGCCTGGAAAATCCCATGGACGGAGGAGCCTCGTAGGCTACAATCCATGAGGTCACTAAGAGTCTGACATGACTGAGCGACTTCCTTTCACTTTTCACTTTCATTCATTAGAGAAGGAAATGGCAATCCACTCCAGTGTTCTTGCTTGGAGAATCCCAGGGATGGGGGAGCCTGGTGGGCTGCCATCTATGGGGTCCCACAGAGTCGGACACGAGGGAAATGACTTAAGAGCAACAAAAATTAGTTTTGCCATATTGAGTCAATCTGATATATCAGGGAAGCAATTGATGCCTTAAATGAGCAGAATGGACTAGAATATGAATGGTAAAATTTGAGAAAACAACAACTCCCCATTTTTTTCCATATAGGCTCAGTTCAGCTGAGTTCAGTTCAGTTCAGTAGATCAGTCATGTCCGACTCTTTGCGACCCCATGAATCGCAGCATGTCAGGCCTCCCTGTCCATCACCAACTCCTGGTGTTCACTCAGACTCACGCCCATTGAGTCAGTGATGCCATCCAGCCATCTCATCCTCTGTCGTCCCCTTCTCCTCCTGCCCCCAATCCCTCCCAGCATCAGAGTCTTTTCCAACGAATCAACTCTTCACATGAGGTGGGCAAAGTACTGGAGTTTCAGCTTTAGCATCATTCCCTCCAAAGGAATCCCAGGGCTGATCTTCAGAATGGACTGGTTGGATCTCCTTGCAGTCCAAGGAACTCTCAAGAGTCTTCTCCAACACCACAGTTCAAAAGGATCAATTCTTCAGCACTCAGCTTTTTTTCACAGTCCAGCTCTCACATCCATACATGACCATTGGAAAAACCATAGCCTTGACTAGACGGACCTTTGTTGGGAAAGGAATGTCTCTGCTTTTGAATATACTATCTAGGTTGCTCATAACTTTTCTCTCAAGGAGTAAGTGTCTTTTAATTTCATGGCTGCAATCACCATCAGCAGTGATTTTGGAGCCCCCCAAAATAAAGTCTGACACTGTTTCCACTGTTTCCCCATCTATTTCCCATGAAGTGATGGGACCAGATGCCATGATCTTCGTTTTCTGAATGTTGAGCTTTAAGCCAACATTTTCACTCTCCTCTTTCACTTTCATCAAGAGGCTTTCTGGTTCCTCTTCACTTTCTGCCATAAGAGTGGTGTCATCTGCATATCTGGGTTTATTGATATTTCTCCTGGCAATCTTGATTCCAGCTTGTGTTTCTTCAAGTCCAGCGTTTCTTCTGATGTACTCTGCATATAAGTTAAATAAGCAGGGTGACAATATACAGCCTTGACATCACTCCTTTTCCTATTTGGAACCAGTCTGTTGTTTCATGTCCAGTTCTAATTGTTGCTTCCTGACCTGCATATAGGTTTCTCAAGAGGCAGGTCAGGTGGTCTGGTATTCCCATCTCTCTCAGAATTTTCCACAGTTTATTGTGATCCACACAGTCAAAGCCTTTGGCATAGTCAATAAAGCAGAAATAGATGTTTTTCTGGAACTCTCTTGCTTTTTCGATGATCCAGCATACTTGGCAATTTGATCTCTGGTTCCTCTGCATTTTCTAAAACAAGCTTGAGCATCAGGAAATTTACCATTCACGTATTGCTGAAGTCTAGCCTGGAGAATTTTGAGCATTACTCTACTAGCATGTGAGATGAGTGCAATTGTGCGGTAGTTTGAGCATTCTTTGGCTTTGACTTTCTTTGAGATTGGAATGAAAACTGACTTTTTCCCATCCTGTGGCCACTGCTGAGTTTTCCAAATTTGCTGGCATATTGAGTGCAGCACTTTCACAGCGTCATCTTTCAGGATTTGAAATAGCTCAACTGGAATTCCATCATCTTCACTAGCTTTGTTCATAGTGATGCTTTCTAAGGCCCACTTGACTTCACATTCCAGGATGTCTGGCTCTAGATGAGTGATCACACCATCATGATTATCTTGGTCATGAAGATCTTTTTTGTACAGTTCTTCTGTGTATTCCTGCTAGGCTACGTATTCCATATAGGCTAGTAATTGATTAAAGAAGCCAGCTGAAGCTGTTAAATGTCTCCAAGCCATTGTATGCATGCATACATGCATGCTGTTACTTCAGTTTTGTCCACCTCTTTGCAACCCTATGGACTGTAGTCTGCCATGCTCCAGTGTCCATGGGATTCTGTGGGCAAGAATACCAGAGTGGGTTTCCACACCTTCCTCCAGTGGACCTTCCCAACTCAGCGATGGAACACACTTCTCTTATGTCTCCTGCATTGGCAAATGGGTTCTTTACCACTAGCACCACCTGAGAAGCCCAAGCCATTATATAAAACTAGACAAATATATTTAGTTTGAAAATGCCAAATCCTGAATCACTAACTTATTTGTTGCATATAGTTTATACACTTAAACATTTTAAATGGATTATATTACCGTTTGCTATATTACAGTGAATTTATAAGAACATATTGATATTACTCAGCAGTCATCAATGACTAAATTAGACATACATTAAGTTACTAAAGAAACACTTGGATATGCAAATCTGTTTGAGGAGGTTGATATGATGAATTGAGTGATATTTCAAAGGGCTATGTGAAAATATATCATTCTATAAGATTCCAAATGCCTCAGAAGGGATTATATGCCCCTCAGGAAATTCTCTTCAGGGTAAAATGGCCATACAGCCCTGTGTTCCAACAAATCAAACACATATAAAAGAGATTAAAAATTATGTTTTGTTCCATTTGATTCCAATAGCTGTAATTTTCTGATTCTCTTAGAAGAATCATCTAAATTTAGCATGATTAGTTGAATGATATTCTTTGCAGTAATAGCTAATAGGCTCAACTGTGATAGTTGGAAGCATTGAAAAAAAACATTGTATTTTAGTGTTTTAAAGCCTCGGGTTCAGTTAATGAAATCACTGGAAATTTAGCTGCTAGCATCACAGAGGCACAAATCTTGCTATGGGAAACTTGAAAGTGGCATTAATGTCCTTTAAGATTTAATCAGAAATGGGAGTGGGGAGCTTATTGGGCTGTCTTTGCCAAATTAAGTATTACTAGAGACTTGATATTGGAATTGCTGTGGAATAAGCATGTTAAAACAAAACCAGAAAGAGAAAGTCCATAGAAATATGTTGCTTTCCCCTCTCCCTTCAAACTGTTCAGTCTCCTGAAACCTGCATTTCCTGGAATTGCAAAGTGAAGTATAACATACAGAGGAACAGGTCTTGCCCTGAAGCATTATGGCAAACATGCAACAATTTTACGTCTGACATTTTCTGCAGTCACACATGATGAGAAACAGATCAAAGTCAAGGTGAAAGTTTTTCCTCACTTCCTCCTGAAAATCAGAGTTAGATTATATAGCAATTGGTACAAAAACTTGCTATTAACAACAAAACAAAGAGATCTTCCAAGACAATCTGAGTTTCTTATGAGAAGCATAAACATCTTTGCCATTTTGAAAATTTTACTTTTATCACTTGGCAATATTGCTGTCTTCTACTGAAGAAATTAGATGTATCTCAAACTAGATAAACCCATTACATATATATTCAAGTTTAGGCAATATACACTCTTATGATATTTTTCTCTGCCTTATTTTTCTTTTGCTCATTTTAGTGAGCAAGATATAGAATTGCCTTGAGAAAATGTTCTCAAAAATAACTAAACATATAGAAGCTATAAGGTCTCACTTGATTAGCATCCCTTGATGTACTATCCCTCACCCAACACTAGTTTTCTGTCAGCTGTCAAGTTAGAAATAATTTAATTAACTCACAAATTTAAAACGTTCATAGTGTATTTATGTACTTTAAGTCATTTCTCCAGTGCATGCTTGCTTTTACTGATACAATATTTGATTTGAAAATAAGTTAACTATATCAATTTTGCTATGGATACAGGGTTTACAAATTAAGAGATTTGTCCATTTGTGCCTCTTCATGAACTTGAAATAATATCATTGATTAATTGTCTAGTTAGATATAACCTTAACTTAGTCTGCTATATTTATACCTATTGCATTAAAGGATTATCAATTAAACATAGTATGCATACTGTTTCATATGATCGTAGGAATAAATCACTGTGAGATTTCAAGGTATGAATATAATTTAAATAGCAGGAAACATGGTTAATTAAAGTAACTATTTCACTACTTTAGATTACTTCAAAGAGACTGCATATAGACAAATTAAATATGTATGTATATGTGTGTATATATATATATATTTACATACACAAGCAATAAAAATGTGTGTTTTCTGCTGATAAGAATGTGGATCTTTATATGGTAAATAAGTTATAACATATGAAACATAATGCAATGTTAAAATTAATGTATAGCATATTTTCAAGCAGGACAAAATATTCATTTTTTTGATTAAATTTATAAAGTGAAGCCATTACCAAGCTTTAAGAAGCTGGTATAATAAAGCTATTTCACTTATATCCTAAAGTCTGAAGTGTTGGGGGAGTGTATAATTTCCTTGGTTCTGTCTCATTGCAGCAAAAAATTGAAGCAATAGACCTGTGTTACAGCTTGGTTACAGCTCAGTTTAAATGGTAGACTAGTATTATAGTTCAGTTACAACTCAGTTTTATTTGGCAAGCAAAGGGAAATACATCCTCGAGGCTTGAGGGCAGGCCTACCCAAAAGAAGCCCATGGCTCAGTTGTGGCTGTTTTATATGTGTTTTCTCCTCCCCCACCCCCACCCCCAGCATGCCTTATGTAAATTGGGCTAGCCAGGAGGGCTGTTTGCTTAACCTGAGGTTCTCACTCCGATCCTCAGGCCTTTCTTTGTCCTGTTTTCATGGGCTTTTCCCTTTCTTTGTCTTTTAGCCGCTGCTATTTTGGACTCCTTTTTCTTATTCTAACTACCAAACAGAAGAAAATTGAAAGAACAATATTAAGAGCCTTTGACAGAGGTTCCCATAATTTCCAAGTAGTATAAATGCCTAAACTTGACCATTGCATGTTTTGAAATAAGCAATACTGTTGGAACCTGTCATACCTTTACACCTTATTAGATTGGGAAAGACTGTATACAATGGGATACATAACTAGAAAGAATTTCATTCTCCTAGGACAACCCAACAGAAGCAAAGCAAGGAAAATGGTGACTATGGGAAGAGATGAGTAACTAGTTTGAAACAATGAACAGGTTAACAATATGTGTTTAATGAACTTGTTATTCAGTTGCTAAGTTGTGTCAGACTCTTTGAGACTATGTGGATTGCAGCAGCTGGGCTCCTCTGACCTCTACTATCTCCTGGAGTATCCTCAAAGGGATGTTCACTGAGTCTGTGAAGCTACCTTTCCCTGTCATCCTCTGCTGCCACCTTAAACTTAGTAAACCCATCAGTTCAGTTCAGTTCAGTTCAGTTCATTCACTCAGTCATGTCCAACTCTTTGTGACCTCATGGACTGCAGCACGCCAGGCCTCCCTGTCCATCAACAACTCCTGGAGTCTACTCAAACTCATACTCATCGAGTCGATAATGCCATCCAACCATCTCATTCTCTGTCATCCCCTTCTCCTCCCACCTTCAATCTTTCCCATCATCAGGGTCTTTTCAAATGAGTCAGCTCTTCGCATCAGGTGGCCAAAGCATTGGAGTTTCATCTTCAGCATCAGTCCTTCCAGTGAATATTCAGGACTGATTCCTTTAGGATGGACTGATTGGATCTCCTCACAGTCCAAGGGACTGTCAAGAATCTTCTACAACACCACAGTTCGAAAGTATCAGTTCTTCGGTGCTCAGCTTTCTTTATAGTCCAACTCTCACATACATACATGACTACTGAAAATAACAATAAAGTTTAAAAAAAAAGAAGAAACTTCTAATATACTGAAATTATTTTACTTAATTGACCTAAGTAATTCCTTGTTTTATTATATTGTAGTCTAAAAATTAGGTCAGTATATTCAGATCAAGTAAATATTTCCAAGTCTCTACAAAGCTAAGTATTTTGATCTAACTCAAATGAAAAAGTGGAACATTTAATCATATTTTTATTGCTTTAGTTTTTAACCAGTGATTTGCAATAGCTTTTTAGTTATATCCACAATTCAGATGCTTATATCTTTCCTTTTCTCCTTTGCATTTCACCTCTCTTCTCTTCACAGCTATTTGTAAGTCCTCCTCAGACAGCCATTTTGCTTTTTTGCATTTCTTTTCCATGGGGATGGTCTTGATCCCTGTCTCCTGTACAATGTCACGAACCTCATTCCATAGTTCATCAGGCACTCTATCTATCAGGTCTAGACCGTTAAATCTATTTCTCACTTCCACTGTATAATCATAAGGGATTTGATTTAGGTCATACCTGAATGGTCTAGCGGTTTTCCCTACTTTCTTCGATTTAAGTCTGAATTTGGCAATAAGGAGTTCATGATCTGAGCCACAGTCAGTTCCTGGTCTTGTTTTTGTTGACTGTATAGAGCTTCTCCATCTTTGGTTGCAAAGAATATAATCAATCTGATTTCGGTGTTGACCATCTGGTGATGTCCATGTGTAGAATCTTCTCTTGTGTTATTGGAAGAGGGTGTTTGCTATGACCAGTGCATGTTCTTGGCAAAACTCTATTAGTCTTTGCCCTGATTCATTCTGTATTCCAAGGCAAATTTTCCTGTTACTCCAGGTGTTTCTTGACTTCTTACTTTTGCATTCCAGTCCCCTATAATGAAAAGGACATCTTTTTTGGGTGTTAGTTCTAAAAGATCTTGTAGGTCTTCATAAGAGAAAAGGAAAGATATAAGTGTCTGAATGCAGAGTTCCAAAGAATAGCAAGAAGAGATAAGAAAGCCTTCTTCAGTGATAAATGCAAAGAAATAGAGGAAAACAACAAAATGGGAAAGACTAGAGATCTCTTCAAGAAAATTAGAGATACCAAGGGAACATGTCATGCAAAGATGGGCTCGATAAAGGACAGAAATGGTCTGGACCTAACAGAAGCAGAAGATATTAGAAGAGGTGGCAAGAATACACGGAAGAATTGTACAAAAAAGATCTCATGACCCAGATAAACATGATGATGTGATCACTGATCTCGAGCCAGATATCTTGGAATGTGAAGTCAAGTGGGCCTTAGAAAGCATCACTATGAACAAAGCTAGTGGAGGTGATGGAATTCCAGTTGAGCTGTTTCAAATCCTGAAAGATGATGCTGTGAAAGTGCTGCACTCAATATGCCAGCAAATTTGGAGAACTCAGCAGTGGCCACAGGACTGGAAAAGGTCAGTTTTCATTCCAATTCCAAAGAAAGGCAATGCCAAAGAATGCTCAAACTACCGCACAATTGTACTCATCTCACACACTAGTAAAGTAATGCTCAAAATTCTCCAAGCCAGACTTCAGCAATACGTGAACTGTGAACTTCCTGATGTGCAAGCTGGTTTTAGAAAAGGCAGAGGAACCAGAGATCAATGGCCAACATCTGCTGGATCATGGGAAAAGCAAGAGAGTTCCAGAGTATTGTTCCTTCCAATGAACACCAAGGACTGATCTACTTTAGGACTGACTGTCAGTTGATATTTCTCACCTATATGGGACATGGCATATTCTCCTGCTTCTTTGCATGACTAGTAATTTTTTATAGGGTAACATAGTTTTTAAATTTTTCCATGTTGTATGCCATATATTATTTATTTCCATAAATATTCTTGAAATTGAAATACTGTTAGTTTACTTTAAAACACTTTTATTCTTTGGGACTTTACTTTTAAGTTCTGTTGCGTAAGTGCTGTCTATGTCAAACTAGGATTATATATGTACCACTATTGTGTAAGATCCTTCTCTGTACTCTTACCAAAGACTCAATGGCTTGAATTTTTCCATTCTGGCTGGTGGTGTTCTTAGCTCTGTGTACACTGGGGCACTATTACATCTAATCTGTTGAGGTGATTCTTTCTGAGGCCCGAGATGATTCTTTCTGAGGCCCGAGATGATTTCCTCAAATTCATGAGCAGATCAGAACTCAGTTGAATGTTCAAGGATACTCTCTCTTTGTTACTTTTCCTACAGAGTCCAGTCACTTCAATCTCCATAATTTATCAGCCTAATTTTCCTAACAGAGTTTTCCAGTCTCTTCCTAGATTCCCGCTCCCTGTACTGTAGCCAGGAATCCCTCTTATGGAAAAATATGGGTCAATTGTAAGATAATATTGTTTGTTTCTCATCTCTCAGAAATTGCTGTCCTTTACTGGCTTATATTTACTGTTTTTACAGTACATTTTTCTTTTTTTTGGTTTTTTCAAGTGGGAACCTGGATCTCATCCTGTTACTGGATCTCATTTAAGCAGAAACCTGTCGTTCAGTATGTGATTGTTGAATATACTTCATTAAAATTGAATTTGTTTTTCATGTAGAAATCTAATAAATATGAATATATATTTTGCCAAATACCATAAAATATACTGTCTATCATAAACACAGTATGGAAACAAAGAAGAAACAGTATTGATTCAAAATAAAAAAAGTGATTCCTGGTCAACAAGCTGTCACAACTGATACTTTTCTGAATATTAAAAGAGAACAAAATATTCCAAATGGAAATATTTTGTATACATGTGCTTTTTGTATAAATGTACGCCAGTACTTTGGCCACCTCATGCAAAGAGTTGACTCATTGGAAAAGACTCTGATGCTGGGAGGGATTGGGGGTAGGAGGAGAAGGGGACGACAGAGGATGAGATGGCTGGATGGCATTACCGATTCAATGGACGTGAGTTTGAGTGAACTCCGGGAGTTGGTGATGGACAGGGAGGCCTGGCGTGCTGCGATTCATGGGGTCGCAAAGGGTCGGACAGGACTGAGCAACTGAACTGAACTGATGTATTGATTTTCACTGTGTCAATTCTCTAACTTACATGGTTACAAATTATGTAAATTCTGAAGATCAGCATCACAAAATATCTTACTGAAATGATCATGTAAAGCTTAGAACATTAAGTTTATTCCCATCTTAACTATTGCTTTTTTCTATACCAATAATTTTGCTTTGTTTATGATGTTGACTAACTGAAAAATGTCACTTGACTAACCAGAATTTTCAGTTAAACTTTTTTAATCACAAACAGTATTTAGTATTTGACTATGACCACATTGAGAATAATATTAAAGAGAACATATTTAAGCAAAAACAATAAACTTTTAGAATTTTTTGCTTCATATTTAAAAAAAATTGTATGTAACAGTTTAGTTTAATGGTCTATATCATCTTAACTATTTACAAATATAACAGTATTATTATTTATAAATTCTGATTCATATTCTACTTTAAAGTTCATATCCTAAAATATCCTTTAAAGATTTTCCTTGACCTGTTTGGATTGGCAGTAACTTTGCTTTTCTTGGCTTTAAACATATGGTAAGATGAAATTAAAAGACACTTACTCCTTGGAAGGAAAGTTATGACCGACCTAGTAATGTCAAAAGCAGAGACATTACTTTGCCAACAAAGGTCCATCTAGTCAAGGCTATGGTTTTTCCAGTGGTCATGTATGGATGTGAGAGTTGGACTGTGAAGAAAGCTGAGCATCGAAGAGTTGATGCTTTTGAACTGTGGTGTTGGAGAAGACTCTTGAGAGTCCCTTGGATTGCAAAGAGGTCCAACCAGTCCATTCTGAAGGAGATCAGCTTTGGGATTTCTTTGCAAGGAATGATGCTAAAGCTGAAACTCCAGGACTTTGTCCACCTCATGCGAAGAGTTGACTCACTGGAAAAGACTCTGATGCTGGGAGGGATTGGGGGCAGGAGGAGAAAGGGTCGACAGAGGATGACATGGCTGGATGGCATCATCAACTTGATGGACATGAGTTTAGGTGATCTCCGGGAGTTGGTGATGGACAGGGAGGCCTGGCGTGCTGCAATTTATGGGGTCGCAAAGAGTCGGACATGACTGAGCCATTGAACTAAACTGAACTGAACTGAAGATAAAAATCAAATAATGGAAACAAACACAGATTCTTTTTCTCTGAGATTAAGAAGTTTAATTGTCAACTAAGTGTCCTTAGTTCTTGATTTCCATTATGCCTGTCCTCAAGTAAAAGTGTTAAATGAGATTCCTAATTTTTCTTAAAACAGTGTTAACTCTGCCTAATATCTTGGCAGTCTTGGCAAGTCTTGACAATATTTTGACAGTCTGTTGTCAAATTAGTGATGATGTGCCTTCTGTGAGTGAGCGATAACAGAATTTTCAACAATATCTTTCAGTATTGGCCACCGTGACTTACTTTTAGGCAGAGGGACCTGTAAAGTTGCCTGAAAATTTTTTATCCACCATTTCCATAAATGCTTGATTTTGTTAATTTAAATATATTTATAAATGTACTCTGTATTTGGAGAAGGAAATAGCAACCCATTCCAGTATTCTTGCCTGGAGAATCCCGTGGACAGAGAAGCCTGGTGGGCTGCTGTCCATGCAGTCACATAGAGTTGGACACGACTGAAGTGACTTAGCCACAGCAGCAGCAGCATTATGGATTATAGAATAACCCCAGATATGAAAATGACACCACTTTTATGTTGGAAAGCAAAGAACTAGAGAGCCTCTTGAGGAAAGTGGAAGAGAAGAGTAACGAAGTTGGCTTAAAGCTCAAAATTCAGAAAACTAAGATCATGGCATCTGGTCCCATCACTCATGGCAAATAGATGGGGAAACAGTGGAGACAGTGGAAGACTTTATTTTGGGGGGCTCCAAAATCACTGCAGATGGTGACTGCAGCCATGAAATTAAAAGACACTTACACCTTGGAAGAAAAGTTGTGACCAACCTAGGCAGCATATTGAAAAGCAGAGACATTACTTTGCCAACTAAGGTCTGTCTAGTCAAGGGCATGCTTTTTTCCAGTAGTCATGTATGCATGTGAGAGTTGGACTATAAAGGAAGCTGAGTGTCGAAGAATTGATGCTTTTGAACTGTGGTGTTAGAGAAGACACTTGAGAGTCCCTTGGACTGCAATGAGATCCAACCAGTCCACCCTAAAGGAGATCAGTCCTGAGGGTTAATTGGAAGGACTGACGCTAAAGCTGAAACTCCAGTATTTTGGCCACCTAATGCGAAAAACTGACTCATTTGAAAAGACCCTGATGCTGGGAAAGATTGAAGGCAGGAGGAGAAGGGGATGACAGAGGATGAGATGGTTGGATAGCATCACAGACTCTATGGACATGAGTTTGAATAAACCCCGGGAGTTGGTGATGGACAGAGAGGCCTGGCGTGCTGCAGTCCATGGAGTCACAAAGAGTCGGACACGACTAAGTGACTGAACTGAACTGTATTGTAGAAATATAAATGCGTATGTAGCTAAAAAATATAAGTATCTTTCCTTTTTTAAAAAAATACACAATTCCCATCACCACCAATCAGTCTATAATTATTAAAAAATGTAGTATATATGTAGGGAATCATCACATAGCTTGGTAAAAATGCAGAGAAATGGATGTAAAGCTGTTAGATGTAGGACAATGAGGTAACACCATCCTCCAAAGTACCTACTTCATAAGGTAGTTGTAGGGATCAAATGAGTTAATATTTTAAAATATTCCTATTTACATTTCTATTTTTTTCTATGGAAATTTATCTTCTGGTGTTCTTGTGCATTTACTTCTATGAACAAAAGAGTTTCCTTTAGAAAAAAAGTTTCCTTTAGGATTGACTGGTTTGATCATCTTACAGTCCAAGGGACTCTCAAGAGTCTTCTCCAACACGACAGTTTGAAGTATCCATTCTTTGGTGCTCAGCTTTCTTTATAGTCTAACTCTCACATACATGCCTGCTGAAAAACCATAGTTTAGACTAGATGGACCTTTGTTGGCAAAGTAATGTCTCTGCTTTTTAATATTCTGTCTATGTTGGTCATAGCTTTTCTTCCATGGAGCAAACATCTTTTAATTTCATGGCTGCAGTCACCACTGAAGTGATTTTGGAGTCCACAAAAATAAAGTCTGCCACTGTTTTCATTGTTTACCATCTATTTGCCATGAACTGATGGGACTGAATGCCATGATCTTAGTTTTTTGAATGTTGATCTCTAAGCCAACTTTTCCATTGTCCTCTTTCATTTTCATTAAGTGGCTTTTTAGTTCTTCTTCACTTTTTGCCATAATGGTGGTGTGGTGTCATCTGCATATCTGAGGCCATTGATATTTCTCCTGGCAATCTTGATATCAGTTTCACTTCATCCAGCCTGGTATTTCGCATGATACAATCTGTATCTATGTTAAATAAACATGGTGACATTATACAGCCTTGATGTACTCTTTTCCCAGTTTGGAACTAGTCTGTAATTTCATGGTCCATTATTAACTTTTGATTCTTGACCTGCTTACAGATTTCTCAGGAGAGAGGTGAGGTGGTCTGGCATTCCATCTCTTTAAGAATTTTCCCCAGTTTGTTGTGATCCATACAGTCAGTCATCTTTCAGGATTTGAAATAGGTCAACTGGAATTCCATCATCTCGACTAGCTTTGTTCATAGTGATGTTTCCTAAGGCCCACTTGACTTTGCATTCCAGGATGTCTGGCTCTAGGTGAGTGATCACATCATCGTGATTATTTGGGTCATGAAGATCTTTTTTGAATAGTTCTGTGTATTCTTGCCACCTCTTCTGAATATCTTCTGCTTCTGTTAGGTCCAGACAATTTCTACCCTCCCTTGTGCCCATTTTGCATGAAGTGTTCCCCTGATATCTCTAATTTTCTTGAAGAGATCTTTAGTTTTTCCCATTCTATTGTTTTCCTCTATTCTTTTCCATTGATCATTAAGGATAGCTTTCTTACCTCACCTTGCTATTCTTTGGAACTCTGCATTCAGATGGGTATATATTTCCTTTTTTTCTTTGCCTTTACTTTCTCTTCTTTTCTCAGCTATTTGTAAGGCCTCCTCAAACAATTGTTTTGCCTTTTTTCATTGCTTTTTTATTGGGGATGGTCTTAATCACAGAATCCTGTACAATATCATGAACCTTGCTTCATAGTTTTTCAGGCAGTCTGTATATTAGAAATACTTCCTTGCAATATATTTGTAACTTCCACTATGTTATTATAGGATTTGATTTAGGTCATACCTGAATGGTCTAATGTTTTTCCCTACTTTCCTTAATTTAAGTCTGAATTTGGCAATAAGGATTTCATGATCTGAGCCACAGTCAGCTCCTGGTCTTGTTTTTTGCTGACTGTATCAGCAAAAGAGCTTCTCCATCTTTGGCTGCAAAGAATAAAATCAATCTGATTTAGGTATTGACCATCTGGTGATGTCCATGTGTAGAGTCTTCTCTTTGTCATTGAAAGAGTTTGTTTGCCATGACCAATGTGTTCTCTTGCCGAAAGTCTGTTAGCCTTTGACTTGCTTCGTTTTGTACTCCAAGGTCAAATTTGTCTGTTACTCCAAGTAGCTCTTGACTTACTACTTTTGTATTCCAGTCCCCTATTATGAAAGGACATCTTTTTTGGGTATTCTAGAAAATCTTGTAGGTCTTCATAGAACCATTCAACTTTATGTTCTTCAGCATTGTTGGTTAGGTCATAGACTTGGATTACTGTGATGTTGAATGATCTCCCTGGAAACAAACACAGATCATTCTGCTGTTTTTGAGATTTCCCCCAAGTCTTTTGTTGACTATAAGAGCTACTCCATGTATTCTCAGGGATTTTTGTCCAAAGTAATAGATATAATGGTCATCTGTATTAAATTCATCCATTCTGATCCATTTTGTTCTCTGATTCCTAAAATGTCTATGTTCACTCTTGCCATCTCCTCTTTGATCACTTCCAGTTTACCTTGATTCATGGACCTAACATCCGAGGTTCCTATGCAATAGTTTTCTTTACAGCATTGGACTTTATTTCCATCACCAGTCAAATCCACAACGGGCATTGCTTTTGCTTTGGGTCCATCTCTTCATTCTTTCTGGTCATTTCTCCACTTTTCTCCAGTAGCATAGTGGGCACCTACCGACCAGCAGAGTTCATCTTCAGTGCCATATCTTTTTGTTTTTTCCAACTGTTCATGGGGTTCTCAAGGCTAAAATACTTAAGTGATTTGCCATTCCCTTCTCCAATGGACCACGTTTGTTCAAAACTCTCCACTATGACTGGTCTGTCTTGTGTGGCTCTACACGGCATGACTCAGTTTTGTTGAGTTAGACGAGGCTGTGGTCCATGTGATCAGGTTGATTAGCTTTCTGTGATTATGGTTTTCAAGGGAAAGCTCAGTATGCTTGAGGAAGGCTTCAGCAATACGTGAACTGTGAACTTCCTGATGTTTAAGCTGGTTTTAGAAAAAGCAGAGGAACCAGAGTTCAAATTGCCAACATCTGCTGGATCATGGAAAAAGCAAGAGAGTTCCAGAAAAACATCTGTTTCTGCTTTATTGACTATGCCAAAGCCTTTGACTCTGTGGATCACAATAAACTGTGTAAAATTCTGAAAGAGATGGAAATACCAGACCACCTATCCTGACTCTTGAGAAATCTGTATGCAGGTTAGGAAGCAACAGTTAGAACAGGACATGGAACAACAGATTGGTTCCAAATAGGAAAAGGAGTACGTCAAGGCTGTATATTGTCACCCTCCTTATTTAACTTCTATGCAGAGTGTATCATGAGAAACTCTGGGCTGGAAGAAGCACAAGCTGGAATCAAGATTGCTAGGAGAAATATCATTAACCTCAGATATGAAGATGACACCACCCTTATGGCAGAAAGTGAAGAAGAACTAAAAAGCCTCTTGATGAAAGTGAAAGAGGAGAGTGAAAAAGTTGGCTTAAAGCTCAACATTCAGAAAAAGAAGATCATGGCATCTGGTCCCATCACTTCATGGGAAATAGATGAGGAAACAGTGGAAACAGTGTCAGACTTTATTTTTTTGGGTTCCAAAATCACTGCAGATAGTGACTGCAGCCATGAAATTAAAATACACTTACTCCTTGGAATAAAAGTTATGAGCAACCTAGATGGTATATTCAAAAGCAGAGATATTACTTTGCCGACTAAGGTCCGTCTAGTCAAGGCTATGGTTTTGCCAGTGGTCATGTATGGATGTGAGAGTTGGACTGTGAAGAAGGCTGAGTGCCAAAGAATTGATGCTTTTGAACTGTGAGGTGAAGAAGACTCTTGAGAGTCCCTTGGACTGCAAGGAGACCCAACTGGTCCATTCTGAAGGAGATCAGCCCTTGTATTACTTTGGAAGGAATGATGCTAAAGCTGAAACTCCAGTACTTTAGCTACCTCATGCGAAGAGTTGACTCATTGGGAAATACTTTGATGCCTGGAGGGATTTGGGGCAGTTGGAGAAGGGGACAACAGAGGATGAGATGGTTGGATGGCATCATTGACTCGATGGATGTGAATCTGAGTGAACTCTGGGGGTTGGTGATGGACAGGGAGGCCTGGCGTGCTGCGATTCATGGGGTCACAAAAAGTTGGACACGACTGAGTGACTGAACTGAACTGAACTGAACTGAACTCAGTGCCCCTAACCCACCTCCAAATTGCAATATATATCTTCCTCTTGACTTTTCCCAAAGTAGTCCTTGGGTATTTGTTTGTACTGGAGAAAGGAGAACAACTAGAATTTGCTTGGTTAAACTGGCAACTGATCCTGAATTGACAGTCTTTCTTGTAGCCCCAGGAAAAATATGGGTTTATGTAATTAAGATGATGATTAACATCATCTTGTCTGTAGATGCAACAGTTAGAACCTTACCTTACATGGAACAGCTGACTAGTTCAAAATCGAGAGGGAGTATGACAAGACTGTATATTGTCACTTTGCTTATTTAACTTATATACAGAGTACATTTTGTGAAAAGCTGGGCTTGAGGAATTACAAGCTGGAATCGCGATTGCTGGGAGAAATATCAGCCACCTCAGATATGCAGATGATACTACTCTAATGGCAGAAAGTGAAAAGGAACTAAAGAGCCTTCTGATGATGATGAATGAGGAGAGTGAAACAGCTGGCTTAAAACTCAGCATTCATATGGGAGGGATATTTGAGAAGGAGGAGACATATTTATACCTATGGCTGATTCATGTTGAGGTTTGACAGAAAACAATTAATTCTGTAAAGCAATTATCCTTCAATTAAAAATAAATAAATTTTTAAAAAAGAAAAAAAAAATCTTAGCATTCCAAAACTAAGATCATGGCATTCATTCCCATTATTCATGACAAATAGAAGGGTAAAAAGTAGAAGCAGTGACAGATTTTTTTTTTTTTTTCTTGAGCTCCAAAATCACTGCAGACAGTGACTGCAGCTATTAAATTAAAAGATGTTTGTTCCTTGGGTGGAAAGCTATGACAAACCTAGACAGTGTATTAAAAACCAAAGATGTCAATTTGCTGACAAAGGTCTGTGTAGTCAAAGATATGGTTTTGCTTAGTCATATATGGATGTGAGAGTTAGACAGTAAAGAAGGCTGAACACTGAAGAACTGATGCTTTCAAACTGTGGTGTTGGAGAAGACTCTTGAAAGTCCCTTGGATGGCAAGGAGATCAAACCAGTCAATCCTAAAGAAAATCAACCCTAAATAATCATTAGAAAGATTGATTCTGAAGCTGAAGCTCCAATACGTTGGCCACCTGATGTGAGGAACTGACTCACTGGAAAATATCCCAATGCTGGGAAAAACTGGAGGCAAAAGAAGAAGTGGGCATCAGAGGATGAGATGGTTAGATAGCATCATCAACACGATGGACATGAATTTGAGCAAACTTCGGGAAGTAGTGAAGGACAGGGAAGCCTGTCGTTTTGCAGTCCATGGTACTGCAAAGAGTCAGACACAACTTAGTGACTGAACAACAATAGCAACAACAACAAATGGAGTTTGGGGTTATGTTTGGTATAGTAAGTCCTGAAACCCACCCTATGATTAACTCCCCAATTTCAGACTGTATAGCTTTAACATATATATTCAACAGCTGTCAGAATATTCACATTCATATCCTGATCCATGAAGTGAGGAACTTTAGAGTAGTAAGGCGGACAGGCAGCCATTAGAATTATTTCTGCTGACCCATATAGTATGCTAAAAGCAATATCACATTCCCTAAGGATTTGTGGAGATTATAGCCACTACCAATTTTTACCATCAAAAGCCTGAAAGATGGAAGGTTATTGATTGCTAACATTGTGTTTCAACCCATTTAATTGTCCTCTATAGAATACAGAATGGCATTGGAGAATGACAGTGCATTTTCATAAGCAAAAGCTGATAGTGACTCCAAATTGCAGCTGCTCTTCCAAATTGAGTTTTGGTGTTATATGAAAACTCACATATTATTTGGCAATAGGTATCTAATACACACATACACACACTCAAATGCAAATACATCTATACAGTTGACCCTTAAACAACACAAGGTCAACATAAGGTTAAAGGTGCTAACCTTTCACATGAAATCTACATGAAACTTAATAGTTGGCCTGCCACATTTACTGTTCTGCATGTGGAGTCAACAATTCACAGATACTGTTTAGTTCTGTAATGTTTTTAGTGAAAAAAAAATCTATATGTAAGTGGATTGCACAGTTCAAATCCATGTTATTCAAGGGTCATATGTTTGTGTGTGTTTATGAAATGATGCCATAGTAAAAAATCAAGGAACAAAAATAATTGTGTGTGTTTGTATACACACTATGTATGTTTTAGCAGTTCTAACAGTGCTCTTTGTTGTTGTCTTTTATTTAAAAAAGAGTGAGAGACAAGTGTAGGTCTGTACTTGTTTATGAGCACAGTAGCTAGTAGCTTGGATAGAAGTATAGTGACGTGGAAGGAATGCAACTGGAAAATTAAGAGAGTTCTGGAAAAGATTTATATGTCCCATATGAATGCTCAAAGAGAAACCTAAGGAAAGTAGATTATCATCAAGTAGTAAAGATGATCTTTTCTGTGGATATCAGCCTTTCTCCACATCAACATGTATTCTTAATCAGTAGATTCATTTACCTTGTATCATGGTGGTAGAGACAGAGACAGTGAGTGGGGTCAGAAACATGGACTTGAATTCATAAAATGTTGTATGACTATAATCTACTCAGTGAAAAGCCTGCCTGTAGCAGACATCAGTACTGAGCCTAAAGATGACACTCAGTTCAGTTCAGTTCAGTCGCTCAGTCGTGTCCAACTCTTTGCGACCCCATGAATCGCAGCACGCCAGGCCTCCCTGTCCATCACCAACTCCCAGAGCTCACTCAGATTCACATCCATCGAGTCAGTGATGCCATCCAGCCATCTCATCCTCTGTCGTCCCCTTATCTTCCTGCCCCCAATCCCTCCCAGCATCAGAGTCTTTTCCAATGAGTCAACTCTTCGCATGAGGTGGCCAGAGTACTGGAGTTTCAGCTTTAACATCATTCCTTCCAAAGAAATCCCAGGGCTGATCTCCGTCAGAATGGACTGTGCCGGGAGCCAGCATGAGGAATCCCACCCATGGCAAAGGTCATGAGGAAGGAAGCCCGACAAAAGCAAAGTCGTGATCTGGCTTCGGGGGTTCCCCCTTGGTTTTCCTAAACATCTACCCCCCCAAAAACAGACTCTGCCTGCCTTATTGTACTGTGCTTTTCCACTCTTCTGACACTCTCTGGAAAATGTTAACTTAGGGCTTCAGTCTTCTGCATTTGAAATTAATGTTTCAGCTCAAACCCCCTCTGATGGCTCTCAATCTGCCATCAAGTGCATAACTGGCTTCAATGGGAAATAGTATGGATTTTTACAATTTGTGAAATGTTTACAGCCCCCCAACCGAGAGAGGCACAAAGCTTAAAGCATCTTAAAAGATATAAAGCCTTTTCTAAGAGCTAAAAATCATATTGGTGATTGTTTTTCACTGTTGACTCAATGACTGCTGCCAGGCCTCCATATTCTTTATCTTTTAGGCACCTGAAGGATATTAATCAATGTAATTGGGATATAGAAATAGGAATATAGTAGTTTTGATGTTAGCAACACCAGACTTTTGAGTTAATTACTTTTCTCTTTATAAATCACTGTACTCCTTTTACTGTTGTAAATTGTTGTGCCTTTGCTATATAAGAATGTAACTTTATTTAGTGCTTTCTGAGAGTGGCACCAGACTTTGGGAAGAACAAGACAAATAAGTCTTCTGGTTGACAAACCCTTATCAGAAAAGGGCCATAAAATGTTAATTGGCCAGAAGATGATGTAAATCACCTAAGACTTGTGTATACAGGTATGCAGAAAGAAAGCCTGGTTTTATAAGAGTCAGGGCTGCTGATGCTACATAATTTTATATTATCCACTGATGTCTATGTACAAAAAAAAGGTATAAAAGGCCTTTCTGGACAGTAGGGGATGGGCCAGTCACTGGACTGGTTTCCCCCACGTCTCCTCTTTATTTTATGGCTGAATTCCCATCTGGAGCATGGAGGCTCACCATGTCTACTTTCTTGCCCCAGCTTCTAAGATCCACGCAAGAGGGAGCCCAAGGTGGGTCAACCCCGCTATTCAAGAGGATGCCAGTGGCCTAAGGTAGATGGTGCAAGCTCCTTGTCTGGAACTTTATTGGCCTTCCACATAAACCAAGTTATTCAGCCTCTTTTCTCCACTAAATTTTCCTACTATACTATTTCTTCTTAATTTCATTTATATTCCTCGCCTACACCATTCACCCTCTGAATTTCCCTGGATCCACCAGGGCTGGACCCCGGCAGGACTGGTTGGATCTCCTTGAAGTCCAAGGGACTCTCAAGAGTCTTCTCCAACACCACAGTTCAAACGCATCAATTCTTTGGCACTCAGCCTTCTTCACTGTCCAACTCTCACATCCATACTATTTCTCATTGAAACCAGTTATGCACTTGATGGCAGATTGATTGCATTTCATTTATGGAAAGCATAGTGCTTTGTATTCACTAGAAAATAATATTATTGTGGATTTTTCTTTCACTTCCTATAAATATTGTGTTGGTCAAAAAGTTCATTCAGATTTTTCCATGACATCTTACAGAAAAACTTGAACAAACTTTTTGGCCAACCCAAAATCTTTCCACAGCCACCATTCATGGTTTATGAAATGTCTGGATCACTTTAGTTTTATACAACAGAACATTGCCTCTGAATAGTGAATTATTTTACAGTGTGTGAAGCACAGGATTCAACTCGTACTCTTGGAATTCACTGGTCTCATTTCTCATTGTCCTAAAATAGTGGGACTCATAGCATAGCAACCCACTCCAGTGTTCTTGCCTGGAGAATCCCAGGGACAGAGGAGCCTCATGGGCTGCAGTCTATGGAGTCGCACAGAGTTGGACACGACTGAAGCGACTTAGCAGCAGCAGTAGCAGCATAGCATAGCACACCTGATAGAACAGCATACCTTGAGGAATGCAGGTGTTTTCACTAACAGCCCCAACTGAGTTCTGGCTGACAGCATCAACCAATAGTCTTCTGAATGTATGAGCCTTTGGATGAGTCCAACTCTTCAGCACCAAGTTCATTCTGACCGTTGAGTGAAAAAAAAAAAAAAAAAACCACTAGAATAGCTTTCTTAAAGGTAAAGTGTGTGTGTGTGTGTGTGTGTGTGTGTGTGTGTATGTGTGTGTGTTCAGTTGTATGCATCTCTTTGCAGCCCCATGGACAATAGCCTGCCAGGCTCTATTTTCCATGAAAATTTCCAGCCAAGAATGGAAAGAGATTGCCTTTTTCTACTCCAGGGGATCTTCCCGACCCAGTGACTGAACCCATATATCCAGTGTCTCTGGTATTACAGGCAGATTCTTTACCACTGAGTCACCACTGAAGCCTCTTATAGAGCTAAATACATAAGAACAAATTATATTTTGGAGGAAAATCTAGATATACTTGAATTATATCAAATTCAAAGAAAAATTAGGTAATATCTAAATTTGTACAGGAACAACTCTTGTATACCAGAAACCTTTGGTTTTTATGAGATATGTGATATATATGGGTCTCACATTTGGCCAATCTTAAATATCTGTATTTGATTACAGTAGAACTCTTTCAACAGCCTTTATCAACTACCTCTACCATCTCTAGAATTCTTGTTCTGCTCCAGATTAGACACAATTTGTGCTTTTTGTCTCAATAATATTCCTTTATATGACAGAAGGCATGAATATGTGGAACACTTGTGACTTGACAGCAGTTACTATAGTTAACTGAGATTAAGAAGTGTTGCCAAGGTAAAAATGAGAGTAAAGTCAGGCAAAAAAGAAATGGACCTCCTTCTCAGGAAACCACTGTGGTTTTCCCAGCTTTGGGCACTGGATCTAGTTCTACAGTGAAAATTGACTTTATTAGGAGAACATACCCCATGGTCTCTAGTATTTCTAAAAACTTTGCAAAGAAAAGCATCAGTTGCTTTTTGTGATAGATTGTCTTTTAAAGGAATGATGCTAAAGCTGAAACTCCAGTACTTTGGCCACCTCATGCGAAGAGTTGACTCATTGGAAAATAGTCTGATGCTGGGAGGGATTGGGGGCAGGAGGAGAAGGGGACGACAGAGGATGAGGTGGCTCGATGGCATCACTGACTCAATGGACTTGAGTCTGAGTGAACTCCGGGAGTTGGTGATGGACAGGGAGGCCTGGCGTGCTGCAATTCATGGGGTCGCAAAGAGTCAGACATGACTGAGCGACTGAATGGAACTGAACTGTATAGCACACACACACACACAAATCATAAAAGAGATAATGTCTGTCTCCTGAACAAAGAGCATATTTGCTTACTATCTATTATAAAGTATTTAGGTTCCCTAAATACAATGGACCCATTCTGTGTGTAGTCATAGTCATAAACGTAGGCCCATCCATGTTACCCTTGTGGAAGTTAGGACACACAGAGTTGACAGAATTATTCTTGTGTGATTTTGTGCTACTTGTTGAATCATGCTCATGAAATCCTTTTCTCTGTTTCAGGAATCTTGTGTAATCTGCCATCTTCCATGAAACTGTGGCATCTTGTCTTGTTGGCTTGAAAGTAGGAGTTAAATCTCAGATTCTTCAACATTTTTCACAACTTGTAGACCAGAATGAGGAGAAAATTTAGGCAAATGTGTAAATATAAATCTTTTTGAGCAATTAGTTTAATATTTAAAATTTAAATACATTTTTAGATTTTATATTGTGGAGTTTAATGGGTTGTATTTTAAAATGTTGACAGGACACATATTTTGGAAGATCAGTTCTCTCTAAAGTTTATCATCACTGAGCTTGTTGGATACATGTTTGTCTAAGTAGTACTGAAGTTAATTAACATAAAAAGTAATTCTCCTCCAATATTTAATACTTTGTTGTCTAGGCAAAGCCAATTATTGTTTATCATTCTAATTTAGTTTTCATAAAGACTATTTTTGTTTCTTTTGGGTTTTAATTATGCTTCCAATCAATTCTATTTTATTTAAAATTTACTTTACATCAACATTTGTATACCATTTAGTTGCACATTTTAAAACATCTGTTTCAATTAAGTTTTCTTATTATCATATTTTCTGCAGCTGTTTCTGCCATTGAGTGTCTGATACCACAAGTTTATTTTGCTTGATTTTTCAATTTTGTTATCTTGTTTTAGGAGGAAATGATTTTTTAAAAGCATTTAGACTAGGACAACCATTTTCTTATTGTTTACTTTTTACTCTAGTACAGTAGCTCATTTTTTACTCCAAAGAAAGTAAATGGCGTTGACACAAGTTCATAGGGAAAAACAAACTGTGTGTAGCACCAAGGGGGGAGAGTTTCACACATTCAGTTATGAGCAGTGCACCTGGCTGTCTTCTGGCCCTAGACAATACTACAGTAGGCATTAATGTGAGAGCAGGGTAGCTGAAGCTGGGACCATAAAAGATATAGGCAATATTCTTTTCCATCTGACAATACCAGATACTGTCTATTATATATATATATATATATATATAGTTGTTGTTAAGACTATTTAAAAAAGATTTTAGAAACAGATAAACATAGATGTTGCCATTTTAAGCCACAGAGGTTTGTTTTGTTTTGTTTCAATTTGAATCATGGTATCAGTCTAGACCCTAAAGGAGAAGTGAGTAAGTAAATCACCCATGAACAGAGGAGCCTGGCAGTCTACAGTCCATAAGGTCTCAAGAGTCAAACATGACTTATTGAGTGAACCACCGAGTAAGTCAAGGATCACACATATCTAAATGCTCAGATTGTTGATTACATCATCAGCCTTTCCAATCCATTAATAAAAATTGTAAACTTACTCTCTCTTTCTTGTACATGTTATTCCATTATTTTTGTCATTGTGTGTATATATATACAGAATGACAAAAATAATGGAATGTGTGTGTGCATATATATGTATACACACAATCATATGTCACATATTATACTATTGTTTGAGCTGTCAAAAATAAAAATATCTTGAAGTAAATGAGACATTTAACAGTTATTCTATATTTGGAACTTTTAGGAACATCCACAATGAGAAAGAATGTTTATGGTGCTTAATGTTTCTTCTTGTAGCAGTTATTTGTAATAGCCAGGACATGGAAACAAACTAAATGTTCATCAACAGAGGAATGGATGAAGAAGATCTGGGTATTTCTATACTCAGGAGTCTTGTGGAACATATATATGTGTGTGTGTGCGTGTGTGTTGTCATGTCCTACTCTTTGCAACCCTATGGACTGTAGCCTTCCAGGCTCCTCCCTCCATGGGATTCTCCAGGCAAGAATACTGGAGTGGGTTGCCATGCCCTCCTCAAGGGGATCTTCCCGACCCAGGAAGTGAACCTGTGTCTCTTAGCTCTCCTGCATTGGCAGGTGTGTTCTTTACCACTAGAGCCACGTGGGAAGCCCACACACACACAAAGTGGAATATTACTCAGTCATAAAAAGGAGCAAAATTGAGTCATTTGTAGAGATGTGGATGGACCTAGAGACTGTCATACAAAGTGAAGTAAGTCAGAAAGACCAAAAAATAATTATGTATTAATGCATATATGTGAAATCTGAACAAAGTGGTATAGATAACCTTATTTACAAAGCAGGAATAGAGACACAGATGTAGAGAACAAGCATGTGGATACCAAAGGGACAGGGAAGCCTGGCTTGCTACAGTGGGGTCACAAAGAGTCAGACACGACTGAGCAACTGAACTGAATTGATAAAATAGATAACCAATGAGAACCTACCATATACCACTGGGAATTCTATTCAGTGCTCTCTGGTGACCTAAATGGGAAGGAAATATGAAAAAGAGGGGCTATATGTATACATATAGCTGATTCACTTTGCTGTAGAATAGAAACTAACAATATTTTAAAGCAACTATACTCCAATAAAAATTATAAAAAAAAAAATAATGTTGCTTAATAAGCTAGGGAATCTTAAACCTATTTCACATTATATAAGTTCTTTACAATACTGAAGGCATCTTTATGGTTATTTTGTGGAATAAAAGACACTGAAATTCACAACAAATTAGATGATCTATCTTTCCAAAGTCACAGACATGCTGCAGCCAAAGTGGAACATGAGTCAAGGTCTTTTGACTTAAATTTTAGTTTATTTCCCTTTTCTGGAAATGTCACTGGCCTGGTCATTTGTATCTAATTCACTGGAATTATGCTCAATCAGTAACAATATAACTGTCAATAGACAAATAATTTTGATTCTTATGTATTTTTTTTTTTTAATCCAGAAGCAAAAAAGAACTTTGGATAAATATTTTTCTAGATTCCTTCCAGGACTGTAATGTAATGTAATTCCAAGTTTTCTAAAAATTATGTATGAATAAGATGTTAACATATTATGTTACATATGTTAATATTATTCCCATATACTTATATGTGTATGAATATTAATATATTACATAAAAAAACATCATGTATCCTGTGTGTATATGTTTCTATTGTTTCTGATATTTGTGGAAAAATAACTAAATCAAAACCTAGACATTTTCTATAATTATCCATGTTGCTAGATATATTACTTTTGTTTGTTATATATCATCTCATTTTCTTTTACTAACAATACTCATTTCATGAAAGTGATGTGTTCAAATATATATTAAGACATGTGAGACATTTCCAATAAGTAGTGGTAAATTAATAATAACCCTTTTAATAATGAATATTTTAGGACACAGTAAATGTTTGTTTTATCTGGTTATCAGAAGGTGGTATAGATTTTGGATACAGTGATTTTTTAAAAAATGTGTTTTTTTTTTTTTTTGGAAACTAAGCAACTGACAAAGGATTGATCTCCAAAATATACAAGCAGCTTATGCAGCTCAATATCAGAAAAACAAACAATCTAATCAAAAAATGGGCAAAAGACCTAAACAGACATTTCTCCAAAGAAGACATATAGATAGCTAATAAACATGTGAAAAGATGCTAAACATCACATACTAGTTGAGAAGTGTCAATCAAAATGACCATGAGGTATCACCTCACACTGGTCAGAATGGCCATCATTAAAAGTCAGAAACAATAAATGCTTGAACGGATATGGAAAAAAGGGAAACTTCTTGCACTGTTGGTGAAAATGTATATTGCTAAAGTCACTATGGAGAATAGTGTGGAGATTTATTTAAAAACTAGGAATAAGACTACCACATGATCCAGCAATCCCACTATTGGGCTTATACCCTGAGAAAACTGTAATTCAAAAAGACACATGTATCTCAATGTTCAGGCTTCCTGGTGGCTCAGTGGTAAAGAATCCACTTGCCAATGCAGAAGATGTGGGTTTGATCCTTGAGTCAGGATGATCCCCAGGAAATGAAAATGGCAACCTATTTCAGTATTCTTGCCTGGAGAATCCCATGGATAAAGGAGCCTAGGAGGCTCCAGTCCATGGAGTCACAAAAGAGTCAGACACGACTTAGTAACTCAATAACAACAACTTCAGTGTTCATTGCAACACTATTCACAATAACCAGGGCATAGAAGCAACATAGATGTTCATCAACAGATGAATGGATTAAGAAGTTGTGGTACATATATACAATGGAATATTACTCAGCCATAAAGTGGAACAAATGTGAATCAGTTGAAATGAAGTGAGTGAATCTAGACCCAGTTATACAGAATAAAATGAGTCAGCAAAACAAGCATTGTACATTAATGCATATATATGGAATCTACGAAAACAGTGCTGATAAGTCTATTTACATGGCAGAGGTAGAGACTCAAACTTAGAGATCACACTTATGAACACAGAGGGAATGAGAGGGTGGGAAAGATTGAAAAAGTAGCATTGACATATATACACTACCAGTTATAAAACAGATACCTAATGGGTCGTAGTCACTGGTGGCTCAGACAGTAAAGAATTTGCCAGCAATGCAGGTTTGATTCCTGGGTTGGGAAGATCCCCTGGAGGAGGGCATGGCAACCCAGTCCAGTAGACTTGCCTGGAGAATCCGTATGGACAGAGGGGCCTGACGGGCTACAGTCCATGGGGTCCCAAAGAGTCAGGCATGACTGAATGACTACACACAATGGGAAGCTGCTGCAATACACAGAGGGCTCAGCTCAGCACTCTGACAACTAAGAGAGGGTTAATGGGAGTGGGGAGTAATATATAGTTATGGCTGATTTGCATCGTTGTATAGCAGAAACCAACTTTGTAGTTATTACCCTCCAATTATTTTTTTTATTGAAGTATAGATGTTTTATAATGTTGTGTTTAGTTTCTGCTGTTCAGCAAAGTAAAGCAGCTATACATATTTAACATCTTGTTTTCTTTTAGCATTTTTTCTAATCCCTTAAAAATGTCATTTTTTTGCAATGGCAATAATATTGTTAACAAAACTTGGAAGAGTAGAAATAAAGAAAACATTTTATTTGATGGGTTATAAATGATAGGGAAGTGAATAAAATACAAATTATTTTGAATTGATAAGTTAACATACAGTAAGGAAATTATGTTTAATCCATATAACCTCTCATTTATCTTAGCAATTTAGGAGTCTTGTTAGGAATGAAGCAATTGCTTCATTTTAGATAGTTTATAATTCCCATAGAAACATGTTTGAGGTTTATATTCATGAAATATGAAATGAAAAATTCCTCTTATAAAAGTAAGAAAGGGAATAAAGAAATTCATCATATTACAATATTGAAATGATACTTGAAAATTTTTATATGAATATCTACACTAATTGCTGGGGCTATTCCTTGCTCACATAGCTATTTGTCAAAGACAGAATGATAAATATAAGCTATGGTTTATAAAATGCTTTTGAAAATATTAAAATAGATGATTCATATCGTGCACAGATGGCTAAATATGAAAGTACTGCATTATACATTCAGAAAATTTTTTTTCCTTATGAATTGGTTAGGCTTTCAGTGAACTAAATATACACAATACATTTAAATGAGTTATTGAAATGATTAAGCTTTATAGGACTTTTGAAGTATGAAAATCCTGAGAAACCATCATAATAAATTGCTGTAGGGAACATTAGAATTAGTTTAAAAGTATAATTCATAAAATTATGGAATCTTAATTTTATGAAATTTTAATTATGTAGGAGGAAAAAATGATGAATGCTGATACTTAAATATCAAAACATCTTACTTTCTGTTCACTGCATGAACTTTCTACTTCTAAAGTTAATAATGTATGTGTGAAAGCTGTTAAAGGATTTTAGCCTTTTCACTTCCTGATGCTGTGAGTGGCACTCATCTAAGGGAACTTGGAACAGAAATTTTCAGAGAAAAAATATTGACTGACATTTTTCTGGTCATTTTTTATTGTACTTTACTAAAAATAATGTATTGTCGGTCATATATTCTCTAATAACATGAAGGCTGGTAAGATTATGTTTCTGTAATTGATAGAATATGATGGGAAGAAATAGTTGCATTGAGGAAAATGACTTCGCTATTCATAGAAATCCTGATTAAAGTTTGTTCTTAAACAAGTCACTTGCAAAATTATCTCTTTGTATTTCTTTGCATTATAGTATTCCCCATCTTTGTTCCCCATCAACAATATGGTTACAGACTAAATAATAAACTTGGGGCAGTATTTTTTTTTCTTTCAGCTGTTAGAGCAGGAATCAACAAACCTTTTCTATAAATGTCCATATAGTAAATATTTTAGGTTTTATGCACCTTATAGGTTTCCCACGTGGTGTAGTGGTAAAGAATCCACCTCCCAATGCAGGAGAGTCAGGAGACACAGGTTTGATCCCTGGGTTAGGAAGACCCCTGAGAAGGAAATGAAGCCCACTCCATATTTTAGCCTGGAGAATTCCATGGACAATGGAGCCCGGTGGGCTACAGCCCATGGCATTGCAAAGGGGTAAGCATGACTTAGCAACTAAGCACACATGCATATAGTCCCATCCCCGTAGGGGACTCAGTACTCAATGTTGTAGCACAATAACAGCAACAGACTAAATGAGTGGGCATGCTGAAATTCCACTAAAGTTTATATTTTACAAAAACAGGTAGTCATCTTTTTTCTTGCAGAAAATAGTTTGCTAAACTATGTAGAAAAGAATAATAATTTGCAAAAAGATTAACAAAAAAAAAAACTTAAAACCTGGACATGTTCAGGAATATACAACCCCTGGAAACTATTCCTGGGTGACTCATCTTCTGTTGAGCCATTTTAGGAGAAAATATTCAAGAAGATGCTGGGATTATTACATGTTACTTGGACATGGACAGAAAAACATGTTGGTAGTTTTTCAAAACAGTTGAGAGAGTCCCAGAAGATGTAACTTGCTTTCTTTACATCTGCATTATAAAGGAAGTTACTTGAAATACCAATAAGATTTTCCTATATTTTAGCAACATCAAGTGGCAACAGAAAACCTTCTATTCTAGGGGATTTGAGAACTCAGTACAATTGCTCCATCAGTAATGATAATGTTGGCAAGTATTCTTTTGTTTTTAGCCATCAGCTTGTATTAAGACTTATCTTCCTTTGATAAAGGATCATAAGTGCCTCCAGAATCTGCATGCATTCTTTGTTTACCTCAAAATTCCCACATATTTTGGGTGTCTGTATCAAGGAACCTTTCTCTAAGTCTCTGTTGTGTAGTGGGTTTTGAACCTACTCTCATTGGGGATAATGACAGCTATTGTCTACAGCTGTATGTTAGGCTAAATAAAAGGTAGATTTTTAAATATTCTATTAAATCTAAAATAAAATACATCAAGTAGTATATATCAATATTGCTTATTGATTAACCTATATGCCATTTAATCAGGATTTTTCCATCATATATATATAGACTGTGAGGTAGATTATTTTGTTTGTGCCCTTGATAAAACATCTCTGGCAGCAGTCATTGAAATAGTTCAACAGTAGCTGACCTCTTTTAGCTCATATTTTTGGAAGACTGCTGTGTCTGTATAATGAAATTTCAAAGTGTCTTTGTTTGGGAGAAAGGATAATGGTCTACTCCTCTCTCTCACCTTACCTCATTGGATAAATTTCATTATCTCCTTGTTACTTGGGAACAGAAATGTGGTACTATCTAAAATCAGACTATCAATGTTTAGATAATTTATTGACATACTTTTTTTGCACTTCAATATATTTTATTATAGTGAATATATATTTTAAAATGGACACTTTAAATAAGTGAGCATTGGCACTTAGGAATATTCTGTAGTATCTGTAGTAGAATGAAGCATTTAAAATCAGATGGATGATGTCAACATTATTGAATCTTTCTCTTAGGTTAATTGTTTTATATTTCCTTGGGCAGGCTATTTGTTTGAAATATAGTCAAATATGCTTCTTTGATTGTATAATTATGCTGTGTTGTATGAATTAGCATTCAGAAGCTGAGGATATTCATGCATACATATAAACTGATTTTACATATGTACTTTACTCAAGAATATGTTTATTCATTTCCTATTCATTTAACTTGCACATACTTTTATGCCTTTTTGGCTATTCTAGCCATAATTTATAGATTTTTAGTCTTGAAATTATAAAGGACATTATCTGTAGTTTTATTTTCTTTAGAAAGTTTGAGCTAAATCTCAATGTATTCTAGCATGGTAAACATGTTATAATTAGGTGATTAAAATTGAAATTTATCCACAAAACTAAAAGGGATACGGAAGAGAAAATTAAGATTATTGATTATCCATTGATACCAGACAAAGCGCCTGAAGAAATATGGACAGAGGTTCATGACATTGTACCGGAGGCAGTGATTAAGACCATTGCCAAGGAAAGGTTGTCTGAGAAGGCCTTACAAATAGCTGAGGAAAGAAGAGAAACTAAAGGCAAAGGAGAAAAGGAAAAATATACCCATCTTAATGCAGAGTTCCAAGAATAGCAAGGAGAGGTAAGAAAGTCTTCCTCAGTGATCAATGCAATGAAATAGAGGAAAACAATAGAATGGGAAACACTAGAGATCTCTTCAAGAAAATTAGATATATGAGGGGAACATTTCATGCAAAGATAGGCCCAATAAAGGACAGAAATGGTATGTACCTAACAGAAGCAGAAAGTATTAAGAAAAGGTAGAAAGAATACACAGAAGAACTATGCAATAAAGATCTTCATGAACCAGATAACCATGATGGTATGATAATTCACCTAGAACCTGACATCCTGAAGTCCGAAGTCAAGTGGGTCTTAGGCAGCATCACTATGAACAAAGCTAGTGGAGGTGATGGAATTCCAGCTGAGCTATTTCAAGTCCAAAAAGATGATGCTGTGGAAGTGCTACACTCAATATGCCAGCAAATTCGGAAAGCTCATCAGTGGCCACAGGACTTGAAAAGGTCAGTTTTCATTCCAATCCCAAAGAAAGGCAATGCCAAAGGATGTTCAAACTACTGCACAATTGCACTCATCTCACATGCTAGTAAAATAATTGCTCAAAATTCTCCAAGCCAGGTTTCAACAGTATCTGAATTGAAAAGTTCCAGATGTTCAAGCTTGATTTAGAAAAGGGAGAGGAATCAGAGATCAAATTGCCAACATCCACTGGATCATCGAAAAATCAAGAGAGTTCCAGAAAAACATCTCAGTTCAGTTCAGTCGCTCCAGTTCAGTTCAGTTCAGTCGCTCAGTCATGTTCGATTCATTGCGACCCCATGAATCTCAGCACACCAGGCCTCCCTGTCCATCACAAACTCCAAGAGTTCACTCAAACTCATGTCCATTGATTTGGTGTTTCCATCCAGCCATCTCATCCTATGTCATCCCCTTCGCCTCCTGCCCCCAATCCCTCCCAGCATCAGAGTCTTTTCCAATGAGTCAACTCTTCGCATAAGGTGGCCAAAGTATTGAAGTTTCAGCTTTAGCATCAGTCCTTCCAATGAACACCCAGGAATGATTTCCTTTAGAATGGATTGGTTGGATCTCCTTGAAGTCCAAGGGACTCTCAAGAGTCTTCTCCAGCACCACAGTTCAAAAGCATCAATTCTTCAGCACTCAGCTTTCTTCACAGTCCAACTCTCACATCCATACATGACCACTGGAAAAGCCATTGTTTCCAACTCTGCAACCCTATGAAATGCAGCACTCCAAGCTTCCTTGTCCATCATCAACTCCCGGAGTTTGCTCAAACTCATGTGCATCAAGTTGGTGATGCCATCCAATCATCTCATCCTCTGTCATCCCCTTCTCCTCCTGCTTTCAATCTTTCTCAGCATCAGGGTCTTTTCCAAAGAGTCAGTTCTTCACATTAGGTGGCCAAAATATGGGAGCTTCAGCTTTAGCATCAGTCCTTCCAATGAATATTCAGGACTGATTTCCTTTAGGATTCATTGGTTTGACCTCCTTGTAGTCCAAGGGACTTTCAAGAGTCGTTTTTGACATCATAGTTCAACAACTACTGCTTTATTGAATACGCCAAAGCCTTTGACTAAATCATGAAAAATTTTTAAAGATATGGGAATACCAGACAACCTTGCCTGCCTCCTGAGAAATCTGTATGCAGCTCAAGAAGCAACAGTTAGAATTTAACATAGAACAATGGACTAGTTCCAAATTGGGAATGGATTACATCAAGACTGTATATTATCACCCTGCTTATTTAACCTATATACAGAGTACATCATGAGAAATGCCGGGCTGGATGAAGCACAAGCTGGAAGCAAGATTGACAGGAGAAATATGAATAACCTCAGATATGCAGATGACACCACGTACCTAACAGAAGCACAAAGTATTAAGAAAAGGTATGGCAAAAAATGAAGAGGAACTAAAGAGCCTCTTGATGAAAGTGAAAGAGGACAGTGAAAAAGCTGGCTTAAAGTTCAACATTCAAAAAACTAAGATCATGGCATCTGGTCCCATCACTTCAAGACAAATAGATAGAGAAACGATGGACACAGTGACAAACTTTCTTTTCTTGCTCTCCAAAATCACTGCAGATGGTGATTGCAGCCATGAAATTAAAAGACAGTTGCTCCTTGTAAGAAAAGCTATGACCAACCTATATAGCATATTAAAAAGATGAGACATTACTATGCCAACAATGGTCCATGTAGTCAAAGCTACAGTTTTTCCAGTAGTCATGCATGGATGTGAGAGTTGGACAATACAGAAAGCTGAGTGCTGAAAAATTGATGCTTTTGAACTGTGGTGTTGAAGACTCTTGAGAGTCCCTTGGACTGCAAGGAGATCCAACCAGTCCATCCTAAAGGAAATCAGTCCTGAATATTCATTGGAAGGACTGAGGCTGAAGCTGAAGCTCCAGTCCTTTGGCCACCTGATGAGAAGAACTGACTAGTTGGAAAAGACCCTGATGCTGGCAAAGACTAAAGTAGGGGGAGAAGGAAATGGCACAGGATGTTATGATTGGATGGCATCGCTGACTTGGTGAGTATGAGTTTGAGCAAGCTCTGGGAGTTGGTGATGGACAGGGCAGCCTGTTGTGCTGCAGTCCATGGCGTTACAAAGAGTCGTACACGACTAAGTGACTGAACTACTAAGTAATTGAATTGAACTGAACTGAACTGATACATACAAAATAATCCTCACAGAATTCTGAGTTAGGCTTTGGTCAGTCTGTTTTCCTAGTATGGAAACAAAAATCTGACACATTTTCCAAAAGAAACTTCAAGCTGTATAGTCCCTAAAGACTGTGCTTCACTGGTTAGGGGAAATTTGAAAAATAAATAAATAAATAAATAAATAAATAAATAAATAAACTAAGAATTTTAATAGAACACAGTAAAGGAATTGGACATATGCCTACCCCTACCATATATTTTACTTTCAGTCTTGTGTTTCACAATGAACCCTTTACATCCTGAAGGATTTTATTTCTAGGTTAACATTAAACCTCCTTTGATTCTTAATTTTTCTTTCTTTCTGCATGTCTATATCTATCAATCATAGTTTTACATATTTTATTTTTTATTTTAGTTAGCGGATAATTAGTTTACAATATTGTTATAGTTTTTTGTCATATATCAACATGAAAAAGCATTAGGTATACATGTATCCCCTCCCTCTGGAACACCCCTTCCCACACTCCTTCCCTTCCCACCCCTCTAGGCTATAACAGGGCATTGGCTTTGGGTTCCCTGAATCATATATCAAACTCCCACTGGCTATCTGTTTTCCACATGATAATGCCTATGATTTAATGCTATTCTCTTATATCATCCCACCATCTCCTTCCCACACATGTCCAAAATGTCTGTGTCTGTTTTACTGCCCTGTAAGTAGGAGTGTTGATATTGTCTTTCTAGATTCCGTGTATTTGTGTTAATACATATTTGTCTTTCTTTTTTTGATATATTTCACTCTGTATAATAACTTCTAGGTTCATCCACTTTATTAGAACTGACAAATATGTTCTTTTTTATAGGTGACTAATACTCCATTGTGTATATGTACCAGAGCTTCCTTATCCATTCATCTGTCTATGAACATCTAAGTTGTTTCCATGTCTTAGCTATTATAAATAGTGTTGCAATTAACACTGTGGTACAGAAGTGTTTTTCAATTCAAGCTTCCTCAGTGTATATGCCCAGTAGTGGGACTGATGGTTATAATAGCTTTATTCCTAGTTGTTTTTTTTTTTTTTTTTAATGAATCTCTATACTGTTCTCCATAGTGACTGTATCAATTTGCCTTCCCACTAACATTGTAAGAGGCATCCTTTTCTCCACAACCTCTCCAGCATTTATTGTTTCTAGACTTTTTGATGATGCAATTTTGACTGGTATAAAATTATACCATTTATAGTTTTGATTTTCATTTCTCTAATAATGAGTGATGTTGAGCATCTTCTAATGTGTTCATTAACCATCTATATGTCTTCTTGAAGAAATATCTGTTTAAGATTCCTGTCCATATTTTTATTTATTTTTTTTTATTGAACTGCACAAGCTGCTTATATATTTTGGAGATTAATTCTTTATCAGTTGTTTCATTTGTTGTTAATTTATCCTATTCTGAGGGTAGTTTCTTCACCTTGCTTATAGTTTCCTTCATTGTACAAAAGCTTTTACATTTAATTAGGTCCTACTTGTTTATTTCTGTTTTTATATTCATTATTCTAGGAGGTGGGTTGTAGAGGATGTTGCTGTGGTTTATGTCACAGAGTGTTCTGCCTATGCTTTCTTCTAAGAGTTTTATTGTTTCTGGTCTTACATTTACATCTTTAATCTATTTTGAATTTATTTTTGTGTAGGTGTTAGGAAGTGCTCTAATGTCATTTCTTTATACATAGTTTAACCGTTTTCCCAGCATCACTTGTTGAAGAGACTCTTTTCTCCATTGTATATTTTTTCCTCTTTTGTCAAAAATTAGGTACCCATAGGTGTGAGGATTTATTCCTGGGCTTTCTATCTTGTTCCATTGGTCTATATTTCTGTTTTTGTGACAGAATCATACTGTCTTGATGACTGTAGCTTTGTAGTATAGTTTGAAGTCAGGAATGTTGATTAGTTTTGATAAATTCTTCTATTTAAATGCCCTTTAAACAGTCACTTAGGGCATTCCTGGTGGTGAGCAGTAAAGAATCTACATGCAGTGCAGGAGATGCATGCAGGAGAAGCAGGTTTGATTCCCTGGGATAGGGAAGATCCTCTGGAGAAGGAAATGACAACACACACCACTGTTCTAGCTTGGGAAACCCCATGGACAGAGGAACCTGGTGGGCTACAGTCCATGGGGTCAGAATTAGACATGACTTAGTGATTAAACAACAACTACAAAGCTTTCACTTTGCTCTGAATGCCAACTCACTTTAGCATCTTTTTTTTCCTTTTCAGTTATGAATCTTCATAGACCTTAAATATACTCCTGCCCATGAAAATCAAAGACAATGGACACTGTTCTATTTCTCTACTTTGCAATCCTGGATCCCAGGAAATCCTCTTTCTGTCTGGGATTGAAGAGAGTAGGGAAGTATTACAGACACCAGAAAAACAATATGGCTAACAATTTGTTCTTTCTGGGTTATTCTACAATTATGTTTTCTCATATTTGGAAACATATCTAGTACTTAGATTTCAGGTTGGAAATAGAAAACAAGAAGTTTACATGTAGAAAAAAAGATAGGAAATAAACCTAAAAATGCAGAAATCAGCTCTATGACCTCAGCCTTATTGCCATGGTTAATTCCATTCTATTTAATTCTCACTTTATCCCTGTTACTCTCTAATACAGTTTTTGTAACAATGAAGAAAATTTCCTTATTTTATCTCATAAAGATAGAACATATTTAGATTGACCTGCTGCTGATGAAAGCACTTCATTTTCCTGAAAACAATTAATAAATAAATTTCTGAGCATTGAATATGTGCCAAATCTTGTGTTAGGGCATTAGAAATGAAATATATAAACATTGCTAACATTTCAATGCCAGGATTAATGTTGGATAATTGTCTTTAACTTTTCTAATCTATATTATTCTTTCTCTTTCTCTTTGAATTTCACCCTAAGTGCTCAAATTATTTCCTTCTATTTCTTATCTTTTGTGGCATCTAATCATGAAAATATACTATAAGATGGCATTACCTTTGTGTGTTCTGAAAATAGTTAGTACTTTTACAGTACTTTAGTAATATCTGTATATTCTTTTACGATATCACTGTTGATTGCACCTTCTTTGCTGATCCCATGAGCTAAGTTGGTCAGATGCTGTTATTCCCATTTTATTCTTAAGGAAAATGTCTTACTATGATTAAATGGCTTTCTAGTGCAGTAGATAATTTGAACAAAATAATATTTATGTACTATTTGTTCTGACAAAACATTCCATGCCTTATTTTAGTGTCTTATGTATTTCCTTTTGCAAGTTGAAATTCTAAAAAGGCCACCTAACTGAACTGCTTGTGCTGTATTTAGTTGCTCAGTTAAGTCTTACTCTTTGTAACTCAATGGACTGTAGCCCACCAGGCTTCTCTGTTCATGGGGATTCTCCAGGTAAAATGCAAGAGTGGATTGTCATACCTTTCTCAACTGAACTACCTACATTTCTATAAACATATATAATTTTGGTATATTTAATGTGGTGCTATGATTGGGAAATAAAGCAAACTACAAAGGAAGAGACAGCAAAATAATCTAAATGTGACACTGGATAGAAGAACACACACATACACATGCATACATTTATAGCTACATAATAGGAATCAACATGTGAATGTTACAGGGAATAACTCTATCCTGATAAATATGGAAGCTTAGAGAAAACTAATATATCCTTAAAAATAAACATAATGTAAAGATTGACTCAAGAAGAAATAGAGTACCTGAATGGTCTCAATATCACAAATGAAATCTAAATAGAAATTTTAAAAAGCTCTACACAAATGATATGATATAGAATGCATCATAGGAATATTCTACTATATATTCAATAACCAGAGTTCTAATATTACAGAAATGATCTCAGTTAACAGAAAAACTGGATATTCATCTCATTTTATAAGGCAGTCAGTTCAGTTCAGTCACTCAGTCATGTTTGACTCTTTGCAACCCCATCAATTGCAGCATGCCAGGCCTCCCTGTCCATCACCAACTCCCGGAGTTCATTCAAACTCATGTCCATGGAGTCGGTGGTGCCATCCAGCCATCTAATCCTGTCGTCTCCTTCTCAAACTTAATATTAAGCAATTTAAATAGATTGAGAAAATACACATTATTTTAGCAGTCATATCATGTTAATAACTGAACAATACATAAATATACTATTAATAATACATTATAAAAAGGCTTCATTTATCCCTTGAGTAAACTAAATGTCTAGCATTAGCAAAATGAACATGGAATTCTCACCTTGACATATTAAAATTATTTCAATAAATAGATAAAATATGTACATTTCAAAATTATTTTAACACTTAAAACACCTTTCAAATTAAATGGTGGAGACAGTTTTAATCTTGGTCAGTCAGTCAGTTCAGTCACTCAGTCGTGTCCAACTCTTTGCGACCCCATGAACCACAGCACGCCAGGCCTCCCTGTCCATCACCAACTCCCAGAGTCCACCCAAACCGATGTCCATCGAGTTGGTGATGCCATCCAACCATCTCATCCTCTGTCGACCCCTTCTCCTCCTGCCCTCAATCTTTCCCAGCATCAGAGTCTTTTCAAATGAGTCAGCTCTTTGCATCAGGTGGCCATAGTATTGGAGTTTCAGCTTCAACATCAGTCCTTCCAATGAACACCCAGGACTGATCTCCTTTAGGATGGACTGGCTGGATATCGTTACAGTTCAAGAGACTCTCAAGAGTCTTCTCCAACACCACAGTTCAAAAGCATCAGTTCTTTGGTGCTCAGCTTTCTTTAAAGTCCAACTCTCACATCCATACATAACTATTGGAAAAATCATAGCCTTTGCTAGATGGACTTTTATTGACAAAGTAATATCTCTGTTTTTTTAATATGCAGATAAATTATTAGAATTTATAAAGTCATATATAAAGATTGATGTTTAAAAGTAGATATAAACTTCAAGTGCATCCTCTAAAAATTAATGTAGCTAATGTAATTTAGATGAATAACTTTTAGATTTTTTTTTTTTAATAATAGGCCATAGAAAGAATCTGATAAAAATTGTTTGGCTAGTACTGATGAATAGTTAATGAAATGTTGAACAGTTGAACACCAGTCTTAACATTTTAAGATCTAGAGTTATGTGCCTAAGGACCTTGATACTGGCTTAGAGATAGAAATATTTATCATCAAGGGTGAAAATATCTCCAAATTTTTTAGTAGCATTGAAATCAAATTTCCAACTTGTTTATATCACCTGGCACACTGATTATAATATTCATTTAGAGCAGGGGGTCTCAACTTCGGTACTATTGACATTTGAAGCCAGTTTAGCCTTTATTGTGGGATGCCATTCTGTACATTGTTAGATATTTAGCAGCATCTCTGGTATGTGTCCTCAAGTTATCTTTCATGTCAATCAAAAATGTCTGAAGACAACAACAAACATACCACTGTGAGCAAAATCACCCCTAACTGAGAAACATTGACCTAGGGGGATGGAAATAGCCAAGATTGTTTTGGAAAACAAAATAGAAGGCTTTCTTTACCAGATTTCAGATTATAATGTTAAACTTTAGAGGTTAATAATGTGTATTACATATCTGTGAGTCTATTTCTGTTTTGTTTATAAGTTCATTTGTATCATGCTTTTTATATGTACATATAAGTGATATCATATGATGCTTCCTTTCTCTGGCTTACTTCACTTCATATGATAATCTTTTGGTTGTTACCAAAGGGGAAAGGAGGAGGGAGGCATAAATTAGGAGTTTGAGATTACTATATATACATTACTATATGTAAAATAGACAACCAATAAGGACCTACTGTATAGCACAAGGAATTATACTCAGTATTTTGTAATAACCTATAAGGAAAAGAATCTGAAAAGATTACATACTAAATATATAAGGGTATAACTGAATCACTTTGCTGTACACCTAAAACTAACACAGCATTTTAATCAACTATTCTTTAGCTATAAAAGATAAAATTATAAGTAAATGGAGTAAAATATATTTTAAAAATTAAAAATGTATAGTATAGCTCTGCAGTAAGAAAATGATTATTCAGTAGTTACTTACAAAACAATTAGTTGTTCATATGGGGAAAAATAAAATTCCAACCTTCATTCATGACTTGAAAAAAAAATTGAATAGAGAAGTTGATGTAAAAGGCAAGCTATTAAACTTTAAAAAGCAAAATAAATGAATACTTTATACTCCACAGTTTACATACTATACTTTGTCTAGAAAGTTATAAATGACAAATAATAAAAAAAATGGAAATAATTTATAGAAAGTCTCTTAGACATGTCCAACTCCTTGTGACCCCATGGACTGTATCTCACCAGGCTCCTCTGTCCATGGGACTTTCCAGGCAAGAAGTTGGTAGCC
Source organism: Oryx dammah (assembly GCF_014754425.2). Classification (NCBI taxonomy): domain Eukaryota; kingdom Metazoa; phylum Chordata; class Mammalia; order Artiodactyla; family Bovidae; genus Oryx; species Oryx dammah. The sequence goes on from NW_024070186.1 coordinate 143,237,303, forward strand.
ATTTCCAACTCCAGATCTTCCTGACCAACCAAAGGATGGAACCCGGGTCTCCTACATTGCAGGCAAATTCTTTACCATCTGAGTCACCAAGAAAACCTAAATAATTTATAGGATTGACTTACTCAATATAAAATATTATGTATTTAAAAATTAGAGTGAAAATATGGGCCATCCTTTGCCAGAATAATATCCATAACCAACCAAGAAGTTTTATCCCAAATATATAAGCAGTATCTATGAGACAATAAAAACCATTATCAAATGGAAGTGGCCGAAAACATCAACCTTTTTTTCACAGAAGAAAAAATGCAAATAAACTAGCTGCTGCTGCTAAGTCGCTTCAGTCGTGTCCGACTCTGTGTGACCCCATAGATGGAAGCCCACCAGGTTCCCCCATCCCTGGGATTCTCCAGGCAAGAACACCGGAGTGGGTTGCCATTTCCTTCTCCAATGCATGAAAGTGAAAAGTGAAAGTGAAGTCACTCAACCCTGTCCGACTCTTGGCGACCCCATGGACTGCAACCTACGAGCCTCCTCCATCCATGGGATTTTCCAGGCAAAAATACTGGAGAGAGGTGCCATTGCTTTCTCCAAAAATAAACTAGAAACCTATGTAAAAAAGCTCGATCGCATGAATATCAGAGAGAACTTTAAATCCATACAATACAATAGAGCATTCAACAACTTGATAATGATTATAATTAAATTGTGTTGTCATTGTTAAGTCCCTCTCTCACATCTGACTCTTTGTGACCCCATGGACTGCAGCATGCCAGGCTTCCCTGACCTCCACTCTCTCTTGGAGTCTGCCCATTTAAACTCATGTCCACTAAGTCAATGATGCCATCCAACCATCTCATCCTCTATCACCCTGTTCTCCTCCTGCCTTCAATCTTTCCCAGCATCAGGGTCTTTTCCAATGAGTTGGGTTTTTGATTCAGTTGGCCAAAGTATTGGAGCTTACTTATTAAGTGTGTAAGTGTGTGAGACATCAGAATTCTTCATTCTACCACTAGTGGGAGTGTAATTGGTATATTCATGCAGGTATTTATCTTTTTTATTTTCATTTCCAATAAAGATGAACATGCCCATTGGTGGATATTCTTTGTGATTGTGATTGTCATGAATACCCACTCTTTGAAATTCAAAGGAAATTTTTCTTAATATTACATATATATATATATAAATTTTATTATTTCTTAAACCAAAGAGTTTCATTTTATCCAATTTTAACTTTATTTTAAAATAAAAAATATTCAAAGAATACTCAAAAAAATACTGCTAATGAAATTGCTGTGGTATAGTTCTGCTGTTAACATGCAGTATATTTAAAATTTTCCAAGTGTTTATTCCAGTAATTTTAACATAGTGGATTATAAGATATCCTATTTGAAAGAAATTACAAATTCAATTTAAATATCCCAACTAATATCAAGTTACACTGACAGTTCACTGAGTTTAATTCACTGTGTATATATAGTCAGCTACTAGTCTGCTGTCACATTTTATAAAGAGTTCTGACAAGGCCACGCATCCATAGTAATTTAATATAGTGGTATATAATGTAAACGAATGGGAAAAATTATGCATTAGAAGCTACATCATATCTAAATTAGGATGGATATATTAATATTCTCACTTTTGGTAGCCACCAGCATTTTTGACTAGGTAATTACATATTTGATTATTTTTGTACATAAACTAGCATGATACCAAATTTAAAATAGGAAAAAAAAAGAATAAATATGTAGCAAAACTGAGTACAAATAAAAAGATATCCAACCTCCTTAGGGATATTTTCAGAGGATCATGATATTAAGCATATATTTCCCAGTGTGTTATGATTTAAACAGTTAATGAAAATCAAATACATGTTTTTTCTTCATAGTTTCTTGAATTGTTTTTAGTCTTAAAAATATCTAGCCTTAAAATGTTCTCAACATTCTACAGCATCAACATGTCTCCAGGTCATGCTTTTTCACATAAGTATCTATCTGTCTTTTGATACTGTTCATGGGATTCTCAAAGCAAGAATACTGGAATGGTTTGCCATTCCCTTCTCCATGAAGAAGGCTAATAGCCAAAGAATTGATGCTTTTGAACTGTGGTGCTAGAGAAGACTCTTGAGAGTCCCCTGGACAGCAAGGAGATCAAACCAGTCAATCCTAAAGGAAATCAACCCTGAATATTCATTGGAAGGACTGTTGCTGAAGCTGAAGCTCTAGTACTTTGGCCATCTGATGTGAAGAGTTGACTCATTTGAAAAGACCCTATGTGAGGAAAGATTGAGGGCAGGAGAAGAAGAGGGCAACAGAGGATGAGATTGTTGGATGGTACCCCTGACTCAATGGACATAAGCTTGAGCAAATTCAAGGAGATAGTAAAGGACAGGGAAACCTGCCATTCTGCCGTTCCTGGGATCATGAAGTCAGACATGACTTAGTGACTGAACAACAACAATCTCTCTCTCTCTGTCTCTCTCTATGCTAAGTCATGCCTGATTCTTTTGTGACTCCGTGTACTGTAGCCCACCAGGCTCCTCTGCCTATGGGATTTTCCAGGCAAGAATACTGGAGTGGGTTACCATTTTTTTCTCTAGGTGATCTTCCCAACCCAGGGATTGAACATGAGTCTTCTGTTTGGAAGGTGGATTCTTTACCACTGAGCCACATGAGAAAAACAAAACAAAACATTATATATATATATATATATGGAATTCTTAACCAAGCTATCTACTTTTTTCTATTTACATATCTTTAAATAATTTCATTTAAGTATAGCATTTAAATTTTGTGACAATCTATACATTTTTAATTAATTTTTCCTAGGGCCATATTATTTTAATTGCTTCCTTAACTAAAAATATTTTAAAATATCATCTAAAAAACTGTTCTAGTTATTGAAGAAGCAATTTCTTGCCTCTATTAATCTCACATTCTATTGAAAGGAGACAGAAATGCAATTAATAAGCAACCAAATATCAGAATAAACAGGTGGATTAGATAGATTAGATATTAAATGATTAGCTAGACTAGTAGTAAATGATGACCTTATTTAGGGGTCTTGTAGATATAATAGAAAAAGAGATGGCCACCCATTCCAGTATTCTTGCCTGGGGAATCCCATGGACAGAGGAGTCTGGCAGGTTACAGTCAATGGGGTTGCAAGAGAGTAGGACACAACTTATTAACTAAACCACAGCAATATTTATAACAACATTCCAGGGAAACTTTAGCCAATTATGAAATTGATTTAGTGAGTCTATGGCAAGGATTTTAAAATGAAAATATGATAGCTGATTGTGGCAAAATAGCATAGTGCAGCATAACATTGTGCAGCTTACAATGAAAAAATCAGATGCTGTACATATAGAGTAAGTGATCTGAGAGTTCATTTATATTTGTGTGTGTTTACATGTTTGTCTATTGGAAATACAATATAATATGTACTTCTTATCATTGGTACAAGTCAAAAAAAGTTTCAATAGCACTGATATATTGTAAACACACTTTCATAGAAATAGGCTTTGGATAATAAATTCACTAAATGCTCCCTATTTAATCCTTGCAATAGTATTAGGTTGTATTAGTATTTATTCTCTTTTCCCAGAGAAGGAAACTGAGACACCAGACAGGTTAAATACTTTCCTAAGTGCAGTTTCAAAGTAACATTAAATTTGAATACATGCTCATATTAAGCATCCAAATTTAAAATCAGGTTTGTAGAGCTGATTTTCATGAGCTAAAGAGATAACAACGATCTTTATATTTTGGAAATGTTTTGTTTCTTTATTTCTCAATTTTTTATTCTCATAAGAATTGCTGCTGTATTTTGTTGATAAAATTGTGTACACATATAACTGTTTCCTTGGAAATATTTTTTGGTTATATTTAAAGCCTCCAAAATATTTTGACAAAATGACATCTAGAAAGATCACTGAAGAACATGAGTGTCTTAAAGGTGGAGGATTTCCTGCTCAAATACCATTTCTCTTACTAACCTAGAGACTTGTGCTTCCTTGTGCCATTGTTTTTTGTACAGCTCTTGACATGAACTTTGGCCTTCTTCCCATCTTCGCTCATATTCACAAACCTATTACTTAGACTTGTAAGTATGATCAGTGAGCTCTAGTGAATTACTTTCTACTTCTTTTTGCCATATTGCCTACAGGAAGTCAGGAGTTTTTTGTCTTGCTTTGTTTTTAGTCTTGTTCAGTTGTTATTTTTCTTTGGCTTTTTCCTGATATAGAGAAAATGAAATAAATGAGTAGTGAGGCATGATATTGCCTTTGACTCATGGTTGACACACAGAGAGGTCATGACCACAGTGACCACTGGTTTCTCTGGTAAAAAGAGACCCCATAAAACAGAGTTGAACACGTAGAGTCCAGGTGATTAAAACTATTTCCTTATGTCTTTGGGGCCATCTGATCTTCCCAAGCTCAAAAGATAGATTGTCCTTTGTAGTTAATGTATTTTTCATGTCAGGCAATTTTCAAGCTGACACTTTTGTTTGGTTCAGCTACCAGCCTTAAAAATAGAGTGAACTGAGCTGTGCTCTCCATTAACCCAAAGATATATGTCCTGTTAGAGAGTTTGTGCAGAAGAAATGACAGCAAGTCTACTGAATGAACAAGGGATTTTATTGAACGCAATATCTGGCATGGGACCTGACACTCTTGTTATTGGACTGTAGAATATTTAGGATTTAGGGACATGACTGAAGTTTCTTTAACTTCATTTGAATAATACTTCTGCAGTATGTTGTAATGTTATCAGATATGACCCGTAGAAAGGAAAAGCTCAAGAACTCTTGATTAACCACTGTATATGCTTCGGCAGCTTTGGAGAAGTCAGCTCATGAGATTGGGTATCCAGTGCTGAAATTCTAAGTTCTGTGGCACTGAACTGCCTAGAAAAGTTAAGGAGCAGTATGAAGTAATTATTTAGAGTCAGAGCATAGAGTTGGGGTTATTTAATATGTAGACACTGGCTCTGGAAGACTGCACAAAGGGTAGTGTTTTGAATGAGCTAAGATAGCGATTTCTGCAATACATATCAACTGTGGCTGCAGGTATGTTTACTAGTCTGGGCTTATGTGGCCAAAACAGATCGTTCACTTGGCCGGAAGTTGTGTCTCTTTGACTAGGAACTCATCTGAAGCAGTTTACTTGAGTGATGAACATGGCCTTTCCATAGAGCTTGGATTTCTTAGTGCATGGTGGCTGGGTTCCAAGAAAAACAAACAAACAACAAGAAAAGAGTAGAACATGCTAGGTCTTTTAAATCTTGGCAAAGTCCCAGAACATTACATTTTCTGTCCTCTAAAAAATTAAATTCTTCAATGGTGAATGGAAAGCACATATAAGGAAAGAAGAATTTGAATACAGTCATGAGTAGATCCTTCCTACCATAGAAACCCACTTTTACATTAATCACATATCTGTCATGTCCAGAAGTCATCATTCTTTCAGTTAAATGTTCTATTGACATTTCTTCAGATTCACTGATATTTTCTATGGCTGTATATTGATAAAGTCTGTTGCTAAGTCTAGTAAGTAAAAATTTCATTTCAGATACTGTCTTTTTAAATTCTAAGGTTTCCATTTGGTTTTTTATCATTTCCATTATTTCACCAAGATCCCCATATTTTCTATTATTGTGTCTGTTTTTCTCTTGTAAGTCCTTAAAATATTTGCTGTAATACTTGTGTTAAAACTTTCCTATTAATTTCAATTCTTGAAATTCCAGGATACATATTGCTTGATATTTCTGTTTTTACAAATTATCACAGGCTGGGTGACTTAAAACAACTTGAATTTGTTATCGTACAGATTTATGGATCAGGAATATGACACACATCTCAGTAGGCTGCAATCAAGGTGTCTACGGGGCTGCATTTATTTCCAGAGTTTCAAGGGAGAAATGGTTTCTGTGCATTTTTCTACCTTTCAGAGGTTACCCCATTTCTTGGCTCATGGTCCTCTTCCTCCAACTTCAAAGCCAGAAAAGGAAATTTGAGCCTTCATATTGGATCACCTAAGACTTCTCTTCTGTCTCTTGATTTCAGGGATCCTCATGATTACATTAGGCACCCTTGGATAATCCAGGATGATCTCTCTATTTAAAGCTCTTTTATTGAGAACTTAATTCTTTATCCAAAAACTCAATTCCCAATATCTGTGTAATTGAACATTCACAGATTCTGCAGATTAACATGTAGATATCTTATTTTTGTTTTTATTTTGGTGGACCCATCATTATTGTACTTACCCCAAAAACCCTGTAAAATTTTCATTTCATATATTGTCATTTATGGTTAAAAGTCCCATCTTGTCCTTTTTATCTAGTTTTTAATTTTCTGCTGTTATTCCTACAATTTCTATTATTATATCAGTCTTTATAATACTTAAAACATTTATATGAATTGTATTATTTCTCACTTGCTAATTTCAATTTTTAAAAATGTTTATATGACCCATGATATACTTAAACGGCATCATATTTTAATCAGGACTTCTATTTTTAGGGTGCCAGTAGGAGGTTTTGATTATCATCAACAAATACTGATTAATATTTGCTTTGTTGTTGTTGTAGTTGCTCAATCATTCAGTCACATCGAATTATTTGAGACAACATGGACTGCAGCACGCCAGGCTTCCCTGTTCTTCAACATTTCCTGGAGCTTGCTCAAATTCATGTTCATTTAATCAGGGATGCCATACAACCATCTCATCCTCTCCTCTTCCTGCCTTTAGTCTTTCCCAGCATCAGAGTCTTTTCTATAAGTCAGCTATTTGCATCAGGTGGCCAAAGTATTGGTGAGGCAGCTTCAGCATCAGTCCTTTCATTGAATAATCAGAACTGACTTCCTTTCGGATTGACTGGTTTGATCTCCTTTCAGTCTAAGAGACTCTCAAGAGTCTTCTCCAACACCGCAGTCCAAAAGCATCAATCCTTCAACACTCAGCCTTCTTTATGGTCCAACTCACATCCATGGGCTTCCTTTGTGGCTCAGCTGGTAAAGAATCCACCTATAATGTGGGAGACCTGGGTTCAATCCCTGGGTTGGGAAGATTCCCTTGAGAAGGGAAAGGCTACCTACTTCAGTACTCTGGCCTGGAGAATGTCATGGACTTGTATAGTCCATGGGGTCACAAAAAGTCAGGCATGACTGAATTACTTTCACTTTCATTCTCACATCCATACATGACTACTGGAAAAACCATGGCTTTGACTATACAGACCTTTGTCAGCAATGTAATGTCGCTGCTTTTTAATATGCTGTCTAGGTTTCTCATAGCTTTTCGTCCAAGGATCAAGTCTCTTTTAATTTTATGGCTGGAGTCATCATCTGAAGTGATTTTCAGTTCAGTTCTCAGTTCAGTCGTTCAGTTGTGTCCGACTCTTTGCAACCCCATGAATCGCAGCACGCCAGGCCTCCCTGTCCATCACCAACTCCCAGAGTTCACCCAAACTCACGTCCATCGAGTCCTTGATGCCATCCAGCCATCTCATCCTCGGTCGTCCCCTTCTCCTCCTGCCCCCAATCCCTCCCAGCATGAGTCTTTTCCAATGAGTCAACTCTTCGCATGAGGTGGCCAAAGTACTGGAGCTTCAGCTTTAGCATCATTCCTTCCAAAGAAATCCCAGGGTTGATCTCCTTCAGAATGGACTGGTTGGATCTCCTTGCAGTCCAAGGGATGCTCAAGAGTCTTCCCCAACACCACAGTTCAAAAGCATCAATTCCTCGGTGCTCAGCCTTCTTCACAGTCCAACTCTCACATCCATACATGACTACTGGAAAAACCATAGCCTTGACTAGACTGGCCTTAGTCGGCAAAGTAATGTCTCTGCTTTTGAATATGCTATCTAGGTTGGTCATAACTTTTCTTCCAAGGAGTAAGCGTCTTTTAATTTCATGGCTGTATTCACCATCTGCAGTGACTTTGGAGCCCCCAAAAATAAAGTCTGACACTGTTTTCATTGTTTCCCCATCTGTTTGCCATGAAGTGATGGGACTGGATGCCACGATCTTAGTTTTTGAATGTTGAGTTTTAAGTCCGGTTTTTCACTCTCCTCTTTCACTTTCATCAAGAGGCTCTTTAGTTCCTTTACATTTTCTGTCATAAGGGTGGTGTCATCTGCATATCTGAGGTTATTGATATTTCTCCTGGCAATCTTGATTCCAGCTTGTGCTTCATCCAGCCAATCATTTTCCATGATGTACTCTGCATATAGGTTAAATAAGCAGGGTGACAATATACAGTTTTAATGTAATCCTTTCCCAGTTTGGAACCAGTCTGTTGTTCCATGTCCAGTTTTGACTATTACTTCTTGACCTGCGTACAGATTTCTCAGGAGACAGGTAAGGTGTTCTGGTATTCCAGCTCTTTAAAATTTTTCCACGATTTGTTGTGATCCACACAGTCAAAGCCTTTAGTATCCTCAGTGAAGCAGAAGTAGATGTTTTTCTGGAATTCTCTGATTTCCCTATTGTCCAATGGATGTTGGCAATTTGATCTCAGATTCCTGTGCCTTTTCTAAATCCAGTTTGAATAATTGGAATTTCTCAGTTCATATACTGTTGAAGCCTAGTTTGAAGAATTTTGAGCATTACCTTGCTAGCATGTGAAATAACTGCAAATGTGCAGTAATTTGATCATTCTTTGGCAGTGCCTTTCTTTGGAATTGGAATGAAAACTGACCTTTTCAAGTCCTGTGTCTACTACTGTTTTCCAAATTTGCTGGCATATTGGACGCAGTACTTTGGCAGAATCATTTTAGGGTTTGAAATAGTTCAGCTGGAATTCCATCACCGCCACTAGCTTTGTTCATAGTGATACTTCCTAAGACCCACTTGACTTCACATTTGATGATGTCTGCCTCCAGGTGTGTGATTACACCATCGTGGTTATCTGGGTCATGAAGATCTTTTTTGTATAGTTTTTCTGTGTATTCTTGCCACCTTTTCTTAATATTCTGCTTCTGTTAGGTCCATACTGTTTCTGTCCTTTATTGTGACTCTTTTTGCATGAAATGTCCCCCTGGTATCTCTAATTTTCTTGAAGAGATCTCTACTCTTTCCCATTCTATTTTTTCCCTCCATTTCTTTGCATTATTCATTTAGGAAGGCTTTCTTAGCTCTCCTTGTTATTCTTTGGAACACTGCATCAGATATATCTTTTTTTTCCCCTCCTTTGCCTTTTACTTCTCTTCTTTTCTCAGCTGGTATTTATTTCTATTTATTTTTCCCATGATCCATTCACGAAATTCATTCTGGAACATTTAAAACATGTTTTCAACCTCCTCTGATTATTGATGTTATCATCGGATATTTCCTAAAGTTTGTCCTTGCTCTGACATTTCCAAATCCCTCATATGTATTCATCTATCTATAGCTGTTTCTATACATCTGGTCCACAGATTTTAATTTAGACTCTGTGTCTTTCCCATTTAATTTCTGACACTGGAATGTCTGTTTTCTGGGCCACTTTTCAACCTCTGATTCATTAATTTAGATTGAGTGAGTCATTAATTTAGATTAAGGGAGGAAGTATCTTAGATTGAGATGACAGGGAGAATTAATATATTTGAGGCTCTGTCATTGTTTGTCACTTCTAGATGCTTCAAGATGGAAAATGAAGAGGTATGGAAAGGTTAAAAATAGATGTGTGTGGATTGTGTGTATGTGTTTGTGTCTTTAAGTTCATTCCTTCTTTCCTTAGAGTCTGAAGAAATTTTATCTTTCTCCCAAAAAAAGAAAATTAGGGATCTAAAGGTCATTTCTGCCAAATTTGTTTTATTTATATTCTTTACCTATATCCTGCTAAAACAGTCAACCCTCAATATGGTTAGTTCTTTTTCTAATCCCCCAAATAGGATATTATTTTTATATGCTTTCTTAGTGTATAGATTTGAACTCTGTTTTTGACTTTTGTATGTATGAGCACATTTGTATTATGTGGGGTGTGGATATGCATGTGGGTGAGTATATTTTAGAAGTTTATAAGGTATAATCTTTGGGTTTATTCTAGAGGATAAAATGTGTGATTTACCCTTGAGGACTCAATTAGCTACCTTTGTATGTCCTTATAGCACTTTATAAGCTCTCCTACCAAGATTTGAGTATCCTTGTAAAGTAGTGCTTATTTGTCTATAATATTTATTTTCATAGTTCATTCTTATTTCTGGAGCCTGGCACAAATAGCATTTCCTGGGATAATGCTAATGATCATCTAAATATTTATTCAGAAAGAAATTTGATTTATGAAGAGATATTTATAAATATAACCTGGGATAACAAAATGATAAACTTTGAAAGAAATCAATGTACTCTATATTTTTAATAGTTACCAAGGTTGGTAATGTTTAATTTTATTGCTTTTATGACATTAAAGACTCAACATTTGTAAACATCAGTATGACATGCATCCTTTTGCATCTTGTCAAAGCTTGTCATTACCCTTAAAAAAAATCATTCTTACTGACAATGTTGATATGAAGGATTTCTTTTGAAAAAAGGAATACTTTAAAATTTGTCTTTGGAACTTATTTTATTTGCTTACTTTTTCATCCTAAAGTGCATTTAAATTTAATTTAATGATTCATTTCTATTAGCTCTTAAAATAGACATCTATGTAAGGTAACCTCTGGTTAAGGCTAAGCAGCTGATGTGTAAACAATTATAGGTTTAGCTCATGTGAACACGAATATGAAAAGTCATACATACAAACCAAAATGACCTATATGGAGATTGAATTTGGGATTACCTTAGAAACTATATTAAGAAACTCTATTACAGGAATAATATGTAGATAAGGTAGAAAAATTTTAAAAACAGATTCTAGGACAACTTAGGGTGATCTATAATCAACCAATTCTTTCTTATTTCTGCACCTGAACTCACTTAAACAGATACTTTTATGAAAAATAAGTAAATTAGTTGCTAACCTACTGCCATCATGTTTATTTTTCCTCTTGTCATAGGGTGAATGTGCTTGTAAGTCAGCCAAAAACTCAGCAAAAAATGTGGTTTCAATTCAGGTGATTTTGTTAATGACTTTCCAGTTATTAGCCGTCATATGTTTTGGCAGTGCCCATTATTATGTGGCTCACAAACAAGCAGAAATAAAGCAAGGCATTATGAGAAAGAATACAAGCATTAGGGACTTGGATGAATGAGAGGCAATGAATGTTGAAGCCAGTAGGAACTTAACCTTTGGGAGGAAGAAGCCTAGATATAATCAAATGAAAACCACCTACTAAATAAGACTTAGACATGGCAGACAGACAAAGTAACAAGTAATGGTGAGAAATATATTTGTCCTGAGGTTATGGTATAAAAATAAGTCAAGATTCTAATAAATAAGACTTCCAGTCTTAGGGTGCACCATGATTATTGACCAATTATTTTTTTTGTTCAGACACTGATCAATTTAATATTAAAAACATTTATTGAATTTAGTATGTATTATGTGCCGAAAACTTCACAAACAATTAACTTGACCTTTTGATGTTATCAAAAGGTAACTAATATCAATATCATTTTAGAGTTGAGAACTTAGATTCAGTTTAAGACATTTGCACAATATCAGAGTAATTAACAAAAGAAAACAGAAAACAACTTCCGTGTAATGCCCCATGTAATCAGGGAAGTCTGGATAGCTGTATATTTCAGAATGGCAACCAGTGACCCTTGCTTTTTTCTGCTTTTTGTCTTTATTCCTCTCCACATATCACATCCGTTTTCCTGTTTCTACTGATTGGTTTTCTCTGTGGAGAGAAGCAAGGGAAACCAGCAGTTCCTAAACTCATGTTTTCCATCTGAGAGTAAAAACTGTTATTTGTGCATTCCAATTTAAATATCTCCATGAAAAAACTCTAACTGGCCTTTTATTTAGGCCATTCACCCAATCCCAAACACTGTGGTTAGGAAAGTGAAACTATATGGGTCCCAGCATGGGGCAGGTGTCAGTCCTTGTCCAAATACTTTCATCAAGAAAGCAGCATCATTTAGGAAGAGGTGGTATTAGTTCACAAAAGCTGCCATAACAAATGACCACAAACCGGGTGGCTTAAAAAACAGAAATATATTAACTTTTAGGGGCCATAATCTGAAATTAAGCGTTGATTCCTTTTGAGGACTGTGGGAGGATAGATCCATTCCAGGCTTCTCTCCTTTGCTTGTGCAAGGCCATTTTTCCCTGAGTCTCTTCACATGACATTATCCCCATATTTATGTCTCTAGCCAAAGTTCCCCTTTTTATAAGGACACCTCACTTGATAATATTTGTAAAGACACTATCTCCAAATAAGGTCACATTTTGAAGTATTGGGCATTGGGAATTCAGTATATAAATTTTGCTGTTGTTCAGTCCCTAAGTCATGTCTGATCATCTGTGACCCCATGTACTGCAGGCTTCTCTGTCCTCCACTATCTTCTGGAGTTCACTCCAATTCACATCCATTGAGTCAACCATGGCCTATCTAACCATCTCATCCTCTGCTGCCCTCTTCTCCTTCTGCCTTCAGTCTTTCCCCAGAATCAGTCCTCATTTGGACAGCATGGTTGAGGTTTCCATAAAGAACACCAGATGCACTTCTTGAATTACAGCCTTCATCATTTACTGTATGTTAATCATGATGCAGAATCACACTCAGTAGCTTGAGCCAGATGGTATATAACCAGGCAAGGTTGTACATCAGCGGCTCATGCAATCTAGAGACCTGATAGTTTAGTGTCCCTTAATATTTGTTGTCTTGTTCAGTATTTTTGTTTGTTATTTAAAATGGCCCCTCCTTTCAAAAGCTCTACCATATATCACAATGTATTATAGTACTTCTGTTTTCCTAAATCTCAAATAATAGAGATAACTGTGCATATACCATTTTCACGGTTTATAGATTCATTTGAAAACAACATTGTCCGATCTGTGTTCACATCGCAGTACAAATAAGGCACCTGCAGACGAGGGTGTTCATTAGTGTTTGATGTGCAGAATCAGCACAGAGTTTTGGATGGATGACCAAGTTAAGTGAGTCTGCTATCATCAACCAGCAAGCATGACAGAAACAGATCGTTAAGCCTTTAATTTTCACAGGTAATAAAGATCTGAAGATAATCACTGAATGCTTTTCCCCATACTATGATTATATATTTAAGTCCCAAAGAGGCAAACTAAAGCTATAAAGCTATCAAATATTTTCAGAGATGAGTATATAGTATGCTTCAAATATGCAATCAACTTCAATTTATCAAGTGATTCAGTTCAGTACAGTTCAGTCGCTCAGTAGTGTCTGACTCTTTGTGATCCCTTGGACTGCAGCACACCAGGCTTCCCTGTCCTTCGCCATCTCCTGGATCCTGCTCAAACTCATGTCCATTAAGTCAGTGATGCCATCCAACCTCTCATCCTCTGTCATACCCTTCTCCTCCTGCCTTCAATCTTTCCCAGCATCAGGGTCTTTTCCAATGAGTCAGTTCTTTGCATCAGGTGGTCAAAGTATTAGAGCTTCAGCTTCAGCATCAGTCTTTTCAATAAATATTCAGGATGGATTTCCTTTAGGACTGACTGTTTTGATCTCCTCCAACACCACAGTTCAAAAGCATCAATCCTTTGGTGCTCAACCTTCTTTATGTTCCACTCTGACATCCATACATGACTACTCAAAAAACCATAGCTTTGACTATACAGACCTTTGTTGGCAACATAATGTCTCTGCTTTTTAATATGCTGTGGTTTGTCATAGCTTTTCTTCTAGGGAGCAAGTATCTTTTAATTTCATAGCTGCAGTCACCATCTGCAGTGATTTTGGAGCCAAAGAAAATAAAGTCTGTTTTATTTTGTTTCCAACTTGCCCCCTTTCCTATGTAGTATTTGCATATCCAGATGACTGATGGCCAGTTTCTGCTCTCAGATGTCTTTGAATAGGGAAAATTAGTTGGGGATATCATCATATATTTTCTAACAAAGCTCTGATAATCCCCATCACATATTTTTTTTAATTCACTTATAAAAAAGTCACTGATAATTTGAGTTAATTCTTCACCATCATTTCATATAAAGTGCTTATATTAAGATAAATACTCTTTATGGTAAATTGTATATGGTCAACTAGTTATCAAAGAATATTTGATTTTTGCCATAGCTGACCTATGCTTGCAATTCTGCTATGAATTAACAAATGCAGCTGCATTTGTTATAGGGATAATCTAACTTTATCCCTATAAATACATCACCACTGAATCTTACCTATGATCTATTGGCTAACTATTTCTAACACTCACACAAGTTGTATTCACTAGGCTAAAACTTCTTTAAGCATCAGCATTAAATAAATCTCTTATTTGTAATACTGCTTGATTCCCCTGTTGTCAATATTCTCACCATGGCCAATTTCAGGCTACAAATGGGATCTTGGTAAATGAGGAATTGGAAAGTGTATTAATTTCCTAGGCCTGCTATAACAAAGTATCCCAGAACAAATGACATTTATTCACTCATGGTTCTAGAAGATATAAATTTAAAATCAAGGTGTTAGCAGGGTCATGCTCTCTCTGATATCTATAGGGGAGGATCCGTTTTTCCTCTATCTAGCTTCTGGTACTTGATAGTAATCCTTAGCCTTCTCTGGCTGGTAGATGTATCACTCCAATCTCTACCTCCTTTTTCACATGGTATTTTTCCCTTCTGTGTTGCTGTTTCCATATTTTTTTCTACAAATAAGAACACCAGGCATTAGGTTAGAGCTTATTGTACCAACTATGACCTCATCTTCAGCATTTGTCCTTCCAATGAATAGTCAGGGTTGATTTTCGTGAGGATTGACTGGCTTGATCTCCTTGCAAATCTCCTTGGCCACTTGATTGGAAGAGTCTGCTCACTGGAAAACACCCTGATGTTAGGAAAGATTAAAGGCAGGAGGAGAAGGGGACCACAGAAGATGAAACTCAATGTACATGAGTTTGAGCAAACTCAGGGAGATGCTGAACTCCATGGGGTCACAAAGAGTCAGACATGACTTAGCAATTGAGCAACAACAAATAACAACAGTGACCTCATCTTAACTTGATTATACTCAAAAAACACTTATTTCCAAATATGGTCACATTCACAGGTTTCTTGTGTTGGAATGTCAGTATATATTTTAGGAGGCATATTTCAATCCATAACTGGGAAGTACAGTAATGTGCCATTATATATGTCCACAGTATTTCCACCATGGAGATATTGTAGGTATATATATACTTACATGAAACCTATGAATATATATATATATACACACACACTAAATGCATAATAATTATTGACTTTTAAATATAACAATCATTGTGAATGTATATAATTTCATTTCTAGTCATGGCTATATTTAACATTCAGTTCAGTTCAGTTCAGTCGCTCAGTCGTGTCCAACTCTTTGCGACCCCATGAATCGCAGCACGCAAGGCTTCCCTGTCCATCATCATCTTCCGGAGTTCACTCAGACTCACGTCCATCGAGTCCGTGATGCCATCCAGCCATCTCATCCTCGGTTGTCCCTTTCTCCTCCTGCCTCCAATCCCTCCCAGCATCGGAGTCATTTCCAATGAGTCAACTTTTCTCATGAGGTGGCCAAAATACTGGAGTTTCAGCTTCAGCATCATTCCTTCCAAAGAAATTCCAGGGTTGATCTCCTTCAGAATGGACTGGTTAGATCTCCTTGCAGTCCAAGGGATGCTCAAGAGTCTTCTCCAACACCACAGTTCAAAAGCATCAATTCTTCGGCGCTCAGCCTTCTTCACAGTCCAACTCTCACATCCATACATGATCACAGGAAAATCATAGCCTTGACTAGATGGACCTTAGTCGGCAAAGTAATGTCTCTGCTCTTGAATATGCTATCTAGGTTGGTCATAACTTTTCTTCCAAGGAGTAAGCGTCTTTTAATTTCATGGCTGCAGTCACCATCTGCAGTGATTTTGGAGCCCCCAAAAATAAACTCTGACATTGTTTCCACTGTTTTCCCATCTATTTCCCATGAAGTGATGGGACCAGATGCCATGATCTTCATTTTCTGAATGTTGAGCTTTAAGCCAACTTTTTCACTCTCCTCTTTCACTTTCATCAAGAGGCTTTTTAGCTCCTCTTCACTTTCTGCCATAATGGTGGTGTCATCTGCGTATCTGAGGTTATTGATATTTCTTTTGGCAATCTTGATTCCAGCTTGTGTTTCTTCTAGTCCAGCATTTCTCATGATGTACTCTGCATAGAAGTTAAATAAGCAGGGTGACAATATACAGCCTTGACGTACTCCTTTTCCTATTTGGAATCAGTCTGTTGTTCCATGTTCAGTTCTAACTGTTGCTTCCTGACGTACATACAGATTTCTCAAGAGGCAGGTCAGGTGGCCCGGTATTCCCATCTCTTTCAGAATTCCCCACAGTTTACTGTGATCCACACAGTCAAAGCCTTTGGCGTAGTCAATAAAGCAGAAATAGATGTTTTTCTGGAACTCTCTTGCTTTATCGATGATCCAGCAGATGTTGGCAATTTGATCTCTGGTTCCTCTGCCTTTTCTAAAACCAGCTTGAACATCAGGGAGTTCACGGTTCACGTATTGCTGAAGCCTGGCTTGGAGAATTTTGAGCATTACTTTACTAGCGTGTGAGATGAGTGCAACTGTGCGGTAGTTTGAGCATTCTTTGGCATTGCCTTTCTTTGGGATTGGAATGAAAACTGACCTTTTCCAGTCCTGTGGCCATTGCTGAGTTTTCCAAATTTGCTGGCATATTGAGTGAAGCACTTTCACAGCATCATCTTTCAGGATTTGAAACAGCTCAACTCAAATTCCATCACCTCCACTAGCTTTGTTCGTAGTGATGCTTTCTAAAGCCCACTTGACTTCACATTCCAGGATGTCTGGCTCTAGATTAGTGATGACTTCATCATCATTATCTGGGTCATGAAGATCTTTTTTGTATAGATCTTCCGTGTATTCTTGCCACCTCTTCTTAATATCTTCTGCTTCTGTTAGGTCCATTCCATTTCTTTCCTTTATCGAGCCCATCTTTCATGAAATGT
Organism: Oryx dammah; assembly: GCF_014754425.2. Lineage (NCBI taxonomy): Eukaryota > Metazoa > Chordata > Mammalia > Artiodactyla > Bovidae > Oryx > Oryx dammah. Next base: position 143,254,365 of record NW_024070186.1, read on the forward strand.
TCTCTTGGTATCTCTAATTTTTTTGAAGAGATCTCTAGTCTTTCCCATTTTGTTGTTTTCCTCTATTTCTTTGCATTGATCGCTGAAGAAGGCTTTCTTATCTCTTCTTGCTATTCTTTGGAACTTTGCATTCAGATGGTTATATCTTTCCTTATCTCCTTTGCTTTTTGCCTCTCTCCTTTTCACAGCTATTTGTAAGGCCTCCCCAGACAGCCATTTTGCTTTTTTGCATTTCTTTCCCATGGGGATTGTCTTGATCCCTGTCTCCTGTACAATGTCACGAACCTCATTCCATAGTTCATCAGGCACTCTAATTATCAGATCTAGGCCCTTAAATCTATTTCTCACTTCCACTGTATAATCATAAGGGATTTGATTTAGGTCATACCTGAATGGTCTAGAGGTTTTCCCTACTTTCTTCAATATGAGGCTGAATTTGGTAATAAGGAGTTCATGATCTGAGCCACAGTCAGCTCCTGGTCTTGTTTTTGTTGAATGTATAGAGCTTCTCCATCTTTGGCTGCAAAGAATATAATCAATTGTCTCTTATAATGTGGTATGAGTTGTAATACACTACTGATTGGAAATATCATATAACCTTTACCTGAAAAATATGATATTAAAAGTGGAAATGAATTATTTCTCCTTTCATTGCAGTGCTGAACAAAACTGAATGTCTTTTCCCCATTCTGCCAGCTATGGTATAGACAGAATAATGAGGGAGATGATAGTCAAAACAAAGTATATAAGCAATTCAGGTACTTCTCTCTGTATTCAGTCCTCTATTGTATTTCTCACATGTCTGCAAATCTTGGAAACAAGGCACCTACAGCCTTTTTTTTTTTTTTTTTCTGAGCTATTTTGCAGGAGCGTTTGTATAGCAAACCTTTTAAAATACAGAGATAGTGTCTCCCAAATATCGGGTTTGCTTCTAGGCTTGGAAGGTAGAGATAGTGTTGCTTCCCAAGATCTAGTCTGCTTATGGTTCAGTATATTAAAAATACTTTCTCCCATGAGAGCAAAGTGCAGCCATGATCACAGCCAATTATAAAAGTTTCTGTTGCTCTAGTTCTGTGTTCTTCTTCTCTGCCACAACACAGTAAATGTGCAGATGTTATCCAGCCCTTTTTGTCATGTGTGGAACACAGGGGTTCAGAGAATAAATGCAAAAAAATAATGACACACTGACTTTTGACACTCTGTGAGTAATCTGCTGTACTTGTTCTCTAAACCAAGTTTATTTTCTTCTCTAAGCATCCATGAAAATGAGGTCAGCCTAGTAATCAACTTACATGGAAAGAAACATCTCAGACCCTCACAGCTCTTGGCATCCCTTTTCCATTAAGCTTGTATTCCACATCTGTAGTATTTTATTAGTTTCAATAGTAGTAGTAGTGTAGTTGTGTCTAACTTTTTGTGACTCCATGGACCATACCCTGCCAGGCTCCTCTGTCGCTGGAATTTTCCAGACAAGAATACTGGAGTGGATTGCCATTCCCTTCTCCAGGGGAGCTTCCCAACCTAGGGATTGAACTCAGGTCTCCTGCATTGCAGGCAGATTATTTACCATCTGAGCCATCAGGAAATTAAATGATCCTAAATGTAAAGGCCCCTTTAACCCTTAGAATTATAATGTAAATCAGTATTGATCTTTTGTTTACATTACGTTTTCAGATGATTCTAAACATAACACCAACAGAAATTCTGAGTCTTATTTGTTTCTTCTGTATGACAATATCTGATAAACTTTCAATTCAGTTCAGTTCAGTTGCTCAGTCATGCCCAACTCTTTGTGATCCCATGAATTGCAGCACTCCCTGTCCATCACCAACTCCCGGAGTTCACACAAATTCATGTGCATCGAGTTGGTGATGCCATCCAGCCATCTCATCCTCTGCCGTCTCTTTCTCCTCTTGCCCCCAATCCCTCCCAGCATCAGGGTCTTTTCCAACGAGTCAATTCTTTGCCTGAGGTGGCCAAAGTATTGGAGTTTCAGCTTCAGCATCAGTCCTTCCAATGAACACCCAGGATTGATCTCCTTTAGGATGGACTGGTTGTACCTCCTTGCAGTCCAAGGGACTCTCAAGAGTCTTCTCCAACACCACAGTTCAAAAGCATCAATTCTTCAGTGCTCAGCTTTCTTCACAGTCCAACTCTCACATCCATACATGACCACTGGAAAAACCATAGCCTTGACTAGAATGACCTTTGTTGGCAAAATAATATCTCTGCTTTTCAATATGCTATCTAGGTTGGTCATAACTTTTCTTCCAAGGAGTAAGCATCTTTTAATTTCATGGATGCAATCACCATCTGCAGTGATTTTTGGATCCCCCAAAAATAAATTCTGACACTGTCTCCACTGTTTCCCCATCTATTTCCCATGAAGTGATGGGATCAGATGCCATGATCTTAGTTTTCTGAATGTTGAGCTTTAAGCCAACTTTTCCACTCTCCTCTTTCACTTTATCTTAACTAAAAATTATACTATTTGTCTTTTAGCAAAATGTCTTTATATTTCTGTACTGATAGTGTATGCTTATATGGTCTATGTAAGTATGTATCTATTTATAGTTTTTCTCTCTACCATCAATATCATCTATTTCTACCATATTTAACTTGAGAATCCAATAACTTTCTCAATCTGTGCCAGTGGCTATATCACTTTACCTCCCTTAACTTTAGTTCTCACATTTATAGAGCACAGAGAGTAATACTATCTCCCTCTTATTGTTATTGTAAAATTTAAGTAAGTGAATTTAAGGCCACCTGACACAAAGAGCTGACTCATTTGAAAAGACCCTAACCTAGATAGCATATTGAAAAGCAGAGATATTTCTTTGCCAACAAAGGTCCATCTAGTCAAGGCTATGGTTTTTCCAGTGCTCATGTATGGATGTGAGAATTGGACTGTGAAGAAATCTGAGTGCCAAAGAATTGATGCTTTTGAACTGTGGTGTTGGAGAAGACTCTTGAGAGTCCCTTGGATTGCAAGGAGATCCAACCAGTCCATTCTGAAGGAGATCAGCCCTGGGATTTCTTTGGAAGGAATGATGCTAAAGCTGAAATTCCAATACTTTGGCCACCTCATGCGAAGAGTTGACTCATTAGAAAAGACTCTGATGCTAGGAGGAATTGGGGGCAGGAGGAGAAGGGGACGACAGAGTGAGATGGCTGGATGGCATCACTGACTCAACAGACATGAATTTGTGTAAACTCCGGGAGTTGGTGAAAGACAGGGAGGCCTGATGTGCTGTAGTCCATGGGTTCATGAAGAGTTGGACATGACTGAGCAACTGAACTGAACTGAATTTAAGTAAAACAACTAAAATTATTATTATTTTGGATGATCTTATGTTAGTAGATGTTATTTCTAATATGTGCTTCTTTAAGACAAATTAACTTAATTAACTCACTGAATCAATAAATATAGAATGAATACTATATAGCAGGTACTTTTTAAGGAACTGAAGATGTGCATATATATATATACAGGTCTTGACTCTCCAGTATGTGATAGACTTTTAAAATAAATACAGTTATATCAGAATATATATATTTTTTAAATTTTTGCACCCATGGAGTTGACATTCTATGGGAAGATAGAAAATGAAAGTTAATAACTTTTTTTTAAATTGTTGTTATTTTCGGTTGCTAAGTCATGCCCAATTCTTTGCAACTCTAGGAACTGCAGTATACCCAGCTTCCCTGTCCTTCACTATCTCCTGGAGCTTGCTCAAACTCAGGCTTATTGAGTTGATGATGCCATCCAATCATCTCATCTTCTGCCTCCCCCTTCTCCTCTTGTCCTCAATTTTCCCAGCATCAGGGTCTTTTCCATTGAGTTGGCTCTTTGCCTCAGATGGCCAAAGTATTAAGTAGTGTTAAAGTGCTAACTGGAAATAGTACAATTTTAGTCAGAGAGAAATGTGAAACTCTATCACATCTTTGGTCCCAGAGTCATAGCTGATGAGTTAACTATCATGCAGAGTCCTTAATGGAATTAGAAAATGTGTGCATGTTTTAAGAAGGTGAGTTGATGAGTGAACAAAATCTATGCTCGTTTAAAACTCTATCATACAATTTTATCATTTTATTTTTAAATTGCCAGACATTAATCATTTAAACAGTTGGATTTTTTATTATGATGTCACAATATACCAATGTTCTCCTTTTTCATGAATTGGCTTAAACTTTTCTTTAACCATGTTTCCTTTGCTCATCTGCACGCACATGGAACAACATATACTTTGCTTGAAAATAACAGGTAACACCAGAGGCAAAGTGAAATGCTTCTTAGTTTGGAAGCAGTATATATGAACCACCTTGATTTTGTGTAAAAAGATTGATTCCAAGTCAGAAAATTTGGTTCCACATTTTTAGCTTCAGCTCCATGTATAATTTTCTTCACAAGATCATTGTAAGCTTTGGAATCTTTACTAATGTGGAATCTTTGCAGCAATACTATATTAGTCTCTTGGTCTCACAAAGAAAGGCAGTAATAGTGACTGGACTTCAAGATGGATTTTAATGAGGATTCAACTATATGTTATAAATATGCTTTATGCAGAGGCTACCCTTAATTTCAGAGGGTTTGTGTTTCAAAATGGAAAATAATTCATGTAACATATGTTTTGTTATTATTTGTGAAAGGCAGTGTGTGTCCATTAATATGAAATGTCCCTAACATTTCAAAGTATAAGTTAATAGAAATAGGCTTGCTGTTAGCAGAATGCCTTGTGTAACTTCAGGCATTCACATGTGAAATAGGGAAAGTCTAATTTTATGATGAGGGCTATTGCTATGATGGTGAATGCTGTTGTAGTAAAGGTTCTTTTAATTGTTTATTGGCTGGAATATGCTAAATTAGTAATTATATCACCATTATAGGTAGTACTGATGCAGTGGCTTGTGTTAGAAAATATTTGGTGGATGCTTCTATAGCTTATGGGTTAAATTGTTTTATTAGAATGGGGCCCATAGCTGGTATTTTATTTCAAATTTGATTCAGGTTAATAACCAGTATGGGCCTGTAGGTTTAATTATTGTCCTGAGATAATAGTAGAATGATAGTAAAATCAATAGAATTATTAGTATGGAAAAGATATAACTAATGTTTTTAGAGTAAGGGCCTGATAGCTTATTTAGTAACTGTGCTATAGAATATGGTGTAACATAATGACATGAAGGATTTTGAATTCACTATTCAGTTCCTATAAATTCTAAAAATAAGAGGGTATAAACTGCTATTACTTACCCTATCAAAAAAACTCTTTGGTCAAACGTATTTCTTAGTGTGTGATGGGATGCCTGATATGATGAAGGGTAGTTAAACACATCACATACATAAGGCTAGTGTTAGTGGTAATATTTTTCATAAAAGATCTGTAACTTAATCATATCAAAATCATGGGTAGGGTTTTAGAATTCTTAGAAAGGAGATTATTAAAAGGAATGTTTTAATGATGAGATTGTCTCTGTATACTTCATATATGTAAGGGTAATGAAATGCTCCTAAAAATAATAAAAGTTTCTTATGATGATGTTGGCATTCTCTTCCAGGAACACCGTGAATGAATCTGCTATGTATCCTATGCATACATATTCCGATTCACTTTCTGTCAAATCAAATGATTTCTGTGAGAATAGAGATAACTCATATTATGGTTAGGGGTCAGGATGGGAAAGTTAATCATAGGTGTTCCTGTGTAATAATTAGTACTGACAGTGTAAATGATCCATTTATTTGTAGAACTGATAAGAGAATAACTGCTAATGTCACTTCATATGAGATTGTCTGGGTTACTGCCCATGGAACTCTATTAGAACATCTTTTAAATTTGAAGCTCATTCAGCTCAGAAGATGGAGTAAACAGCCAGGCTTGATATAGATAGTCTATATGTGCTAAGTTGCTTCAATCGTGTCTGACTCTGTGACCCCATGGACTGTAGCCCACCAGACTCCTCTGTCCATGGGATTCTCCAGGCAAGAATACTGTAGTGGGTTGCTGTGTTCTCCTCCAGGGGATCTTCCTGACCAAGGGATTGAACCCACATCTCTTATGTGTACTGCATTGGTGGGTGGATTCTTTACCATTAGCGCCACCTGGGAAGCCCAGATAGTATATATAGTTATAGTGTGTGTGTTAAGTCACTTCAGTCCTGTCCGACTCTTTGTGATCCTATGCCAGGCTCCTCTGTCCATGGGATTCTCCAGGCAAGAATACTGGAGTGGGTTTCCATTTCCTTCTCCAGGGTTTCTTCCCAACCCACGGATAGAACCCAGGTCTCCTACACTCCTGCTGTGGCAGGCAGGTTCTTTACCACTAGAGCCACCTGGGAAGTGCTATATAGTATACCTAAGTTTATACTGATTAGTGTTTTAGAATATGGGAAGAGGAATTCATATAGAGCAAAACAGGGTTAAGCTAGAATTGATACAATAACAAATATGAACATTGATGGTATTGATGCTCATATGGTTATTTAATAAATAATTTGTTTGCATCAGCAATGGGCTACAATAATCCATAGGGGCTGGAGGTGTTTACTCCTTTTTAGGGGTTGTATATATTCCAGGAATTTTCTTTCAATTACTGTTAGGAATGCTACAGAGAGTAAAATTGGAATAACTAGTGAAAGAATGTTGATTATAAACATGTTGTTTGAAAGAGGAATTGAACTTCTGGGAATAAATGTTTAAGTCTTACCACTCTAACAAAGCCTTTTCTTGGTCAGGGTATGCATAAGTCAATTGAATTGGTATTGATTGTATCATCAAGGGAAACTAAACTAATCTTAAATTAGTTTGAAGGTGCTTTTGTGACATAGATCTTATGTCTCTTGTCCTTTCTGCCACACAGCAGACAGTCATTAATAGTTCCCCCAAATATTCATACTCAGCCATATTTCTAGTTCTTACTGTAGTTTGGTGGCATCATGTAACTGACCCTGACTGGTGTAGACTATGAATTGAGGTGATGTGTGTATATTCCTGGATGAGGAGTCATTTCTCTAGAGGCACTTGAAGATGGAGCAGAGCCACTTGCCTTTAAAGAACTCTGAATAAGCACTAAAAGATTTAATTTTCTAATTCTTGTGTTAACTCTATAGCATATCTAATGTTACACTGACAAAAATAGAAACCAGACCTTTAATGAAATGCTGCCAAAAACTTAGCTCCTACTGCTAAGTCACTTCAGTTGTGTCCGACTCTGTGCAACCCCATAGACGGCAGCTCACCAGGCTCCCCCATCCCTGGGATTCTCCAGGCAAGAACACTGGAGTGGATTACCATTTCTTTCTCCAATGCATGAAAGTGAAAAGTGAAAGTGAAGTCACTCAGTTGTGTCCGACTCTTAGCAACCCCATGGACTGCAGCCCACCAGGCTCCTCCGTCCATGGGATTCTCCAGACAAGAGTACTGGAGTGGGGTGCCTTTGCCTTCTCCACAAAAACTTAGCAAATAAGCACAAAAAATAAGCTTAATTGTATAGTCCTGGCTTAGTGGTTGGGTTGGGAAAGTAAGGAAGTTTGGGTGTGTTAGTTGCTTAGTCGTGTCTGACTCTTTGCAACCCCATGGACTATAGCCAGGCAGCCACCTCTGTCCATGAAATTCTCCAGGCAAGAATATTGGAGTGGGTAGCCATTCCCTTCTCCAGGGATCTTCCTGACCCAGAGATCGAACCAGTGTTTTTTACCATCCAAGCCACTAGGGAAATCTAAGGAAGCTGTTTATCTAAGCATAAAGAGGTGGAGGTTCATCTTAGAAGTACCAAAACATGTGGGAAATTATAGCCTGAAATCATCTGGAAGGGAAATTCTATGCCTACTGAACTTGTAGCTCTAGGGGAGGAAGTTAGAAACATGTTAATGGGGTGTAGGTAGAGCTATGCCTTCCATTTATCAAGGTCTCAGAAGAAAGTAACAGTCTAAAAAAGGACTAGTCAATTTGTAAGCGTTCAAATGAAAACAATTTCAGACTTTATTTGAAAACTTTATTGCAAGAGGCAGGAAAGGGGCTACTGCAGTGGTTGAAAAGGTGATTCTTAGAACATTCCACCTAGGAGGTCTGCAAACATCTCAAAAGTAGGACAAGCAGGGCTTTCCTTTTATCAGGAGGAGTAAACAAGGGTAAAAAGAACCAAGCATAGGAGCAAAATAAATGAAAAAATGTTTTTCTTTGGGATCAGTAGATTCTCAAATTTTTGAAAAAAATTCCTAAGGATAGGCTGTCTGCTCCCTCTGGCTAAGGGTGAGTCAATATTCAGGGTCCTATAAAGACAGAAACTTCACTAAAGTTTGGTTTAGTCTGTTAACAAGCACTTTGTGTTGATTGACAAGTGATGACAAACAAGTTTCATTACCTATCTTTCATAAGGCAAAGAATGGGATTTGTAGATTCTAGCTGCCTTTTGCATGAGTGAACAAGGTATGTGTGTATGGTGGAAGTTACTGTTAAGTCTTAGCCTGAGTCATAAGGGGAAGGGTGTTCTTTGCAGCAAGGCTTTCTTTCCTATAACACAGAAAGGTAAGGGGAGTTCTTCAATGCAAACTCTTTTCTAGAAGCACACGTATCATACAATAAGCTAAAAACTGTTGCAAGCAAAATCTGTGAAATATTCAGCTACTGACAGTGTTGGAAAAGTCAATTGGTATATGGGCTTTGCTAGTGGCTCAGATAGTAAAGAATCTGCCTGCAATGCAGGAGATGTGAGATTGATCCCTGACCTGGGAAGATCCCCTGGAGAAGGAAATGGCAACCCACTCCAGCTTTCTTGTCTGGAAAATCCCATGGACAGAGGAGGCTGACTGGCTGTAGCCCATGGGATCACAAACAGTTGGACATGACTTAGTGACTAATAGACAACAACCACCAACAGAAGCAGTATTTAGAAATATGTCTCAAAAGAACTTTCGGTGTGGTAATTAGCACATGGAATATCCTGGAACCCCATAGATGAGAAGGAAACTAAATTTTTCAGGAAATTTTGCTGGCGAATATCCTAAGATATTGGACAAAAAACTTTAACTCTTTGAGGTTTTAAGAAGAAAAACAATGAACAACAACAACAACAACAACAACAACAAAAAAAAAACTTTGGTCCCTAAGCTTTTTCCTGTAGGAACTGAACTGAGAAGTCTGGCAGACTACAGGAGGATACCTTTCCCATTATCCATCTGATATATAGATGAGAAATAGTGAGCTATAAATAATCTCAGAGCAGAACAACACAGAACCAGTAGAATAAGGATTTCTGAGAGAACTGTCAGATCTTGTCAGGAACCCCACCTCCAGACCTACAAGTAGGAAACATTCAAAAACTATCTTCCCAGTGGCATTTGAGAATGGCTGCAGACAAGTCACTGACAAGAGAGGACTTTATTTCCTGTAAGGAGGAAATGTGTATGTTCTATGTATGGGAAAAAGGAATCAGTGACATGCCCGGTGAATAAGACAGATTCAATGCCTTTCTCTGCATGTAGAAGGTTTATGTTAGTGTGTGCAGCTCACTTAAGAGTGAGAAATAAACTATTCTTGAACTCAACTATTTAAAATATATTTTTTTTCTTTTTTCTAATTTTGCTACTGCAACATTGCTGAGCATTTTACTACTTACTGTAAATTATAGCAAAGTGTTCTTTTTAAACCATATTTGTTATATTTTTATTACTTCCAATCCCAGCTTCACCATTTGTTTTTTGATTTTTGTTCTATAAACTTATATGTAACATCTACACACATTTCATATATGCATTATTTTTACCCTAAGTAACAAATGTTCCTCTTATTACCAACTTGCCTATTTATAGTACTTGCACTAAAATAATAACTATTCACCTTTCCTTTCAAATACAAAAGAAATACTGATTATGTACTGTGTGATAGAAAGTATTCTTTTTAAAAAAGCTCTTTAACAAATTTATAATCTACTCAGATTTCTTGCCAAGATCTTAAGCCTATTAAATTCCAAATAATCAGGAATTTCTTCGAATGTAATATTGCTATGAAAAATAAATATATAGAGAAAGTAGTTTTTGTTCCTAAATAAATATAATATTACTTGCTCAAATTTTGGTATAGAAAAATGGTTATTTTATTCAAATAGAATATCTTCAATTGTGATTTGGTCATAACGTGGTATTTGTAACTTATACCTGTATCAGTTGTATAATAAATGAAATACCTAATATACCTGTATTAATCATATAACAAATGAAGTAGCTGGCTATTAATATTTTATTTATTAAAACATTTGTGATGTAACTATTTGTGTAGGAAGTATAAACTATTCAACAGACATTTATTCTAAAGTAACATTTCTTACACATAGTTATGGTTATAGGGTCAAACCTATTAGATATGCAATGCAAATTATATCTGGTTTCATATCATGTTAATAAATAAACCCTCCTACTTTTTGCAGGATTACATGAAAACAACGGACATCAACCCATTCATTTTTACATAGTAACAACTATGCCCTTTTCCTCAATAAGTATTCAGACAGTTGTAAACCTCCATATACTCGCATTGTCTCCATACTCAAACTACTTTCTTCCCCAAATTTCTAGATTGTGTCTGATATATGCATTCTGGTAACCTATGTCATAAATCTAAAAATTCACAGAATAAAATGATAGCTATTATGGTATCAGAATTGCCATTCTATAATCCTTTCTCTGTACTAGGTTATTCTTTGGTTTTCAGTTAAACTAAAGAACTACACTGATACGTAGGCATTAATCATGTAACTCCTCAGGCATCTCTGAAAATCTAACGATGTTAAAAAAGGGATAACTCTATTTTCTATTCCCTTGCTACTCAAAATGTGGTTCATTTATCAGGCAGAGTAGCATTCCCTAATAGCTTCTTAGTAACACAGAATCTGAGGCCCTATTCAAAACATACCAAACTCAGAATCTACAGTTTGATAAGATGATCCATGTGATTTCTGTAGGTGCATTAAAGTTGGGAATATACTACCTTATTCTCTGTAGTATAATTCATATTTTTGTTTTGATATAACTAAGATGAAAATAGGTCATAATGAGTTTGATTCTGCAACCAAAATTTTCTACATAAATTTGTAAAAAGAAAAATGTTTATGGGACTTAAGTAAAAAGAGAAACTTCTGCCCACCACTCTTCCACTAGTTTTTCACAAAGTCCAACACATTCCTGCTTCATCATTCATTAATACTCTTTGTGGAAATATCCCACATTTTAAGTTGAAATTCTCAACATAATAACTAAACTTCCATCTCTAAAGCAGTGGTTTCAGACATGATCATAACTATGAAAAAGGATTTCTGACCTCAGATTAAGAATGTTAAATAGAAATAAGTGATTTCCTCTCTTTCTTAAATTGTATACTTATATTTATGATGCACAAAGGAGAAGCAAAAATGATATGTCTGCAGTGTTATGGGAAAATATTGCAATAATATGACATTTATTCCATTGCTCATTTTTCCTATCATTCAGAGAAATCTAAATTTTATTCTTTGTAGAGGCAGTGGTTTGTATAAGAATATTTTTTATAGAAAAATTGAAGAAACTGTGTATGTAAGGCAATTAGGAACTTGCCTAGATACAAATTCATTGAGCTAAAAAAAATATGTTCCAATTGCCGTTCAAGCTTGAAAAGAGCAAAACATCAGTTTGCAGAACCAGAAAAGGGCCTTGGAGAGCAATAGGAGAGGATGAAAATCATCATTCTGAGTGCGCTAAGGAAATTAGCCTGAGATAGCCCCTCCTTTCTGATACTCATTTACATCTTAAAAGGAGTCCTAAAATTGGCTTGTAGAAGAATTTTTTAGACAAAATTCAGTAAAAGAGAAAATATTGGATTATAATAATTGACTTTCTACATGTGACTTTCACTTTATTTTTAGGAACACTCTTTTTATTGTTACCCAGTTTAAGCATAAAAAATGTTGTTGAAATTATTAAGTTATTTGCCTGTAATGTATGTTTGTGAGGTAAGGAACCATATTTTCCCACTGTGTAAACTGTACCATGGAGATTAAGGAGCACTTTTAGAAGTTGGGAGAAATCTTTTGGGTCACTGGGACACCACTTACGAAACTAGCACTCATTATACTAAATGACACCCTAGTGGCTTGGAAAGGTTAATAGAGCTTTCAAGAAATTATGACTCCTTGAGAACAAATTGTTCAACCATAATCATGTTATTTGCAGTGCATCTGGCTAGATATTTGTAAATAAAGATCTTCATGTGGTGTCATAAATTATAGAGTATTTTTGTGTATATGAGAATAAGCTAATTCAGTTTTAAACATGACTATAACATTGTATGTTTATATGAATAAAGCAGATAAAGTTTCTCTCTTTCCTTTCAAAGGTAAATATTTCAATATGTTCTCAAAGTATCACAACTATTAAGTCCATTGGATTCCAGTTTTGCACCTCACTCATAGGCACAGATAACTATTGGTGATTTATATATACAGAATGACAGTATTTACTTGTGACTGCTATGTGAAGACATTAGGATGTGATTCATACACATTATTTCCATTGCTACAAAAATATTTAGTGTATGTCAAATAATATGGGATATAATATGCATAGCTTTTATTGTGATTTTACTATGTCCCAAGCACCTTATGTGACTTATCTTGCTAGTTCCTCTTAATCATTATAATAAATATGAGATAATACATTATTATGCTGAAACATTTAAGAACATATTAAAAAGTTAAAAACAATAAATAAATAGAACAAAAAGATGGTCTTTAGAGAATAAGCAAGTCAAATGTGTAGGTCCATCTTAAAGTTTGTTTGTATTTTTCTGCACTGTACTATAGCAGGCTTCCATATGGCTCAGACGGTAAAGAAAAGTGAAGTGGCTCAGTCATGTCCAACTCCTCTTTGTGACCCCATGGACAGTAGCCTACAAGGCTCCTCCGTCCATGGGATTTTCCGGGCAAGAGTACTGGAATGGGTTGCCATTTCCTTCTGCAGGGGACTTTCCCGACCCATGTGTTAGACTAAGCGCTCAATGAATATTACTACTCTGACATCTGTCCCGGTGATGACATTCCTTTCTAAAACTTAGGGCTAACTTGAGACTTTCTATGCAAGTTAAGGAAAAACACAGAACTGATTACACGGTAAAGTGATGGCCAATTTTAACCTCTTTTACTCAGTGACATGATCATTATACTAAAAGTCCTTTTAATCTGCTTAACATTTTATTCCTAAATTTCTCTTTGAATTTCTCTTGGAAGAACCCTAACATCTTTATGTAAGAATAATAGACTCGAATCACTTGAAACAAGAGTGGAGACTTCTTTAAAAGGGATCTGTTTGTTCTGGAATACCATGAAAGAAGGCTGCTAATTCAGCAGATTACTAGCTTCAAAGCAGTTCATTTTGACCATCTTGGAAGCCCAAATACTTCATGGTCAGCATACAAATGTGATTTAATGACTAGTTTGACAAGTACATTATAAAAGCTGTATGAAAGAGAAAAGAGTACAGTGAGGGGCTGGGGAATGAGTGAAAGCTTCATTTTGACAGGAGTCTAGTTTAGGATTGCTAAACTGTTATTTCAACAACCAGAGTTCATGCATTCTGCTGTCCAGTCTGAATTAAGCTGTTACTCTTGGTTGGATTCCTTTTTCCTCTCCTGAATCATGACTTTGTCTTCCTTTTTCTTAAATGGCTAAAAGTATTTCAAATGACATTCAAAAACCAAGAGGACTAAACAGGGCATTCTTCAGAAATAGGCTTGTCAGAACTAAAACTTGCAAAAACAAAAATGAAACTCCTATAAGAAATTAAGTATCAAATTTTTCATCAAATAATTACTTATCATATATGTCATCATCAGCTCTTGATTATATATGTTAGTGGAGAGGACCAGTGACCCAGATAATCAAGAAATCATTTATTTGATTTTGGAATGTGTTTTTTCTTTTCTTTTCTTTATTTTCTTTCTTTATTTTTTTGATCTTGGGTATATCTGGAGTTCTCAGGATTAGAAATGGAAGCAAATGAGGAAGTCACACTGTTTGACTCAAAGAACCAGGAAAAAACACTCAGATTCTCGACCTTAAACTTGTCTCCAGCTTTGCTTTTGATTCTACTAGAAGTTAAGACTTCTTTGCCAGACTACCAACATTCCTCTTTTCAGCCTGCAATGTTTCTGGCTTATATCTTTCATTAAGTGAAGGAGGAAATACTCTTTGGGAGTGGAAAACTTCCCTTTCTAGTGCCAATAGGAAGACCATGAAATAAGGATGAAATAAGGCAATGAAGTAAGTATGAAAAGGAAAAAAAAAAAAGAAAGGTATTGAATGATCTTAAATGGCTTATTGAATTCTGTACCTTCACTTTTCTTCCTGCACAACCTAATTCTAATGAAAGTGAAATACGATCCAGGGACAAAGCCCTTAGCCTAGTCTTTAGTACATATTTAGTTCTGTATAAACAACAGCTGCATTTTATTGGCTCGAGATTGAGGGAAGCTTTACTTCTGCCAAATCATATGGTGAATTATCAATCTATAAGAGAAGAATTAAATATAATATAATCCTACAGGAAAAATGCAAACATCATTGCAGAATAAATGAAAAGCATCATTACTTCACTACCCAAGTGAAACATTTAAAAATGATGCATTTTAAAAGTGCAAGATGTCAAAAGGTCACAAGGGAGGAAAGCATTGTAATGCAGATGAAAAACGCAACCAGAAAGCTCCTGGTTTTTCAAACAAAAAGCCCTCTCAGCTGCTTGTAGTTATTTCCTTTTATTATCCTAAATGTAACAAACTTGTTTCCTTGTAATTACTTGTTTCCGGAGCAATATACTGTGTCACTTTTGTTAGGTGATGGTTTCATTATACTGCTGGATTACTTATTAATGGTTTGTTTATTAACTCCCTGATACAAACATCTGTATTATCTGAATGCAAGACCTCTCCTTAAGTCATGCAGAACTTGTTCACAATAACAATAAATGATGCAGAGTTTTTAAAATATGTGTAAACACTAACTATAAATTGGAAGGTGTCATGTAATAATTCGTCAAATCCATTTTCTGCTTTTGAAAGAGAAAGTAATGTTTCATAATCTAATTACGTCCTGGCAGTAACTTGGGTTGATCATGAAAGTGAAAGTGAAGTCGTTCTGTTGTGTCTGACTGTTTATGACCCCATGGACTGCAGCCCATCAGGCTCCTCTGTCCATGGGATTCTCCAGGCAAGAATACTGGAGTGAGTTGCCATTTCCTTCAGACAGTGGTATTTTTTGATGATTTTATTGTTTCACCTCAGTAATTCTCAGGTTAGTCCAGATTTGTTATGCTTCTAGGATATTAATTCCACACCATTAAAACTATACAACATCTGTAATATTTATTTGTAGATTCATGCCAAAAGGTTAGCCTCCCAAATATCAAATTGAAATGGTCATTCATTAACAATGCAGTTTCATTGTGCATTATCCCTGTATCCAATTTCAAAATCAACCTGAATTATTCCAAATGAAGGTATTAGCTTCTTACCAAACATTTCCAGTGGTTCTCAAAATTTACAGTACATAACACTCCAGGAGAGCTTCTTTAAAATGCAGATTCCTGGGCTCAACCATCAGACTGTATTAGTATATACTTTCAGGGGTGGGGATTAAAAGTCTCTGCTTTTTAACCAACACCATAGGCAAGTCTCATTAGGATGGTTTGCGACACATTTTTAGAATCACCAACTTACTGATACATCGATTACTTGTGAAAAGGAACTTAGTTGCCATCCTATAACACAAAACTGCTTTTCAACTTGCTGTTTATTAATCCTAAGGGTAAGTACTACACTGAAATGAATTTAGGCAACCTACTCCAGTATTCTTGCCTGGAGAATCCCATGGACAGAGGAGGCTAATGGGCTGCAGTCCATGGGGTCATAAACAGTCAGACACAACAGAACGACTTCACTTTCACAAAGAGTTTATGGAGTCACAAAGAGTTGGATGTGACTGAGCGACTGACACTCACACTGCTACAGAAAGAGGGTAATTCAATTTTGAGGAGAACTGGGTAGTCGCAAGGAATTTTCTGACCCTTTGGAAATTCACAAAACCAAAGTCAGCTGCAGTGTAAACCCACTCTAATTGCATTTGTTGGAACGAAGTTTTAAAAATTATCTTTACTTAAATACAAAGGTGCCCCACAAGGAGAGCAAGCTCCAACCCTTTTTCACTGGTCAGTGATTGTTAAAGTAGTTCCTATACAGACAAAACATTTATTCCTCATTGCTTTACTTCAGCCAGTTTAAAATTGATGCCTAGATTTTCAACACTGTTATTACCTTAGTCCAGGGACACTACCCTTTCTCACTTGGATTATAAAAACAACCTACTAGCTGATCTCACTGACGAATCCCTTTCTTCATCTTGCATCATGTTCTATATTCCAGTCAAATAAGTCATTTAAGAAAGGAAGTAAATATTTCATTACCTTTTAAAGCACTAATGGGTCAGTTGACAGTGTCCGAAGCAGGGTCAAATTTTCAATTCCTTTGTTCTAAGATACTTCATTATTTTGAAACTATGATCTTGTACCCAAACTACCAATCAACTGTGAGGGTAGAATAAAAACATCTCAAGACATATAGACTCTCACAAGAGTAACTTTGAGACAATTTCTTTAGGAAATAATTGGATGATGTGTATGCCCAAAGTGATATATAGGTTAAATATTAAGTAAAGCATGCATTTGGAAATGATCTTTAGAGGAAAATGCATAATGGATTATTTTGTTGTGTATGTGTATTTAACAGAAATAATATAAACTATTAATCTAATATAGAATGTGTTATACACATAATAGATAAATTGTATTAATACAACATAGGCTATTCTCTCTGTAATGTATATTAAATAGGCAATTTATAATGTGTATTGCTGCTGTGCTGTTGTGTTAGTCACTCAGTTGGTCTGACTCTATGCGACCCCATAGACTGAAGCCCACCAGGCTCCTCTGTCCATGAAATTCTCTAGGCAAGAATACTGGAGTGGGTTGCCATGCCCTTCTCCAGGGGATCTTCCTGACCCAGGGATTGAACACAAGTCTCCTGCATTGCAAGCAGATTCTTTACCATTTGAGCTACCCAGGACATCAAATGTATATTAAATAAATATTAAAATGCCACAACAAAAAAAGAAGTAAACAAAAAAAGAAGTAAACAAAAAAAGAAATAAACAAAGAAAGAGATAAATTAAAATAAACAGAATGAAGAGATGAAGGGAGTTCCCAGGACAAGACAATTAGGATGACAACTGTATATAGGATTTGTGAAATAATCCATTGAAATTGAAGCAGATTATATGACTTTTGAGATGTTTTATTACGAAGATAAATTTTATACATTATCTTCAGATGGTGACTGTAGCCATGAAATTAAAAGACACTTGCTTCTTGGAAGAAAAGCTATGGAAAACCTAGACAGAATATTAAAAAACAGATACATTACTTTGCTGACAAAGGTCCATCTAGTCAAGGCTATGGTTTTTCCAGTAATCATGCATGGATGTGCGAGTTGCACCATAAAGAAAGCTGAGCACTGAAGAATTGCTACTTTGAACTATGGTGTTGGAAAAGACTCTTGAGAGCCCCTGGGACTGCAAGGAGATCAAACCAATACATCTTAAAGGAAATCAGTTCTGAATATAAATTGGAAGGACTGATGCTAAAGCTGAAGCTCCAATCCTTTGGCCACCTGATGTGAAGAACTGACTCTGGAAAACACACTGACATTAGGAAAGATTGAAGGCAGGGGGAGAAGGGGACAACAGAGGATCAGATGTTTGGATGGTATCATTGACTCAATGAATATGAGTTTGGGCAAGCGCTGGGAGTCGGTGATGGACAGGGAAGCTTGACCTTCTGCAGTCCACGGGGTCACAAAGAGTTGAATATGACTGAACAACTGAACTGAACTGATGTATCTCAACACAGCAGAGGAGTGTGAGGTAGTCAGTGAGTTTGGAATAGAAATTATGATAGAGACATAAAATTAAGCAAATGAAGCAAGATAATTATTAGTACCAAGAAAATAAGCATTTTTCATGGAAATAAATAATCATATTTTGCTGTGTGGTTACATTTTTGAATAGCATTTACATACTCATAACATAAATCTTGAATATTAATCTAACCAACATTTTCAGAAAATGTTCTTGGAAAGACGGACTGAGAAGAAGAATGTGTTGTATCATAAATGAGAGATAAATCATCATGAACACCAGGAGGCAAAGTTTAGTTTTTCCATTCTGATGTCTCAATTTGGTATTTCAATCTGAGAAACAATGGTGAAATTATGTAAACATGGCAATATTCCTTACCTAATACTAATTTAGAGTGAAATGGGAAAAACATGAAATGCTGGTAACTAAAAAATACATCTCTCCTATAGTTTACACTTTCAAAACAAAGTAAATGCAGTTTTTGACCTCAGTTCTCTTCTTTATTTCAAGCCCTCCAGATTTTCTACCAATCTGATAATGGAGTTATCCAGACTAAATGTTTTTCATCCCTCAATTACTTTATGATTATTTGCCTGGATACTTTCATTATAATTTTATTGGTAAGATGGTTAACTAGGAGTGTAGTAAATATAGGGCAGTTTTAATGTGGGCTTGGTCTTTGCTTGTTCTGAGTCCAGTTGGTATCTTGGCTATTGTCATACTGAAGTCAGAGCAATGTAAGCTATTCCAGTTTGAAAAACAAAATAATGTAGACTACTCCAATGGTTTGAAATGTTGTTTGACAGAAAGAAAAACAAAAACAAAAACTATGTTTTTGATCTTTCTCACAAATCTTTGCTTTCTAATTGGAAATGAAATAGTGATGTATTCACCTCACTGAAAGTCAGGCTTTAGCTCTAAGTTCATTTCTACACTCATCTTCCAACTCTTGTTCCCCTGTTCCTTCCACTAACAGAGATAAACACATTTACCTCAGAGCACCAAATTTTGCCATTTGCAAAATGAGGGGAATAGAAAAGTGAAAGTCACCCAGTAGTGTCTGACTATTTGCAACCCCATGGACTATACAGTCCGTGGAATTCTCCATGCCAGAATCCTGGAGAGTGTAGCTGTTCCCTTCTCCAGGGGATCTTCCCAATCCAGGGAACTGTTATATAATTTAGAATATTACTTTTAGCACCAACATATGCTATTCTAAAGTTAGTAATTAATAAGGTAGATCATACATCTGCTGTTTTATAAATTAAAGAAAGTATATAATTTCAAAATATATTTGAAAAGTTGTATAAAATTGTGCATGTGTGTGTGCTCAGTCATGTCTGACTGCGCCTTCCAGGCTCCGTTGTCTGTAGAATTTTCCAGCCAAGAATACTCGGGTGGTTTGCCATTTCCTCCTCCAGGGGATCTTCCAGACCTAGGGATCAAACCAGCATCTCCTGAGTCTCCTGCATTGGCAAGTAGATTCTTTGAATTTTACAAGCATACAGGGTTTTGTTAACTCCATCAACACAGAATATAGTAAATCATGTAGGTATAAATTTCGACATTAAAAAGTTTAAAATGATAAGACAAGTAAATAGCTTCTTGATTTCCTGGATGTTATTTTAACATTGTCATATGTGCAGCTATAACTAAAATAGCTTTACATCAAAGACATGATTTTTTATGAAAAGTTTAAAACTTATATAAAATATATTTACATTTTAATAAAATTCAAAAATGTTTTAAAAATTAATTTTAAAAAGTATACTCAATATGAAATTTTAGTTGGAAAAACAGATATCTCATTTAGAAAATATATTTGAAGGTATATATTTGATAAATAAAATTTTATATCTCACATGTTGGATGATAAGCTTTTGAACACAAGACCACTTTATCAAACATTTTCTGATTGGATTTTTTTCTTTCTTTCTTTTTTTTTCTTTTTTTTTTTTTGTAATCTTTTTTTCTTTTCTGGGGGATACTTTATAGATGCCACTCATGTTTAAAAGTTACACCCTTAAATAATTATATTGCAGTCAGAACCAGCAAAAAGCTGGCAGGAACAGACAACCAAGCCCAGACATGGACAAATGTATCTGGAAGGACAGGAGATGGACAGGTACTGTCCAGCTGTAGATAAGATCAGAGTGTAGCTAAGGCTAATGTTGGCAGGGGAGGGGCTGGGGAATAGTATTTCAGCAATGCCAGAGTACAACCCCAGCAACCTGGCCTAGGGGGCTGGCAAGGGCTCACATGTTCTGGGTCCTCCTTGTGAGTTGGGGCTCCTCACCCACCAGCTTGGACTTGAGGTTCTTCTTATAGACCATGATGTCTCTAGGCCACCTTATGATTGTCTATTTCTCACAGAACTGCAATTCTTGTGCAACTTGCTGAAGGAGTTTGAAACCATGACTGATCAGCAACACACAACCCTCAAAATCACTGATGCCATCTTTTAGAGCATTGATGGTATCAATATCCAGGTTCATCCAAGAAGAGCATGTAGGGGTTCTGCCAGACCATACACCCTCAAGACTTCTGCCCATCAGATAGGTTCTGGACTGTGATGATCTGCTGTTTCCCAATGAGACCAGTTGCATAATCATCTTCTTCATTTCTTCCTTCATGTTGCTCTCTGGATACATTCATCATGCACTCCAAAGGCAAAAGATCTAAGTCCACTTGCCCTTATAAATGCTGATGGTAATGTACTCTTTTGATGTGAGAGTGTTTTCAGGTCATTCTGTCTGCAATTAGTAGCTCTCCAGTGATCAGCTTCAGAAGAGCTGACGTCTCTGTTCCATTGGGCCCCACCAAAGTCATTCATGTGTTGAAACTGACACATAATTTTAGATTGTTGTAGATGCAAGTCCTGTCTTTTGTTTATTTGAAGTGACATTTTGCACAATGATAATGGGTGAAGGGATCATTTCACATGGTGAGAAATAAAATGACAGTGTCTTGTCACTCACAGCTCTCTCTGTCAGTCCTGATGTCATCATTTTCTGTAGTGTCTTCTCCTTGCTGTGGGTCTGCTAAATCAGCTTGGCATTACCATGACTGAACCAAACAGTATAGTTCTTCATGTATGCAATTTGATCCTGCTCCCTGTGAAACCTCTTCATCTGATTCTCTTTCACCTCCGGTCATGTCCTCACATACTGACCACAATTACCCGACAAGAAACTTTAGTTTCTTATTTCAAGTGTTAATGTTGTTGATATAGACATTATTCAGAAAGTCCTGGGAGTGGAAGATGAGGACCTAGATGTGCTTAAAAGCCTTTAGTTCTTAAATACACACAAGCATCAAGGTCCAGGTAGTTGGTGGGCTCAACCAGGAGCAGCATGAAGCACTGAATAATTAAGAAGGAATTTGACTATAAAGCGTTTTTGTTTTGTTTTATTTTTTGCATGTGTTCATCTTTGCCAATCACCTGACCAAGTGTAGTTCAACACAATCAGAAGGAAACCTCCCAGTTGCTGGCTCCTGGAAAAAGTGGAAACTTTATCTAATGTTTTGAATGTTTCTTGTGTCTGCACAAAGGACTGGTTATTGTATGTATCACTTGAGTTGGACTGCTTGGGGAACTAGTGATGTAATTTAGATTAGACGTTGAAGACCTGTAACATGGGGCATTAGAGCAGCAGGGAGTATGAAGCTCTATAGGGAGGTGATGGAGGGAGCAAACAATGTTAGGTATAGTAACTCAATAGAAATGGAAGTCAAGTGCTACTGAGGGTGAGTATTTTGTTATTCAGTGGCTAAGTCATGATCAACTCTTTGCAACCCCATGGACTGCAGCACGCCAGACTCCTCTGTCCTTCACTATCCCACTAAGTTTGCTCAAACTCATGTCCATTGAGTCGGTATTGCCATCCAACCATCTAATCCTTTATTGCCCAGTTCTTCTTCATCCCTTGATCTTTAGAATCATGGTCTTTTCCAATATGTCAGCTATTTGTATCAGGTGGCCAAAGCATTGGAGCTTCAGCTTCAGCATCAGTCTTCCAATGAATATTCAGGGATGATTTCCTTTAATATTGACAAATTTGATCTCCTTGCTGTCCAATTGACTCTCAAGAGTATTGTCCAACACCACAGATCGAAAACATCAGTTCTTTGGTGCTCAACTTTGTGGCTCAACTCTCACACCCATATATGACTATTAGAAAAACCATACTTTTGACTATACAGACCTTTGTTGGCAAAGTGATGTCTCTGTTTTGAACATGCTGTGTGGGTTTGTCATGGCTTTTCTTGCAAGGAACAAGTATCTTTTAATTTTGTGGCTACAGTCATGGTCACAGTGATTTTGGAACCCAAGAAAATAAAATCTGCCAGTGCTTCCACTTCTTCCCCATCTATTTGCCATGAAGTAATAGGCAAATTCAAGGGATTAGATCTGATTGACAGAATGCCTGAAGAACTATGGATGGAGGCTTGTGACATTGTACGAGAGGCAGGGGTCAAGACCATTACCCAAAGAAGAAATGTAAAAAGTCAAAATGGTTATCTAAGGAGGCCTTGCAAATAGCCATGAAAAGAATAAAAGTGAAAGGAGAAAAGGAAAAGGGAAGAAAAGGGAAAGGAGAAAGGGAAAGATATACCCATTTAAGTGCAGAGTTCCAAAGAATAGCAAGGAGAAATAAGGAAGCCTTCCTCAGTGATGAATGCAAAGAAGTAGAGGAAAACATTAGAATGGGAAAGACTAGAGATCTCATCAAGAAAATTAAAGATGCCAAGGGAAATGTTCATGCAAAGATGAGCACAATAAGGGACAGAAATGGTATGGACCTAAGAGAAGCAGAAGATGTTAAGAAGAGATAGCAAGAATACACAAAGCACTATACAAAGACAATCTTCATGATTCAGATAGTCATGATGGTGTGATCACTCACCTGGAGCCAGACATCCTGGAATACAAAGTCAAGTGGTCCTTAGGAAGCATCACTATGAGCAAAGCTAGTGGAGGTAATGGAATTCCAGTTGAGCTATTTCAAATCCTAAGAGATAATGCTGTGAAAGTGCTGCACTCAATATGCCAGCAAAGTTGGAAAACTCAGCAGTGGCCACAGGACTGGAAAAGGTCAGTTTTCATTCCAATCCCAAAGAAAGGAAATGCCGAAGAATACTCAAACTACTGCACAATTGCAGTCATCTCAAGCTAACAGATTAATTCTCAAAATACTCCAAGATGGGCTTCAACAGTATGTGAACCATGAACCTCCAGATGTTAAAGCTGAATTTAGAAAAGGCAGAAGAACAAGATATCAAATTACCAACATCTGTCATGTCATCAAAAAAGCAAGAAAGTTCCAGAAAAACATCTACTTCTGCTTTATTGACTATGCTAAAGCCTTTGACTGTGTGGATCACAACAAACTGTGGAAAATTCTGAAAGAGATGGGAATACCAGACCACCTGATCTGCCTCCTGAGAAAATCTGTATGCAGGTCAGGAAGCAACAGTTATAAGTGGACATGGAACAACAGACTGGTTCCAAATTGGGAAAGGAGCATGTCAAGGCTGTATATTGTCACCTTGCTTATTTAACTCATATGCAGAGTACAACATGAGAAATGCTGAACTGGATGAAACCAGCTAGAATCATGATTGCTGAGAGAAATATCAATAACTTCAGATGTGCAGATGATACCACCCTTATGGCAGAAAGTGAAAAAGAACTCCAAAATCACTGCAGGTGTTGGCTGCTCCATTAAATTAAAAGATGCTTGCTCCTTGGAAGAAAAGTTATGACCAAACTAGACAGCATATTACAAAGCAGAGACATTACTTTGCCAAAAAATGTTCGTCTAGTCAAAGTATGTTTTTTCCAATAGTTGTATATGGATGTGAGAGTTGGTTGATAAAGAAAGCTGAGCACCAAAGAATTGGTGCTTTTGAACTGTGGTGTTGGAAAAGACTCTTGAGAGTTCCCTGGACAGCAAGGAGATCCAACCAGTCCATCCTAAAGGAAATCAGTCCTGAATATTCATTGGAAGGACTGATGCTGAAGCTGGAACATGAAGGGAAGAACTTACTCATTTGAAAAGACCCTGATGCTGGGAAAGATTGAAGGGAGGAGAAGAAGGGGATGACAGAGGATGAGATGGTTGGATGGACATGAGTTTGAGTAAGCTCTGGGAGTTGGTGATGGACAGGGAGGCCTGGCAGTGCTGCAGTCCATGGGGACACAAAGAGTTGGATACTTCTGAGGGACTGAACTGAACAGAACTGAAATGAACAGGGAAATTAAGGTAGTTAAAAGTAGCTGTACATGCTAGAATAAAAAGAGATGTTCACACTCAGGGAAGACACATGACTAGAAAAGTTTTGAGAAATAATTGAAACTCTAGCTAGGCTGATTGGTAAAGAGACTCACCCTGCAAAAAGATGGTTCCTAAAGACTAGGAGAATAGCCTCTTTTTTATTATTATTAATATCATAAATCATATGTGTACAAACAGGGAAACATGAAAAAACTAAAAAAGCAAAGTAAATCTCCACAGACTGATCTACAGAATATGTATCTGTAAATTACTGAACAAAGAAACTAAAACTTCTGCCTAAATAATGTTCAGTGAGGGCACAGATTTATGTTTTTAGGCAACTAAACGAAATCAGGAAAATATTGCATAAACAAAATGATAATATCAATAAATTTAAATTATCAATATATAAAAAGAACCAAATAGAAATTTTGATGCTGAAAGATACAAGTGAGTTGAAAAAAATCACTAAAGTTGTTCAAAGGTAGACCTGACTGGCATAAATTATTAGCAAACTTCAAGACAAATTATTTGAAATTATCAACTCAGTTCAGTTCAGTTGCTCAGTCGTGTCTGACTCTTTGTGACCCCATGAACCACAGCACGCCAGGCCTCCTTGTCCATCACCAACTGCTGGAGTCTACCCAAACCCATGTGCATTGAGTCAGTGATTCCATCCAACCATCTCATCCTCTGTCATCCCCTTCTCCTCCTGCCTCAATCTTTCCCAGTATCAGCATATTTTCAAATGAATCAGCTCTTTGCATTAGGTGGCCAAAGTATTGGCGTTTCAGGTTCAACATCAGTCCATGCATGACTACTGGAAAAACCATGGCCTTGACTAGACGGACCATTGTTGATGAAGTAATGTCTCTGATTTTTAATATGCTGTCTAGGTTGATCATAACTTTTCTTCCAAGGAGTAAGTGTCTTCTAATTTCATGGCTGCAGTCACCATATGCAGTGGTTTTGGAGCCCTCCAAAATAAAGTCAGCCACTGTTCCCACTGTTTCCCCATATATTTGCCATGAAGTGATGGGACAAGATGCCATGATCTTAATTTTCTGAATGTTGAGCTTTAAGCCAACTTTTTCATTCTCCTCTTTCACTTTCATCAAGAGGCTCTTTAGTTCTTCTTCGTGTTTTATGATAAGGATGGTTTCATGTGTATATCTAAGGTTATTGATATTTCTCCCGGCAATCTTGATTCCAGCTTGTGCTTCCTCCAGCCCAGCATTTCTCATGTTGTATGCTGCAAATAAGTTAAATAAGCAGGATGACAATATACAGCCTTGATGTACTCCGTTTCCTATTTGGAACCAGTCTGTTATTCCATGTCCAGTTCTAACTGTTGCTTCCTGACCTGCATATAGGTTTCTCAAGAGGCAGGTCAGGTGGTCTGGTATTCCCATCTCTTTCAGAATTTTCCACAGTTTATTGTGATCCACACAGTCAAAGGCTTTGGCATAGTCAATAAAGCAGAAGTAGATTTTTTCTGGAACTCTCTTGCTTTTTCGATGATCCAGCAGATGTTGGCAATTTGATCTCTGGTTCCTCTGCCTTTGCTAAAACCAACTTGAACATCTGGAAGTTCATGGTTCATGTATTGCTGAAGCCTGGTTTGGGGAATTTTGAGCATTACTTTACTAGCATGTGAGATTAGTGCATTTGCATGGTACTTTGAACATTCTTTGGCATTTCCTTTCTTTTGGATTGGAATGAAAACTGACCTTTTCTAGTCCTGTGGCCACTGCTGAGTTTTCCAAATTTCCTGGCATATTGAATGCAGCACTTTCACATTTTCAACTCAAAGGAGCAAAAAAACAATGAAAAATCAGAGAAGGAATACTCAAATAACTAAAATCAGAAATTAAAGATGAGCAATTACAGCCAATGCCATAGCAATAAAAAGCTGTAGAATATGATACTGTGAACAACTGTGTGGCAACAAATTAGAAAAACTAAATGGATATATTTCTAAAAACACACAACCTACCAAGACTCAATTATGAAGAAATACAATATTTGAGTAGACCTGTAACTTGTTAAAGATATTGAATCAGCAATCAGAAACCATCCAACAGAGAAAAGCACAGGACCAAATGCTTTATTGGTGAATTCTATCAATTAGAGAAATGTAACAATGCTTTTCAAACTCTTCAAAAAACTTGAAGAGGAATAAACATTTTCAGTCTTATTCTGTAAAGCCAGCATTACCATCACACCAAAGCCAGACAAGGATATCATACAAAAATAAAACTACAAGTCAATATCCCTAATTAATATTAATATAAAACCTCAATAAAATATTGGCAGACTGAATTTAACAGAGCATTTAAAAGATTTTTTTTTCCTAAAATGAAAGGATTTTTCAACATATGAAAATCCATGAATGCACTGTTCCATACTAATAGGATGAGGACAAAAATTATGTGGTCATCTTAATTGATACAGAAATATAGAAAAAAAATTGACAAAACTCCATGTCTTTTCATGATAAAAACACTTAACAGCCAAGTATACAATGAAATTTCCTCAACATAGTAAACACTGTATATGAAGAGACAACAACTAACATCACATTCAGTGGTTAAAAATGAAAACTTTTCTTCTCAGAAAAATTGTTAGAAAACATCACCGACTCCACATGAATTTGAGCATCTGAGGGATGATGGAGGACAGAGGAGCCTGGCATGCTGCAGACCATGGAGTCACCAAGAACCAGACATGACTTAGCAACTAAACAACAGCAGTGACACTTTAACTTGCCTTATTCCCAACTCTCTCTACCCAACCCTGCAGAAACTATAAAAATCAATAGTCCCACAACTGCAGTATAAACCAACAGCCTAGCAGCCACTGGAAGGTACAAAACAACATTAGTATGCCTCTAAAGCAAAATTCTTAGAGAATTATAATTATTTGACATCTCTGACAATTTCCCCAGAAATCCTCATTGCAAGGCTTATATGTATATGCCTTGATACAGAACTTTCTCTGTGTGAGCAATCTTTTCCTGAGGACATTTGTTAAAAATAAACAGTGTAACTATTTTTTCCCTAAAAAAGGAAAGTATGAGAATAATGTTTCATTAAATAAAGAGATGGGAATAAAGATCTGGAAATTTTTAAACAAACAAAAAAACACCCTCTGGACTTGGAAAATAAAACAAATGTAAAATTCATGAGAGCAATTCAACAGGAAATTTCAGCTGGCAGAAAGAATTATTTGTGAACTTAAAGATGGGTCAGTTGATATTAGAGTTTCCCAGGTGGTGCAGTGGTAAATAATCTGCCTGTCAATGCAGGAGACCCTATAAAGAACTCAAAACTCTATGATTAAAGGAGACTGATACAGTTTTAAAATTAGAAAATATTTGAGTCTTGCTTTTATCAAAAGAAAAATGATTGAGAACTTCAGAGACATCACTATAGATTTCTCTCTGGCCCTTAAATGTATGTCTCTAATCTCAGAGCCAGCAATCATGAATCAAATCATTCTCTCAACTGGAATAGATATGACGTTCCTAGCTATAGCATTTTTTCTTATTCTTCTACTACATCTGATTCACTTTAGCCAGGAAAAATTCTCTATTTTTAAGGACTTATGTGATCATACTGGACCCACTTGTCTAATCTAATCTCTCCACTGAAGGCCCATAACCTTAATTATATCTGAAAAATTCTGTTTTCCATATAACATATTTAAAGATTCTAGATATTAGGACATAGACATATTTGGGAGGACTAGTTTCTTGCTAGCCCTCCCAAACTATATGTAACTGTCCATACTCCTTCATGCATCACCTGTAACCCCATACTGTGAGTTCTAAGTGATTAATCAGGTAGCTGGACCTCCACCCCATCCTTTGCATGCTCTGTAAAATCAGAGAGCAGCACTCTGATTGCCCCACTTGGCAGTGTTTTTGGAGTCTTATCAGGTAGCTGATCTTGTTTTCTCTGTCCATGGAGATAGGGAGTGTTAAAATTCTTCTACTGAGGTAGTGATTATGTGAGAGAAAAGCTTATGATCTGTCTTCAATCTTGAGGAAGTTGCTGGTACTCCAATTTCCCAACCAAGGTAGTATCCATGAGGTCTGCTGCCAAGCTGTGCCTCAACTCCCACCCTGAAGCAAGGAAACTTAAGAAGGCAGTACTGAGATGAGCTAGTGACCATTCATAGTTACACCTCATCTACCATCATTACCTAGTGTCAAGGAGACCAGCCAAGGCAGTGAGAGTCCAAACTAATCAGAATTTTACTTTTCACACATACCTGGGGTGAGTGTGGCCCAGTAGAATAGATAAATCTCAACACATATGAAGTAGCAATGATACTCAGTGAGGCATTGTGAGTTGGGACTCCTGGGCACTTCAGTGCCTTCCATGATAGAGTAGCAAAGCCCAGTGGCAAGCCCACCATCCACCTGCAATGAAGGAGACAGATTAAGGTGTTGCACAGTAGGACTTGTTTGCACTTGCTTCTCTGGCCCTCTATGTCAGCAGAAAACATGAGGTACTAACCTAGAACTCTACCATGTACATTAAGGTAGTATCTGTCAGTCATTCAATTCCCCTTTCTCTTAACTCTGTGAGGCCAGTGAAGAGGTAATCACACTCTCCAAGTTGGAGACAAGAAGATGGTGAGGGTCAGTGACCCACATTTTCCAGGGTGGTGTTGGTGGAGCCCAATGGGAAGTTAAACATAAACACCTAAGCAGCTATAGTGGTGTGCCTCAACAGGGGTACAACCAGCTTTAAAATTAGATTCCACAATTTTTAAAATGTAATTTATATTTCCAGGATTCAAATAAAAAATTACTCTTCATACAAAGAATGAGTGAGAAAAAAGTCACAAACAGAAACCAACAGGGAGATGAATTTGATGTTGAAATTATTTATCAAATCTTTTAAAACAATCATTATTAAAAAATTCCAAAATGCAATTAAAAATTCTCTTCAAACAAACAAACAAAAAAAACTCAACAGAGAAATATATGTCAAAAATGCCAAATAGAAATTATAAAATTGAAGAGTACAAGAAAAACAAAGTTGCTTGATGAAGTTAATAGGAGGGTTGAGATGACAAAGGATAGAAGTAAAAAGTTTGAGGACAGTCCAATAGAATTTACCTAATCTGAACAATCTCCGTGAACAGAGGAGACTGGTGGGTTACAGTCCATGAGGTCACAAAGAGTTAGACACAACTGAGCAACTAAGCACAATCTGAAAAATAGAGAAAAAGCTGACTGAAATAACAGTTTGAGAAAACAGTGGGACAAAAGTAGATAGCTCATTTTTTATATCATGGAAACTGAGAGGAAGAGGAGAAAGGAGAATTAAAAAAATATACAAAGACATAATGACAGATAACTTTCCAAATTTGATGAAAGCTATAAAACTATAGGATCAAGATACTGAGCAAAATAGGAGACCTAAAGAAATCCACACCAAAATACATCATAATTAGAATTCTGAAAATTCAGTAAAAAACTATGGAAAGAACCTAGAATCACATGACACATTAACTTAAAGGGAACAACCATATTGAATAACAATGGATTTCTTATCTGAAAATATGAAAATCTGAGGAAAATGGCACAGAATTTTTCAAGTGTTAGAAGAAAAGAATTGCCAATTGCAAATTCTATATCTAGCTAAAATATCTTCAAGAATCAAAGGAATATAAAGACATTCTCAGACAAAGGAAAACCAAGAGAACATGCTGCTAGTAAACATAATTTATTTATTTATTATTTTTTAGGTATTTTCTTTTTTTTTTTTTTATTTTGTTTTTACTTTATTTTACTTTACAATACTGTATTGGTTTTGCCATACATTGACATGAATCAACCACGGGTGTATACAAGCTCCCAATCCTGAATCCCCCTCCCATCTCCCACCCCATATCATCTCTCTGGATCATCCCCATGCACCAGCCCCAAGCATCCTGTATCCTGTATTGAACATAGACTGGCACTTCGTTTCTTACATGATAGTATACATGTTCCAATGCCATTCTCCCAAATCATCCCACCCTCTCCCTCTCCCTCAGAGTCCAAAAGTCTGTTCTATACAGCTGTGTGTCTTTTGCTGTCTCGCATACAGGGTCATCATTACCATCTTTCTAAATTCCGTATATATGTGTCAGTATACTGTATTGGTGTTTTTCTTTCTGGCTTACTTCACTCTGTATAATCGGCTCCAGTTTCATCCATCTCATTAGAACTGATTCAAATGTATTCTTTTTAATGACTGAGTAATACTCCATTGTGTATATGTACCACAGCTTTCTTATCTATTCATCTGCTGATGGACATTTAGGTTGTTTCCATGTCCTGGCTATTATAAACAGTGCTGCGATGAACATTGGGGTACATGTGTCTCTTTCAATTCTGGTTTCCTCAGTGTGTATGCCCAGCAGTGGGATTGCTGGGTCATGAGGCAGCTCTATTTGGAATTTTTTAAGGAATCTCCACACTGTTCTCCATAGTGGCTGTACTAGTTTGCACTCCCACCAACAGTGTAAGAGGGTTCCCTTTTCTCCACATCCTCTCCAGCATTTATTGCTTGTAGACTTTTGGATCACAGCCATTCTGACTGGTGTGAAGTGATACCTTATTGTTGTGGTATTGATTTGCATTTCTCTGACAATGAGTGACATTGAGCATCTTTTCATGTGTTTGTCAGCCATCTGTATGTCTTCTTTGGAGAAATTTCTATTTAGTTCTTTGGCCCATTTTTTGATTGGGTCGTTTATTTTTCTGAAGTTGAGCTGCATAAGTTGCTTGTATATTTTTGAGATTAGTTGTTTGTCAGTTGCTTCATTTGCTATTGTTTTCTCCCATTCAGAAGGCTGTCTTTTCACCTTACTTATAGTTTCCTTTGTTGTGCAGAAGCTTTTAATTTTAATTAGATCCCATTTGTTTATTTTTGCTTTTATTTCCAGTATTCTGGGAGGTGGATCATAGAGGATCCTGCTGTGATTTCTGTCGGAGAGTGTTTTGCCTATGTTCTCCTCTAGGAGTTTTATAGTTTCTGGTCTTACGTTTAGATCTTTAATCCATTTTGAGTTTATTTTTGTGTGTGGTGTTAGAAAGGGATCTAGTTTCATTCTTTTACAAGTGGTTGACCAGTTTTCCCAGCACGACTTGTTAAAGAGATTGTCTTTACTCCATTGTATATTCTTGCCTCCTTTGTCAAAGATAAGGTGTCCATAGGTGTGTGGATTTATCTCTGGGCTTTCTATTTTCTTCCATTGATCTATATTTCTGTGTTTGTGCCAGTACCATACTCTTAATGACTGTGGCTTTGTAGTAGAGCCTGAAGTCAGGCACGTTGATTCCTCCAGTTCCGTTCTTCTTTCTCAAGATTGCTTTGGCTATTCGAGTTTTTTTTTTTTTTTTTCCATACAAATCTTGAAATTATTTGTTTTAGTTCTGTGAAAAATACCGCTGGTAGCTTGATAGGGATTGCATTGAATCTGTAGATTGCTTTGGGTAGTATACTCATTTTCACTATACTGATTCTTCCAATCCATGAACATGGTATATTTCTCCCTCTATTAGTGCCCTCTTTAATTTCTTTCATCAGTGTTTTATAGTTTTCGATATATAGGTCTTTAGTTTCTTTAGGTAGGTATATTCCTAAGTATTTTATTCTTTTCGTTGCAATGGTGAATGGAATTGTTTCCTTAATTTCTTTTTCTACTTTCTCATGATTAGTGTATAGGAATGCAAGGGATTTCTGTGTGTTGATTTTATATCCTGCAACTTTACTATATTCATTCATTAGCTCTAGTAATTTTCTGGTGGAGTCTTTAGGGTTTTCTATGTAGAGGATCATGTCATCTGCAAACAGTGAGAGTTTTACTTCTTCTTTTCCAACTTGGATTCCTTTTATTTCTTTTTCTGCTCTGATTGCTGTGGCCAGAACTTCCAGAATTATGTTGAATAGTAGTGGTGAAAGAATTAAAAGGGACTTCTGGTCTGGACAATATGGTATAGGCCAGTTTCTTCCACTTCTCTCTCACTCTTTAAACCATATAATACTCTTAAATAATGTGGGAGACAACCAAAGAAGGATGCTGACAGATGGTAAGAGGAAGGAAGACTGGTGTGAGGATATCTGAACCTTCATATACCATCAATTTTGGCATTCCTGTCTCAAATTTGCAGCGGAAGATACCCAGATAGGTGTCAGGATTTTCTCTGCCAAGATTCAGCAAGCTTGGCTTCACTGGTAAGGGCAATCAGTAACAAACTCTGCTAACAAAAGCCAAGAGAGGAGCACTTTTTTCTCTTTGGGGTCAGAACCCTCCATTTCTGTACTAAGACGCTGAAGTGACTGGAGAAGGAAACATGCAGTGGGGATCCTAATCTATTGATAATAAATGCTTACCCCAGGAAGTGCTCCCCCTCCACCTCAAATAGGTGAATAAGCCACAACCAGGAAAACCTCTTCATCTCCAAATCTTGAGACTACAGAAATATATACATTAAAATATGTAAGAAATACCTAAAGTAGTGCTAAGAGGGAACTTAATAGCACTTAAAGACTTACATTAGAAAAGAAGGAGAAAGATCTCAATGATAACCCAATTTTCTACCTCAAAAATCTAGAATAAGAAGAGCAGAAGAAACTGAAAGTAAGTTCAGATAAGTCATTAATACACATCGGAACAGAAATCAATGAAACTGAAAACAGGAAAACAATAGAGAAAATAATTGACAGAAATGCAGCAGAGGAAAAAAAAAAGCAGCAGAAGTATGTTTGGAATAGTTACCAACAGTATCTGCCCCATCATCAATAGCCTGTGATCCCATTACCACCAAAAATGATGCATTCTTTGTGACTGCAACTTGTTATGGTCAGATAAAACAGTGTTGTACACATTTCAGTGGAGGAATATGAGTAACTGAACTACAGTCCCCCGTAGGCAAATTAATGGGAATAGAAGAAAAGGAACTTATGGTGAATAAAGGTGCAAAGTAGTGCTCTAAGAGTTTTTATTATCTACACTTACTAGAAGAATTAAATGAAGAATAGCAGAAATTCCTAACACATTGATCTGTAGAGGCTTACTGTCTATACATTTAAGCTGTCATGAATATCCTTTTGTTTACATTGTAGTTTTATGGGATTATCGAAGGGTAAATATGATGACACTTTGGAAAAAAAGTAAAGCAAGTTCACCATTTAACAATAGCATTTTGATATTTAGGATGAAGAATTACAATTAATGGCAAAACATTTAAATTCATTACTCTCTTCACCTGTTTTATTATCATAATTTTTTCAATGTTTTAGGGCATTTCTTGGTTTAGTACTGTAAATAAACATCTTGGTTCAGCAGGGAGGAATTATTTATGACACTTGTTAGCAAAGTAGAGTGAATAAATTTTATGAGATGCATGTTGTTGGTTATTAAATAAAATAGAAAATGCAAGCTATATAACCTTATATACCTAACACATTTTTTTCTCAATTTGTGCTTCATTTTAAAAATTATAGTGTTAAAAGAGAGTGAACATAATTAACCATATATAGTAAATTAATGCATGCTTGTAATAGGGATAACAGCTTTTATAGAGTTGGATGATTACTTTTAAATCCAATTAAAACTTAAGAGTTGGTGTTCCTTCATTAGTTAGATTGGATTTTCTTTAGTCCAGAAATTATATTTTTTTCTTTGAAGTTATACATATGAGGTGAATATTTGGAAACTGGAGGAATAATACTAGTGATTTTTTTTATTATTATTATTCAATCAATTGAAACATGAGTTTGAGCAAGCTAGAGGAGTTGGTTATGGACAGGGAGGCCTGGCATGCTTCAGTCACAAATAGTTGGACACAACTGAGTGACTAAACTGAAACGAAACTTTCATTTATTTTAATGAAAAAAAAATGTAATTGTTTCCTGATCATTATTTGCTTCTTAATAGAAAAAAGAAAAATAATTTTTCCATGATGAAGACCATATCTGAGTAAGAGTAGGTTCATTTGGCCAAACAGTGAGCTAAAACTCCCAGAGCCAGTTTTACTTATTTAGCATAATTTTGCAACTAGGGAGGAAATTGAGTAACTACTCAATTTTGTTATGTTATGGGTCATGAATATCAAAGTAATTGAATGTCTTACTGGATGTAGATTGACTTTTAACTATTAATCAGTCCCATTTATTTTAAAAATTAATTTCAGTGTTAATATTAAAAATACTTTTTATTTTGACTAATTTTAAAGTAAAGTGAGTTAAACTGTGTTGTTTCATAAAAATTTATAAGGATTAATTACTTCAACTAAATATGGCTGCAATGTTCACTTGAAAACACAAACACTGGACAGGTATTTATGGAGAATGATAGGTTCCAGATTCTAAGAGATAAATAGTTGTACTTCTGTCTATTATCTCACTGAGAGTTATCATTATGAAGTTATGAATATGACCTGCTGAGTTCTGAAGAATTGGTCAGCTTGATTGCTGACTGGCAAAAGCATGAATTAAAAATATGGTTTCTACTATAATCTACTAACTTTCAGGTGAACCACACAGCACTACACTAAGTAGATGAAAAAGTTCTCAATAAGGCATTTTGAAAGCTTACATTTTAACAGATTACTTTAACTAGTAACCTAGCAAAATGTGGTCCCCTGGAAAAGGAAATGGCAAACCATTTCAGTATTCTTGCTTTGAGACCCATGAACAGTATGAAAAGGCAAAAAAGATAGGACACTGGAAGATGAACTCCCCAGGTTGGTAGATACCCAATAAGCTACTGGGGAAGGGGGAGAAATAACTCCCAAAAGAATGAAGAGGCAGAGCCAAAGCAAAAACAATGTACAGTTGTGGATGTGACTAGAGATGGGAAGTTCAGTGCTGTAAAGAACAACATGCAATGGTAGGAATGGTAGGACTTACTGAGAATGGTAAGTCCATGAATGAAGGTAAACTGAAAGTGGTCAAACAGAAGATGGTAAGAGAGAACACCAATATTTTAAGAATCAGTGAACAAAATGGACCAGAGTGAGTGAATTTAATTCAGATGATCATTATATCTAGTACCACGGGCGAGAATCTCTTAGAAGAAATGGAGTAGCCCTCCTAGACAACAGAAGAGTCTGAAATGCAACACTTGGGTGCAATCTCAAAAACAACAGAATGATCTCTGTTCATTTACAAGGCAAACCATTCAATATCACAGTAATCCAAGTATAGGCCCCAACCACTAATGCCGAAGAAGCTGAACTTGAATGGTTCTATGAAGACCTACAAGACCTTCTAGAACTAACACCCGAAAAAGATGTCTTTCTTTATCATAGGGAACTGGAATGCCAAAGTAGGAAGTGAAGAGATACCTAAAATAATAGCCTTGGAGTAGAAAATGAAGCAGGGCAAAGGCTAACTGAGATTTGCCAAAAGAACACACTGGTCATAACGAACACTCTTTTCCAACAACACAATAGAAGACTCTATACATGAACATCACCAGATGGTCAATACTGAAATCAGATTAATTACATTCTTTGCAGCCAAAGATGGAGAAGGTCTACACAGTCAGTGAAAAAAAAAAAAAAAAAAAAGACCAGAACCTAACTGTGCCTCATATCATGAACTCCTCATTGACAAATTCAGACTTAAATTGAAGAAAGCAAGGGAAACCACTAGACCATTCAGGTACGACCAAAATCAAATCTCTTACTATTATATGCCAGAAGTGACAAATAGATTCAAGGGATTAGATTTGATACACAGAGTGCCTGAAGAACTGTGGACAAGAGATACATGACATTGTATAGGAGGCAGTGATCAAGATCATTCCCAAGAAAAAGAAATGCAAAAAGGCAATATGGTTGTCTGTGGAGGCCTTTAAAATACCCGAGAAAAGAAGAGAAGGTAAAGGCAAAGGAGTAAAGGGAAGATATACCCATTTGAATGCAGAGTCCCAAAGAATAGCAAGCAGAGGTAAGAAAGCCTTCCTCAGTGATCTATGCAAAGAAATAAAGGAAAACAATAGAATGGGAAAGACTAGACATCTCTTCAAGAAAATTAGAGATACCAAGGGAACATTTCATGCAAAGATGGGCACAATAAAGGACAGAATTGGTATAGACCTTACAGAAGCAGAGGATATTAAGAAGAGGTGGCAAGATTACACAAAAGAACTATACAAAAAAAAAGACCTTCATTACTCAGATAACTAGGGTGGTATGATCACTCTCCTAGAGCCAGAAATCGTAGAGTGTGAAGTCAAGTGGGCCTTGGGAAGTGTGACTACAAACAAAGCTAGTGGAAGTGATGGAATTCCATTTCAGCTATTTCAAATCCTAAGAGATGATGCTGTGAAAGTGCTTCACTCAATATGCCAGCAAATTTGGAAAACTCAGGGCCACAGGACTGGAAAAGGTCAGTTTTCATTCCAATTCCAAAGAAAGGCAATGCCAAAGAATGCTCAAACTATTGCACAGTTGCACTCATCTCATATGCTAGTAGAGTAACGCTGAAAATTCTCCAAACCAGGCTTCAGAAATACATGAACCATGAACTTGAGATGTTCAAGTTGAATTTAGAAAAGGCAGAGGAGCCAGAGATCAAATTGCCAACATCCACTGGATCATCGAAAAAGCAAGAGAGTTCCAGAAAAACATCTATTTCTGTTTTATTGACTATGCCAAAGCCTTTGACTCTGTGAATCACAACAAAATGTGGAAAATTCTTCAAGTGATGTGAATACCGGACCACCTGACCTACCTCCTGAGAAATCTGTATGCAGGTCAAGAAGCAACACTTAGACCTTGCTATAGATTCCAAATAGTGAGAGGAGTACATCTCAGCTGTATTCTGTCACCCTCTTCATTTAAATTATATGCATAGTACATCATGTGAAATGCTGGGCTGGATGAAACACAAGATAGAATCAAGATTGTGGGGAGAAATATCAATAACCTCAGATATGCAGATGACACCACCCTTATGCCAGAAAATGAAGAAGAACTAAAGAGCCTCTTGATGAGAGTGAAAGAGGAGTGTGAAAAAGCTGGTTTAAAACTCAACATTCAGAAAATTACGATAATGGCATCCGGTCCTATCACTTTCTGGCAAGTAGATGGGGATACAATGGACACAGTGACAGACTTTCTTTTTTGGGCTCCAAAATCACTGCAGATAATGACTGCAGCCATGAAATTAAAAGATGCTTGCTCCTTGGAAGAAAAGCTATGACCAACCTAGACAGCATATTAAAAAGCAGAGACATGGCTTTGCCAAAAAGAGCTGTCTAGTCAAATCTATGGTTTTTCCAATAGTCATGTATAGATGTCAGAGCTGGACTATAAAGAAAGCTGAGCATCAAAGAATTGATGATTTTGAACTGTGGTGTCGGAGAAGACTCTTGAGAATCCCTTGGACTGCAATGAAATCAAACCAGTCAATCCTAAATGAAATCAATCCTGAATATTCATTTGAAGGACTGATGCTGAAGCTCCAATATGTTGGCCACCCAGTGAGAAGAAATGACTCCTTGGAAAAGACCCTGATGCTGGAAAAGACTACAGGCAGGAGAAGAAAGGGACGACAGATGATCAGATGGTTGGATGGTATCACCGACTCGACGGACATGATTTGGGCAAGCTCCAGCAGCTGGTGATGGACAGGAAAGCCTGGTGTGCTGCAGTCCATGGGGTCGCAAAGAGTTGCACACGACTCAGTCACTGAACTGAACTGAACTTTAAATAGTACTTTGAAATCATATATGCCTTCTGAAGTTTCACCTAAAATAATAAGAAGCACTTAATAGTTTTTTTAAATGATAAAATTGTTGATAAAATATATCCAATTTTATTTTAGGAAATATGAAATTTTTTGACTGAAAGCATTCAAAGTGTTTTTAACATTTCAGATATGAAAGCCTTCTGGATTAGCCCTCTTTATTTTATATCTCTGTTTTCTCTTTTCAAACAATATTCTGTTTGATATTCTAAGGTATACATTTATTTGTGTCTGAAGGCCATATTTCAATTATCAAGTGTTGTTGTTTTGCTTTTTTTTTTTTTCCTATTTTACATGTGAAAACTTCTTAACTCTTATGATTATTTTCCCTCTACTGGTTTGTGGTTTCTCTAAACACAACTTAAAAAAAAAAATCTTAATCTAAATTGTTGGATTTTCTCATGACGATTTTCTGTTTAAAATTAATTACTGATAGGTAAATTCAAAATTATAAGAAATTAATTCATTATGGTGAGAGTGTTGTATGTATGTTAAGTCTACATCATAGAGATAAAACATCAACACTGATAGGTCCTAATAAAAAATTCACACTCCTGTATATTTATTAGCTGTAGAACTTTTGTCTCTATAATTGAGAATTCACATTTTAGTGATGACTATAAAATGATTAACATGTCTCCATCTAAATCTTCACTGGAAGATATATTAATTAACCTTTTAATAGTATAGATTTATTTTATTCTTGAAATGTATATTAGGCTTTAATTCTCACATCAATTGAGAGCTTTAAAAATTTTGGGCTTTCCAGGTAGCTCAGCTGGTAAAAAATCCTCCTGCAATGCAGGAGTCCTGGATTCCATCTCTGGGTTGAGAAGATCCTCTGGAGAAGGGAGCAGAAACCCACTCCAGTATTCTGCCCTGGAGAATTCTGTGGACTGTACAGTCCATGGAGTAGCAGAGCCGGACACAACTGAGTGAATTTCATTTCATTTTAAAAATTATTCTTTTTAAAATTATTTGTTGCATTCACAGGACACTTTGCCTATGCACAGCTTTTTCATACACTGTCAAAAGTAAGAAGCTAAGAATGTACATTTTCATTTATCCAAGTCCTAGCTCTTAAAAATATTGCTCTAAATCACAGATATATATCTATACTCTTCCGTGGTATACTAAGTTAGCCTCACAGAGAACCATTGGTGTTAGTAGATGAAATAATTCACTGAACAAGCCTTTTCTTTTTTTTAAATCTCTTGAAATATTTACCTAGAGATCTATTATTACTTACTCTTACACATTAGAATATTCAATACAAATTGTCTCCTCAGCAGATACATATTATTATACCCAAGATACTTGAAACGTATGCTTTTTATCATAATCGTTGCTGTTTTCTGTTTTAGGTTGAGTGTATTGAAGAATGCACACATTTTTGCTGACAGTTTATCAGAGCAATAAAATGAGATGTGGGTCTATACTCAAAAGGCCACTAAATTAAGTCAGCATGTTTACTGCAGAAAACAACAGTTTGCCCAACTCTCTGAAAAAAACAAATTTGTAAATTATGACCCAATTTATGTTAAGTGTATTGTTTCACAAACCCCTCAATCTGTGAGTATTCTATACTCTAAATACATAACTGAGAATCTGCCCTAACATTTACAGGTAAAATGATTTTTACTAATGAAAAAGTAAGTTAGTGGATACAGGAAGAATATAATCAAGAAAATTGATTGATATGTGTGGGTTTTGTGTGATATGGTAAATAAAAGATTTTAAAATAAATTCACTTTCTTCTGATTTTTCATGGATAACTAATCATACACTAAGGTAAGTATATCATTAGAATAATAATATGAAATTATACTGTCTCATAGATTATATATTTATAATGTAAAATATGACTCATTTTAATATCTGAAGATGATTTTAATTTTTTTGGATGGATACATTGTTATTGCTATTTACAATTTTATTTTGCCATTTCTAAATCTTACCACTTTCTGTTTTCTTATAACAGAATTTGTCAAATAGAAGTAATATTTTACACCTAAGCTTGTTTTGCTTCTATCTTGAGATATAATATCATTTTTTAATATGTAGGAGGGATATACTTAATGTTTTCTGTTGATTAAGAAAATTATTATTTTTTCTAGTTTAGAATATCACATTTGTCTTATTTTTTCCACTGATATAGAGATATGCATTTATTGTTTCTGAATGCTAAATCATTCTTAAATTTCTTTTTTTTTCTTTTTTTCCTTTAAAAATTATTATTATTATTATTATTTTTACCTTACAATATTGTATTGGTTTTGCCAAACATCAACATGAATCTGCCACAAGTGTACACGTGTTCCCAATCCTGAACCCCCCTCCCACCTCCCCCCCTCACCAACTTGTGATGTATTATGTGTTTGAAAATGAAAGTGTTAGTTGCTCTTTTGTGTCCAACTCTGCACTCCATGGACTGTATAGCCTGCCAGGCTCCTCTGTCCATGGAATTCTCCAGGCAAGAATACTGGAGTGAGTAGTCATTCCCTTCTCCAGAGGATCTTCTGGGATCAAATCCTTGTCTCTTGTATTGCAGGCAAATTTTTTTACCATCTGAACCACCAGATGTTAGTAAATTTGATTGACTTTTGTTTATAATATGTTTTTACTTATATTCTTGAGAGAAGTTAGCCTATAGTATTCTTTTACTTAAAGCCCACATCAGAATTTTGTGTTAAGGTTATCCTGGGGTAATGGAAAAAGTTGGGAAGTGGTTTTATGTCAGATATTTCAGCAGTTAAGCCTTATAGTTTTGGAAGGGGAGATTAGTTCAGAAAAAAAAAAAGTCAGAGTAAATAATTTAAGCAAAAATGTCACCTTAGTTGAGACTAACTTCCAACTGATATCACAAGGAAGCTGAGGAATACATATTTGCCATAGAAGAAAATATTCTAGGAATTATGAGGAGAGCTACAGATTTATTTATTCAGCAGTGACTGAAATTAGAAAATGGCTATGTCAAATTGTAAAGGAAACTGGTGAATGCTTGCATCCAACATAATCAACTATTTTGATCACACAGATTCCATTGCTTCTCCTGTTTTTTTTTTTTTTAATTATAATTCCTGGAAAAATTATCAAAGGAGGTTTAATGTGACAAATTCAGTTGCTGTTCCTGCAGTTTTTCCTGAGACCATAATTGATCATCAGGATCCCCATTTTCTACTATCCACTGTAGTTATACCTTCCATTTAGTTAACATTTCTGCTAATCAAAATTGGCTTGCCATCTTGGTTGACACAGAACTTCATATCTGATACTCCCTCATATTTTCATTAGACTTTATTTGTGGTACTCACTCACTTAACTGATAATGCTGGTCATGGAAAACCACAAATCCTTTCATTGAGCATCAGTGTATTTCTCTTCACCCCCATTACATAAAAGGTGACCTTCCTACACATAGTGGTTAGGGCAGATTATCCCTGTCCATATGCTAATTTCTATTCTCTGCTGGTCTGGTAGCAGAACTCACCTAAAATGATCAGGTAGCTGATGCGGCTTTAAGTTTCTTTTGTGTAATTCCTAATCAGGCTATTGTTTTGAACATATTTAAATATATTAATCAGATTTGTTTTCAGTTCTATGTCTGCCTTAATTGTATATCTGTGGATCAATTTTATTTGTAAGTTTTCCCTTCGTTTTTAGTCTTTGAATTTTTGTCCCATGTTAGTACTGGGGATATTTTATTGCATGTTACACTCAACATGAAAAGTTTAACCAGCTCTAAATAATTGTATTTTCCTTTAGGGAAGAATTAACTTGCTTCATGCCAGTAGTTAGAGTAAGGGCATATTACCATGTCTTGATAAACAACCTAGATTTTTTTGAGCTTGTGTTGTAAAGCTTATCTTTATCTGGTACACATTTTATTTTAGGACATAGCTATTTAGAAGTGGCAACTGAATGCATGTGGTGTTTATTGCTCTCTTCTCTCCTCTCCTATCCTGCAGTACAATTGTGTCTCCTCTGCAACATAAGACTATTGAAAGTTCCTAGGCTTTTTAAGTTACTTAGCAATTTGTTTCTGATTGATTTATTGGCCTCTTCCTTCTGTGTTTTTTAGGGTTTACTGGTAATCTACAGTACTAAAGCACTCAAAATTTTTGGATCACTTCTCTTTGTTATTTTTCTCCAAGATTTCTATTTCTCACATACTGGATGCATTATTACTTCTGAAAACAAAATTTTGCCTCTCTCAAAACAATATCTCAAGCTGAGTTTCTATAAGGGCTTAATGCCTTATCATGAGATTTAGGAGAAAAAAATCCCCGATATAAAAGTAGCATAGTGCACCAGCCCCAAACATCCAGTATCTAAATTTATATTAAAAACAAAGAAAAAAAAAGTAGCATAGCTTTGCCCCCCTGCAATTTGTTCATTTTCTTTCCACAATGTTGTTGCTTCAAGTTTCAGTTACTTATGTTCTCTGATACTGAGTACCAGATGTTTTTGGCACTTCTTCAGTTTTATGGATGTGCTTTTCTGAAATATGTTCCTCAGT
This sequence comes from Oryx dammah, assembly GCF_014754425.2. NCBI lineage: Eukaryota > Metazoa > Chordata > Mammalia > Artiodactyla > Bovidae > Oryx > Oryx dammah. Next base: position 143,296,918 of record NW_024070186.1, read on the forward strand.
GTAACCAGTTGTAGAACACTATTTTATGTGATTTCACTGCAATGAAATATTTGGAGACTTTTCTTAACGCGCTAACATAGATATTTTTGTTTTAAAATTATAAATTAAAAAAAAAAAGACTGCATCCTATGATTATGCCATTCTGGTTTTAAAGCAATTAAATTCTAGATCCTAACCACATTTTAAACAAGCAAAACTAGACTTCCTTTCTTTAATTAGCATTTTAGCACTGCCCATCACTTTAGAGTGATGACAAACCTAGACAGTGTGTTGAAAAGCAGAGACATTACTCTGCCAACAAAGGTCTGTATAGTCAAGGTTATGGTTCTCTCAGTAGTCATGTATGGTTGTGAGAGCTGGACCATGAACAAGGCAGACCACCAAACAACTGATTCTTTCAAACTGTGGTGCTGGAGAAGACTCATGAAAGTCCCTTGGGCAGCAAGGAGATCAGACCAGTCAATCTTAAGGGAGATCAACCCTGAATATTCACTGGAAGGACTGATGCTGAAGCTGAAGCTCCAGTATTTTGGTCATCTGATGCAAATAGATGACTCAAAGAAAAAGTTGCTGATGCTGGGAAAGACTGAGAGCAGAAGGCGGCATCAGAGGATGAGATGGCTGGATGGCATCACCAACGCAATGAACATGAACTTGGGCAAACTCCAGGTGATGGTGAGGGACAGGAAAGCCTGGTGTGCTGCAGTCCATGGGGTTACAAAGGGTCAGACCTGACTGGGTGACTCAACAACAACAACATCACTTTACATATAACTATGTAATTGAAGTTTCCTTTAAACAGTATATCATGGATCAGTTCAGTTCAGTTCAGTTCAGTTGCTCAGTCGTGTCCGACTCTTTGTGACCTCATGAATCACAGCACACCAGGCCTCCCTGTCCATCACCAACTCCCGGAGTTCACTCAAACTCTCACGCCCATCAAGTCAGTGATGCCATCCAGCCATCTCATCCTCGGTCGTCCCCTTCTCCTCCTGCCCCCAATCCCTCCCAGCATCAGTCTTTTCCAATGAGTCAATTCTTCGCATGAGGTGGCCAAAGTACTGAAGTTTCAGCTTTAGCATCATTCCTTCCAAAGAACACCCTGAAAAAATCTGTTTTTCAGAAACATGATGTTATTATCAAAATCCTTCCAATGAATTAAAATTGTGTTCTACCAAACAATAATTGAAAAAGATACATGTATGCAATGTTCATTGCAGCAATATTTACAATTACTAGGACATGAAAACAACCTACGTGTCCATCTACAGACATACGGATAAAGATGTGCTACATATACACAATGGAATATTACTGAGCTGTAAAAAGGAACAGATTTGAGTGGATTTAAATGAGGTGAATGAGCTGAGAGCCTATTATACAAAGTGAAGTAAGTCAGAAAGAAAAAGGCAAATATTGTACATGAACACATATATATGGAATCTAGAAAGACAGTATTGATGAACTTATTTGCAGGGCAACAATTGAGAGGTAGACATAGAGAACAGACTTTTGTACACAATGAGGGAGAAAGAAGGTGAAATAATTTGAGAGAGTAGCATTGAAACATATATAGTACTACAGGTAAAGTAAATAGCCACTGGGGATTTTCTGTATGACACAGGAAACCCAAAGCTCATGTGCTGTGACAACCTAGAGGGGTGGGGCAGGGAGGAAGAAGTGAGGTTTAAAATGGAAGGAACATATGTATACCTATGGTTCATTCATGTTGGATAAGCCATAGGTATGGGTGGATGTAGTGAAGGTTAGCCTACCTAACTTACCTTTAGTTATAATTAAATATATTTATATATTTTTCTGATTTATTTCATTATACACGCTTGTTTGAATCCCATTAACTTTTTATGGGATTCTAAAGAATCCTGTAAAGTTAAGAATATCATTCATGTTGATGTATGGCAGAAATCATCACAATATTGTAAAGTAATTATCTTTCAATTAAAAAAATAAAGTTAAAAAAAAAAAAAAAAGACAATGACTATGTATTCCCAAAGGCATTGAGATCCTAATCCTCAGTACTTGTAAATGTGACCTTACTTGGAAAAAGTATTTGCAATTCAAGATAAAGTTATTATACCCTAATCCAGTATGATTGGTGTCCTTCTAAGAAGAGAAATATAGAGAAAGATACAGATAGAGGGAAGATGATATAAAGACATAGGGAGAATGCTATCTACAAAATCAAGGAAGGTCTGGAGCTGTTGGAAATTAGGATAGCGGCATGGAACAATTTCTCCCTCACAGCCCTCCAAGGGAACCAACTTTAATAACATCTCGATGTCAGTCATCCAGACTCCAGAACTGAATTGTGTAACCCATCCAGTTTGTGCTGCTTTGTTAATGCAGCCCCAGGGAACTGGTACAATAGTTAAACCACCTGAAAGCTGTGATCTCTAAACCCAGATCCCAGATAAACTGCATATCCAAACCTCCATGGACCCCTTCACTCTGGGGTTCAAAGATAAGTCACTAGTCTTTGCATCTAACCCTATAAACAGTTTTTACGGTTTGTGATAAAATACTGAAATCTCAAATATATTTCTTAAAGAATAAAGCATGGAAGTATTAATGAAATACAGTTAAGAATTTATAAATTCTTAACTTTATGGGATTCTTTAGAATCCCATAAAAAGTTAATGGGATTCAGACAAGCTTGTATAATGAAATAAGAAAAATATATAAATATATTTTTATATTTATATAAAATTATAGATAAAGGTAAGTTAGGTAGGCTAACCTTCACTACATCTACCCACCATAGACATGAAAGGAGATATTCTGTATTAGTTTAAGATGTATCAATCTAAGGGCTTGATGTTTTCCTACTGTCAGTGAGAATAGTGACTCAATGACATTAAGTAAACTTCTAAGTCCATGTAGATTTGGGGCAAGATGGCTCCAAATGATATAATTTTTTTTTTTAGTTTTCCAAGAAAGGCTGACCAGACTATTTTGCAAGATATCAGACTATGAATTTATTTTGTATTACATTATGTTTCAAATTATGCATATGTAGTTTCTGTGGTCCTTGACATTAGGAGTTGAACTCTAACTTCTATAAATATATAATGTGAAACAAATGTCTTTCATTATCCAATTATATTTGAATATATAATGAGCATTTCAAGTATCAGAGATTTTAATAACTAATTAAATATATCTTCATTAGAAGAAGCCATTATAACCATTCATTAAGTTGAACATTTGAACATTTTTAGAAGATCAAGAAGATTTAGTCAGAGGAAAAAGGAAGTAAATAATTTTCTGGTCAAAGGAAACAGCAATGCTATGCCCCAGAATCAGGAAAAAGATTAAGATTTAAGAGTAATTTAGGGCAGAAAAGAATGATAGGTTTGGGAATGAGATGAAAGATAATTTAATGTGCAGCTGAGAGAACTGCAGAGTTGGAAACACATAGAACCGTGTAGGCCATGCTTAGGGCTCAACATTATGAGAGACACACGATGACTCTACATCATAGATAAAAGAGTAAGTCATAATTAACTTAACTAAAGCACATTACTGCATCATTATAAGGTCTTTAATTTTCAATTATTAAAAAGAGCTGATCTTTTATAATCTTGTTCAACTTGTTGAAAGTTGAGACAGTGTGAATGATATTCTGCAGAAGTAATATTCTAATTTCTTATTATGTCCTTCCTCAGTTTGCAGAAGTAGTTTATAAGCCTCTTGATATAAATACTCTTGCATATGCCTCTCTATAATTGATAATTTATAAAGCATAGAAATGGTCTTCCTTGGTGGCTCAGATGGTAAAGAATTTGCCTGTAATGCAGGAAAAGTGGGTTTGATCCCTGGGTCGGAAATATCCCCTGGAGAAGGAAATGGCAATTCACTCCCATATTCTTGCCTAAAGAGTCCCAAGAACAGAAGAGCCTAGCAAGCTACAGTCTATGGGGGTCACAGAGTCAGACATGACTGAGCAACTAACACAGCACACACACACACACACACACACGCATACATATACACATATATATTGGAAGGTGGGTTTTCATATTTAATGACACATTGACACATGAAGTTACATTTCTCTCAGAAAAATATTTAAATTTACACTCCCATTAAAATTATGGAAGTAACCCTGTTTTTCAAATCTTTTTTTACAATTTGCTTTGTAAAGTATGTCTGAGCTATGATTTTTTTTTTCCTTTTGTGGATTGATTGCCATTCTACTCTTATATGAGTTTCGTTGTTTGTTTTAACTTAAGGGGTGCATTTTTTTAAGTGTAGTTTTAGGTTTCTGACAAAATTAGGAGGAACATACAGGGAACATATACTCTCCTGCCCTCATACATCCACAAACTCCCCATTGTCAGCATTTGGTACCAAACCAATTATTTTGCTAGAATTGATGAATCCACATTGATATGTCATAATCATCCCAAACCCAAACAAACGTATAATGACAGGTATCCAACGTATGTTTCCAAACAATGTTCCCAATACCTTAAAATCCTCTGTGCTCTGCTTAAACATCCTTCCCTCTTTCCCGTCTTCTGACAGCCACTGATCCTTTCACTGTCTCCAGTGTTCCTTTTCCCAGAATGATAAATAGTTGAAATCACACAGCATGTGGCCTTTTCAGATTGGCTATTTTCACTTAGTAATATGCATTTCTATTTCCTCCATGTCTTTTCATAGTTTGATAGCTCAAACAATTATATAGCATTTTCTGGAAGTAGCACAATGTACTCATGTCTTACTGAAAGTCTTACCGAAGGACATCTTCATTGTTTCCAAATTTCAGCAATTTTGAGTAAGCTACTAACAACATGCATGTGAAAGTTTTGAATAGACATAAGTTGTAACCTCCTTTGGATAAATACCAATGAGCAAGATTGTTCGATCTCTAGGTAAGAGTTGTTTACTTTTGTAAGAAATAGCCAGAGCAACTCTCAAAAATAACTGCTCCTGTTATCCACATCTTCACCAGCATTTTGTGTTGTCAGGGTTCTGGATACTGGCCATTCTTTTGAGTGTGCAGTAGAACTTCCTTGTTGTTTTCGTTTATATTTCCCTGATGACATATGATGAAGAGCAGTTTTTCATGTATGTATTTGCGATCTATCTTTTTTTGGTGAGATGTCAAAGTTCAGCCTATTTTTTAATCGAGATTGCTTTCTTATTTGGGTTATTTTTACTGTATTTTATTAGAACTCTTACTATAAATAGCATGTTACTAATTCATCATGGGCTTCCCTGATGGCTCTATTAGTGAAGAATCTGCCTTCTATACAGGAGACTCTGGCTCGATTCTTGGGTCAGGAAAATCTGCTGGAGAAGGGGAAGGCTACCCACACCACCTTTCTTGGATTCTCCTTGTGACTCAGCTGATAAAGAATCCACCTACAATCTGGAAGAAACAGGCTCAATCCCTGGGTTGGGAAGATCCCTTGGAGAAGGGAAAGGCTACCCACTCTAGTGTTCTGGCCATGGAAGGGGTAGCAATGAATTGGACATGACTGAATGACTTTCATTTTCACTTTCACTGATTCATGTATATGTAACAAATATACTTCTAAAAATATCTTACAATTATTGTTTGTACAATAATTATACTGTTCATGGGGCTCTCAAGGCAAGAATACTGAAGTGGTTTGCCATTCCCTTCTCCAGTGGGCCACATTCTGTCAGACCTCTCCACCATGACCTGTCCATTTTGGGTGGCCCCATATGGCATGACTTAGTTTCATTGAGTTAGACAAGGCTGTGGTCCATGTGATCAGATTGGTTAGTTTTCTGTGATTATGGTTTAAGTATGTCTGCACTCTAATGCCCTCTCACAACACCTACCATCTCACTTGGGTTTCTCTTACCTTGGACATGGGGTAACTCTTCACGGCTGCTCCAGCAAAGCATATCCTCTGTTCCTTATACATGAACTATGAACTTCCAGCTGTTCAAGCTGGTTTGAGAAAGGCAAAGGAACCAGGGATCAAACTGACAACATCCGCTGGATCATCAAAAAAACAAGAGAGTTCCAGAAAAACATATATTTCTGCTTTATTGACTTTGCCAAAACCTTTGATGTGTGGATCACAATTAACTGTGGAAAATTCTGAAAGAGATGGGAATACCAGACCACCTGACCTGCCTGTTGAGAAACCTGTATGCAGGTCAGGAAGCAACAGTTAGAACTGGACATGGAACAACACACTGGTTCCAAATAGGAAAAGGAGTACATCAAGGCTGTATATTGTCACCCTGCTTATTTAACTTCTATGCAGAGTACATAATGAGAAACACTGGGCTGGAGGAAGCACAAGCTGGAATCAAGATTGCCAGGAGAAATATGAATAACCTCAGATATGCAGATGACACCACCCTTATGGCAGAAAGTGAAAAAGAACTAAAGAGCCTTTCTTGATGAAAATGAGAGAGTGAAAAAGTTGGCTTAAAGCTCAATATTCAGAAAACTATGATCATGACATCTGGTCCCATCATTTCATGCCAGATAGATGTGGAAACAGTAGAAACAGTGGCTGACTTTATTTTTGGGGGCTCCAAAATCACTGCAGATGGTGATTGCAGCCATGAAATTAAAAGCCACTTACTCCTTGGAAAGAAAGTTATGACCAACCTAGGCAACATATTAAAAAGCAGAGATATTACTTTGCCAACAAAGGTCCATCTAGTCAAGGCTATGATTTTTCATGTGGTCATGTATGGATGTGAGAGTTGGACTCTGAAGAAACCTGAGTACCGAAAAATTGATGCTTTTGAACTGTGGTGTTGGAGAAGGCTCTTGACAGTCCCTTGGACTGCAAAGAGGTCCAACCAGTTCATCCTAAAGAGTATAATCAGTCCTGGGTGTTCATTGGAAGGACTGATTTTGAAGCTGAAACTCCAATACTTTGGCCAGCTGATGTGAACAGCTGACTCATTTGAAAAAAGACCCTGACGCTGGAAAAGATTGAGGGCAGAAGGAGAAGGGGACGACAGGATGAGATGGCTGGATGGCATCACTGACTCGATAGATATGAGTTTGAGTGAACTCCAGGAGCTGGTGATAGACATGGAGGCCTAGTGTGCTGCGGTTCATGGGGTCACAAAGAGCCGGATGTGACTGAGAAACTGAACTGAATTATACAGTACATTCATACATAACATACAATAAGAGCACATGAAAAATTTTTAGTGATCTGTTGACCTAACATTGTATGAGTTCAGACATTAATATCATACTTATAAAGATTTTTTTCCTCATATAGTCATTTTATTCTAATCTCATTGTATATTTATTTCTTAAATGCAAATACTTAATCCATCTTTATATTTTTTGATAATTTATGGAAAACTATATGGTTAAATTGTAGTCCAAATGGTTATTCAACTGCTGCAATGTCAATTACTGGAAAATATGTATCTTGTCATTTATTTCAATTATCTCTATCAGATGCTTAATTGTATAATGTTATCCATAATTATAAATATAAATAATCATGAGTATGCATTCTAAGTCACTTAAGTTGTGTCTGACTCTTTGCAACCGTATGGATTATAGCCTTCCAGGCTTCTTTCTCCGTGGAGATTCTCCAGGCAAAAATACTGGAGTGCCATGACCTCCTAAACCCAGGGATCCAACCCACATCTCTTTGGTCTCTTGCATTAGCAGGCAGGTTCTTTACCACTAGCACCACCTGGGAAGCCCATATATAACCATAATTATATGTAAAGTGTGTGTGCCTGTGTGTATTTGTGTGTGTTAGTTGCTCAGTCCTGTCTGACTCTGTGCCCCAGTGGACGGTAGACAGTCAGGGTCCTCTGTCCATGGAATTCTCCAGGCAAGACGATCGGAGCAGGTTGCATATAGAACTATAAATAGATTCATATTTGTTGTTTTATATTGTTTATCTACACAATTTCAAGTGGTCTATCCATTTTGCCATCAACCTCATAAAGTTTTACGATACAATTTTTTTTTTTGTTTATATTTTGATGTGTGCTGAATGCTTGTATCTCCTTTCCTCCCCCAACCTCACATTTACATTTGAAGCTTAACTTCCAGTGGTCTGTTATTTGAAGATGAGACCTTTGCGAGGTAACAAGGACATGAGGGAGAAAACCTCATGAATGGAATTAATGACCTTATAAAAAGACAAATAAACTAGATCAACCTCTCTCCCATTCTCTCTCTGCTGTACATATCAGATATGAGGATACTAAAAGAAGGTGACTCTCAGCGGATACCAGATCTGCCAGTGCATTGATCGTGTACTTTCAGCTTCCAGAATTGTGAGAAATGAATACCTGTCATTTAAGCTACCCAGTCAGTCTATAGTATTTTTCTCCCTAACAGACTAAGATCATCCAGTTAAGTTACTTTTCTTTAAAATATCATAGAGAGTGAGATAGATCATTTTACACATTAGCTTGACTGGCCATATGGTGCCTAGATATTTGTTTAAATATTATTTCGGGTATATCTGTGAGGGGGATTGTGGTCGAACTTAACATTTGAATTAGTAGACTGAATAAAGCAAATTGCCCTCCCAAAGGAGGTTGGACCTCATCCAATCAGTTCAAGATCTGGAAAGAACAAAAGGATAAAGCAGGAGAGAATGTCTTAATGTGTGATGCCATCAATTTGGGACTTGAAGGTTTTTTTGTTGTTGTTGTTTTCTGCCTTCATATTCAAATTGCAACTTCACCTCTTCCTGGGTCTTGAGCCTATATGCTATCTAACTGAAACTATGTAATCATTTCTCCTGGGTCTTCTGGGTCTCCAGCTTTCTGACTGTTGTTCTTGGGATTTGCCAGCCTTTGCAATTGTATGAGCTAATTTTTATAGTAAATCTGTGTGAATATCTCAGTAGTGTATATACCCTGAATTCTTTTTTTCTGAAAATCTGTACTCCAGACAATTTGAGACTTGCTTATTTGGACCAACCATATAATTATGCACATATAATAATAACAAGTTGCTTCTGAATTTATTTTATCATGATATATTTTATGACTATAAAATGTTTCTGCTTTTAATTTCTGAACAATATAACTATGCTATTTTTTATTGTTATTTGTTTACTGTTCATTTCTCCATGCTTTTCTTGTGTTCCAATATTTTAAATTATTCTGTAATTTAAAAAAAAATCAGTGTATCATATTTTATCAATGAAGATTTTAATCTTATATATGTCAATTAATAGTTTAATATGATGTTAATGGAAATATAAAATTCCATGTTGTCTTTCTTTTTGTACAGAGTTTTATGTCTTCCTTATTTTCTTCCTTTCTTGCCTTCTTTTGAATTGAGCTTTCTTTTTGAGTGCTTTTGCTTTTAAATTTACTTATTTGGAATTTTTACTCTCTGTGCTTATTTCTTTAGGAGTTAACATTGCATCTGCTGTCTTGTCTAATACTTTGAGTGAAACTTGAACTTGAAAATGTAGCATATTCTAATCTTCAAAACTGTTTATTTCATTTTTCCAATCTCATCTTCCAGTGCATTAGGTATGTTATCTTCCTTTCACAAAGTTATTACCTTTTTATTTTTTACTTAATATTTATTTATTAGGCAGTATACATGTTTGCCGTGTCTTCCTTTCTAAAAAACTTTGCCTTTCTCTCCATTTATCAGACATAATTTGATCACTTATAGAATTTTGTGAGGATAGTTAATTTCTTTAACTTTTTGATGACATTTTATTATTGTCTATGTGTGTTGTGTTTGTTGTGAAGTTATCTGTCATTACATTTGTTTTCCATCTTAGATAATGTCTTTATTCTTTTGATGCTTTTAAAATTTCTATTGTCTTTGACTTACTACATTCTTATAATTATATATATTTGTGTTTATTTTATTACTTAAGATTGTTATATGGCTTCAAAAACTGCAATTTTATTATCTATATATGTTATTGGAAGTAGACAACAATTGTTTCTCTAATTATCACCCTACTTTGACTCTATATTATTTCTTTTAGGAATTCTGAAATAGACATATATTAGACTTTCTTGCTCTTGTTTCAGCATTGCCTAATCCCTCATAATTTCCTTATCTTTTTCTGTATTTTTCCTACATAATTTCTTCACCAATATCTTCTAGTTTTCTGATTATTTGTTTTTAATATGCTGTTTTATTCACATGGATTATTTTTTTTTCATTTTTAAAAGCTCTATTTGGGTCTTGAGACATTTAATGGGTCATTCTTCTTAGACTCTAGTAACTGACTTTTCCAGTGACTCTATGGTAAAGAATCTGCCAGCAATGCGGGAGGCCTGAGTTTAATCCCTGGGTTCAGAAGATTCCCTGGAGAAGGAAATGGCTATCCACTCTAGTGTTCTGTCCTGGAGAATTCCATGGACAGAGGAGGCTGGCAGGCTACAGTCTATGGGGTTGCAAATAGTAGGACACTTCTGAGCGACTTTCACTTTCACCTGACTTATTTTTGATTATTTATCTAAACAAATTTAATGTTTATTTCATAATTCTTATATCCAAAATGTTGTATTTATTTCATATTATTTGATTTTTCCTATATCTGAAATGTTGTATTTTGAATATATTGTTGTTGTTTTTTTTTTGCTTGTATTCATGACAACTCATTTTCCTATATACATTATTATTTTTGCATGGAAGTTATTTCTTTTTTGAAAAACATAACCAGTGTGGGTCATTTGAAAACTTACTTGCAGTTTTATTCTTAAGAATTTGCTCTTGTTTTCACAGACCATGTGAGAGGATAACCAAAACAAAGTTGCTTTAAATATAATTATCTGCTTTGAGCATATTTTTGTTTGCTCATTAAAAAGAAAGTCACTGTGTGTTGTTAATTTGAGGGAAAATACTTCTCTGAGATCCACTTGTGTAACTTTTTTTTTTGCGAACACATGTTCGCTTTTCCTTTAAAATGGCATTTCCTTCCAACTTGAATTTTGTTTTCTTCCATTTTTGCATGGATACTATATATCAAATACATGTACACCAAAAATACAGCTGTTATAGATCTCAGAAATATTTTTTGTTCTTTGTCAGATTACCTATCTCATGGGTACTAGGGTATTTTTCAGCCTCACTTAGTATATTTATCAGGATCAGATTTTCCAGAGTTCATCTGGACATCTATAGGTGAAAGTCAGACCTTCTAAGGCTAACTTCATAACATTTATTTTGCCATTAGAGTTCAGACCCTAAAAGTTTACTTACATTTTAGAATGTCTTAAAATAGTTTATTTTTTTGTATATTTTATTCTCCAGTTTTATTATCTTAATGAGAAAGTAGTTTAAGACATTATGTTCACCACAGAACTTGAAATATAAATTTAAGAGTATACTGTTTTATGTCATGTTTTGCAACTTATAGCAATTATTTTGTCAATTATTATTTTAAAGTATTAAAAATAATTTATAAATCATTTTGTCAATTCAAAATATTTTAATTATTTGCAATCAGGTTTTCTATTAACTTAAAGCACAACTATTTTATGAACAGAGTAAGCCTTGTTAATTTCATCATCACTGAATGACTAAAGCCAAGCACAATTTATTTTTTCTCATACTGATAAAGTGCTGGCTATTTACTTTGACTTTGCACTAATTAAACTATGTATTCATATACATCAAAGGTAATGAAGCAGATGACTCTTATTACCTAAAACTTCTACCAAGGAACAAAGCTCATAATTTGTTTTCCTTTTATATTTAATGTTAATGAACACACATGATATTTTACTCACACTGGAATAAAAGCAGTCCTTATAAATTATATGTGTTTGTATATAATCACATATTAAAAGAAAATAAGAAAAAGTCTTGTGAAAAATTATTTTAATGCATGCCTAAGATAATTTTAGGTTCCTTAACTATCAAGCATGAGACAATAGCTCAATCATGAGATGAAATGATAGTTACCCATTTTTTCTAAAGTATTCCTGGGATTTAACTTATTTTTTAATTGGAGGATAATTGCTTTACAGTCTTGTGTTGGTTTCTTCTGTACAACAATCAGCCATAATGATATACATATCTCTTCCTTCTTGAGCCTCCCTCCCAATTCCCCATCCTACCCGTCTAGGTTGTCACATAGTGCTAGGCTGGGATTCCTGTGTCAAACAGCAGCTTCCCACTAGATATCTAGTTTACACAGATAGTGTTTATATGTCAATGCTATTTTCTGAATTCATCCTATCCTATCCTTCCCCTGCTGTGTCCATAAGTCTGTTCTCTGTGTCTGTATCTCCATTTCTACCCTGCAAATAGGTTCATCAGTACTATTTTTCTAGATTTCATATATGTGTATTAATATATATTTTTCTCTTTCTGACTTACTTTACTCTGCATAACAGATTCTAGGCTTATCCACCTCACAACTGACTCAAATTCTTTCCTTTTTATGACTGAGTAATAATCCATTGTATATTATGTACCATGTCTATCTATTCACCTGCCCATGACCATCTAGGTTACTTCCATGCCCTGGTTATTGCAAATAATGCCACAGTGAACATTAAGTACATATGTCTTTTTGAATTGTGGTTTTCTCACAGTATATGTCCAGTAGTGGGACTGCTAGATCATATTGTAGTATTATTTTTAGCTTTGTTGTTGTTGTTAAGGAACCCCCATACTGTTCTCCATAGTGGCTTTATCAGTTTACATCCCCACCAACAGTACACCCTTTTCTCCACACCCTTTCCAGCATTTATGGTTTGTGGATTCTTTTTTTTTTTTTTTTTTGTGATGGCCCTCTGGGCTAGTGTGAGGTGAAATCTCATTGGAATTTTGATTTCTCTAATACTGAGTGATGACTTACATCTTTTCATGTGCCTCTTAGTCATTTGTATGTCTTCTTTGGAAAAATGTCTGGTTAGGTCTTCTGCCCACTGTTTTGATTGGATTGTTTTCCCAATATTGAGCTGTATGAGCTGTTCATTTATTTGGGAGATTAAACCTTTGTCAACTGCTTTGTTTTCAGTTCTTCAATATATTCAAATCAATCTGTGTTGATACACTATGATGTTATTCTTAATGTATCAAAAATACTACATTTGTAAGAAGAGATTAAGGTGGTTTAGGAGGAGGAAACTGAACTCATCTGAACTCACTGAACACACCTGCCCTGATAAATACATCAAAAATACATTAACATGTGAAGTCATTCTCACTGAAAACTATCTGGAGACTGGCAGAAAGACTGCTATGCAAACAAGGCTATATGAAAGATCCACACATAACTGAGTAGGAAGGAAAGGGAAGCAAGCAGATTGAAGTCTGTTTCCCTGGAAAGGGTCACAGAAGGGGGTGGGATTGTAAAGGTAGAGATTCTTCTTGGGGAGTGAACTGTTTGAGTCACATATTGGGCACGAGAGCCCTGGGGTCTGACACCGGAGATTGAGTCCACTTAAATCATTAGAAAACCAATGGGCTAAGAAGAAGGCTGTAGGAAACCCGGAATCTCTTCATGAAGAGTGTGCATACATTGTTTATTTATGAAATAAGGCAGGGGGAAAAAAAATTGAAACTGCCTGGGACCCTGGCCTCTTTTCCTCAACTGCTCTGGCATACACCAGCCTGCACTGAGTCCCTGCTGTGTCCTGTTGGCTTAGTGATACAACTTCATGCTAAAGAGAGGGCTGCCATGGTTAAGGAAAGTGCTTGGTTGTGAGATACCATGCCAGCCCAGATTCAGAATGACCCCTGACTCGGTTGTGCGAGGATAGCCATACTGGTGATTATTGCATGAGTAATATTCTGAACAGATTGGGATTGGGGCTGCCACAGCCCACACCCAGATTCATGCTGAGAACCTATGTCAGCCTCTTTTATTCCAGCAATACTTGCTTCTGGGACGAAGGTGCCAGTGCTGGATGGAGAAAGAACAGCTCTTGGAAAGAATGGAGTCAACTTGGACCTGACTCTCAAGGCTTCTGTTCCAGCAACTTGGGATCTGACCCCACCCCCAACAAAGAGGGGTTACCCACCAAGTAGAGAAGCCCTAGCTCATACTTTAATGGCTCTAGGCCTTTTATTTGCAGCCCCATGTCCTATCAGACTGATTGCTGCCAACACCACCTCTGGAAGGATCTGCCTTGTGCTCAGGTCAGTTCCAGCTCTATGACATACATAGTCTGTATAGTGATGCCCCCACACAAGGCCACCCTTTTAAGACTAGAAGAGTTAACTGTTTTGCCTAATTTCATAGGGACAGAAAAAATTAAGCAAAAAAAGAGAAGACAAAATAATTCATTTCAATTTTAAGAAAAAGGAAAAAAATCTGGAAAAAAAAAGCTAACAATGAAACAGAAATAAACAATTCAGTAGATTAAGAATTCAAAACTTTTGTAATAAAAATACCAAGTGAATTAGGGAAAAGAATATGTTAACACAGTGAGAATATTAACAAGGAACTAAAAAGTGTAAGAAGAAATACAGAATTGGACAATGCAATAACAAATCAAACACACTACAATAAATTGACATCAGATTAGATGATACAGATACCTCCATGGATCACAGCTGTGTCATTGTGAAGAGGCTTGTATGACTCATTGAACCTATGAGCCATGCTGTGCAAGACCACCCAAGATAGGCAGGTCATAGTGAAGTGTTCTGACAAAACTTAGCCCACTGGCAAGTGGGCTAAGGAGGAAATGGCAAACCCACTCCAGTACTCTGGCCTGGAGAACCCCATGAAGAGTATGAAAAGGCAAAAGATATGACACATCAGAAGATAAACCCCCCAGGTTGGAAGGCTTCCAAAATGCTACTGGGGAAGGGCAGAGGGCAATTACTAATAGCTCCAGAAACAATGAAGTGGGTAAGCCAAAACAGAAACAGTGCCTAGTTGTGAATGTATCTGGTGATGAATGTAAAATCTGATGCTGTAAAGAACAATATTGCATAGGAACATGGAATGTTAGGTCCATGAATCAAAGTAAATTGGAAGTGATCAAACAGGAGATGGCAAGAGTGAACATTGCAATCTTAGGAATCAGTGAACTAAAATGGATGGAAATGAGAAAATTTAATTCAGATGACCATTAAACTACTAATATGGGCAAGAATCCCACAGGAGAAATGGAGTAGGCCTCATAGTCAAGAAAAGAATCTGAAATGCAGTACTGGGGTGCTATCTCAGAAACGATAGAATGATTTCCGTTCGTTTCCAAGGAAAACCATTCAATATCCACTGTAATCCAAGTCTATATCCCAAATACTGATGCCAGAGAAGATGAAGGTGACTAGTTTTATGAAGACTTACAACATCTTCTAGAACAAACACCAAAAAGGTGTCTTTTTCACCAAAGATTGGAATGCATAAGTAGGAAGAAAAGAGATACCCAGAATAACAGGCAAACTTGGCCTTGGAGTACAAAATGAAGCAGAGCAAATACTAGCAGAGTTTTGTCAAGAGAACACACTGGTCATAGGAAACACCCTCTTCCAACAATACAAGAGATGGTTCTATGCACTGAAATTACCAGATGCTTAATACCAAAATCACGTTGATTACATTCTTTGCAACCTAAGATGGAGAAGCTCTACACAGTCAGCCAAAAAAAAAAAAAAAGACCCGGAACTGACTGTGGTATAGATCGTGAGCTCCTATTTGAGAAATCCAAACTTAAGTTGAAGAAAGCAGGGAAAACCACTAACCATTCAGAAATGACCTAAATCAAATTCCCTATGATTATACAGTGAAGTGAAAATGAATGTCACTTAGTCATGTCCAACCCCATGGACACTTTGCGGCCCCTTGGACTATACAGTCCATGGAATTCTCTAGACCAGAATATTGGAGTGGGTAGCCATTCCATTCTCTAGGGGATCTTTCCAACCCAGGGATCAAACCCAGGTCTCCCACATTTCAGATGCATTGTTTACCAGCTGAGCCACAAGGAAAGCCCATGATTATACAGTGGAGGTGAGCAATAGATTCAAGGGATTAGATCTGGTAGAGAGATTTCCTGAAGAACTACTGATAGAGGAGGAGGATGTTTGTAACACTGTACAGGAGGTAGTGATCAAAATCATCTCAAACAGTATTGTAAAGTAAAATAAAGTGAAATTTTTAAAAAAGGGAGAAAAAAAGAGAGAGAATAAAAAAAAATCATCTCAAAGAAAAATGAATAGAAGAAAGCAAACTAGCTATCTGAGGATGTGTTACAAATAGCTGAGGAAAAAAAGACAAGCAAAAGGCAAGGGAGAAAGGGAAAGATATACCCAACTGAATGCAGAGATCCAAAGACTAGCAAAGAGAGATAAGAAGACCTTCAAAGGTGGACAATGCAAAGAAACAGAGGAATAGACTAGGAAAACTAGAGATCACTTCAAGAAAATTGGAGATATCAAGGGAACATTTCATCCAAAGATGGATAAGATAAAAACAATGGTAAGGACCTAACAGAAACAGAAGAGATTAAGAAGTGGTGGCAAGAATACACAGAACTATACAAAAAAGGTCTTAATGTCATGGATAACCACAATGGTATGGTCACTCACCTAGAGCTGGACATCTTGAAATGTGAAGTCAAATGGGTCTTAGGAAGCATTGCTGTGAACAAAGCTAGTAGAGGTAATGGAATACCAGATGAAGCATTTAAATTATAAAAGATTATGCTTTTAAAATGCTGCAGTCAATATGTCAACAAATTTGGAAAACTCAGCAGTGGCCACAGGAGTGGAAAATGTCAGTTTTCATTCCAATCCCAAAGAAAGTCAAAGATAAAGAATGGTTCACCTACCATACTCTCACACTTATTTTACATACTAGCAAAGTGAAAGTGAAGTAGCTCAGTTGTGTCCGACTCTTTGCAACCCTATTGACTGTAGCCTACCAGGCTTCTCCTTCCATGGGATTCTCAAGGCAAGAATAGTGGAGTGAGTTGCCATTTCCTTCTCCAGGGGATCTTCCCGACCCAGGGATCGAACCCGGATCTCCCACATTGCAGGCAGATGCTTTAACCTCTACAAGGTTATGCTCAAAATCCTTCAAGCTAGGTTTCAGCAAGAACTTCCAGATATACAAGCTAGATGTAGAAAAGGTAGAGAAACCGGAGATCACATTGCCAACATTTGTTGAATCATGGATAAAACAAAGGAGTTCCAGAAAAAAAAATATTCTTTATTGACTATTCTCAAGCCGTTGACTGTGTAGATCATAACACACTGTGGAAAATTTTTAAAAAGATGGAAGTGCCAGATCTCCTTACCTGTTTGCTGAGAAACATGTGTGCGAGTCAAGAAGTAACAGTTAGAACCGGACATAGAGCAACTGACTGGTTCAAAATTGGGAAAAGAGTATGACAAGCTGTATATTGTCACCCTGCTGATTTAATTTATATGCAAAGTGTTATGTGTGTGTGTACTAAGTCGCTTCACTTGTGTCTGACTCTTTGTGATGCTATGGACTGTAGCCCACTCGGCTCTTCTGTCCATGGGATTCTCAGGGCAAGAGCAGTGGAGTGAGTTGCCATGCCCTCCTCCCAGGGGATTTTAAGAGCCAGCAATGAAACTCAAGTGTTTTATGTGTCCTACACTGGCAGGTGGGTTCTTTACTACTAGCACTACCCAGGAAACCCTATATGCAGAGTACCTCTTGTGAAATCCTGGGCTAGATGAATCACAAGCTGGAATCAAGATTGCTGTGAAAAATATCATATAAACACTCTTATTTAGATTCTTTCCCATATAGGTCATTGCAGAGTGTTGAGTAGAGCTCCCTGCACTATATAGTAGGTTCTTATTAGTTGTCTCAGAGAAGGCAATGGCAACCCACTTCAGTACTCTTGCCTGGAAAATCCCAGGGATGGAGGAGCCTGGTCTATTTTATATATTGAAGTGTGTATATGTCAGTCCTTTAATTTACCCACCCCTCTTTCTCCCTTGGTAACTATAAGTTTGTTTTCTACATCTGTGACTCTATTTATTTTGTAAATATGTTCATTTGTACCATATTTTTTATATTCCACACATAAGTGATACTAGGATATTTGTCTTACTCAGGAGCTCCTTCTTGAGCAAGTGTAGTCAGTTAGGGTAATTAAAGTTACAGTTTATGGAGTACACAAGTAAGCCCTTTGCCCTAACAGAGAACTGGCTAGGTGCTCAAAGTGCAGTTTTTTCATAACGGTCAGAGTCAGGTTTATCATGGATATTCTATATAATGATATGCTGGCAGGTCATGTCATAAGACCTGGGTCATTGTTGAGCAGATGGAGAGAGGAGGTCAATCCCAAGATTTATTTCCAGCTTGTAAGTCATGACATTCGATTGACATAGTCATAGAGATGGATGGTACACAGTACATGGACTTTCTGAGGCACAGTAATAACAGAACACAGTGTCCCCTAGGAACCGCATGAAGGAGCAATGACAGAACTGGCAAAAGTAAAGCTGACTGCATTGATGATTTCAGTAGTTGTGTGGGCCTATATAAACTCAGACTGGATGAAACTTTGGAAATACACCTAAATTATCCAAATAACTCTTAAAATGCAACAGTAATACCTAGTGGCTCAGATTGTAAAGAATCTTCCAGCAATGCCAAGAGACTTGGGTTTGATCCTTGTTTTGGAAAGATTCCCTGGAGATGGGAATGGCTACCCAACTGTAATATTGTTGCTTAGATAATACCGTGGACAGAGGAACCTGGCAGGCTACAGTCCATGGGTTAAAGAAGAGTCAGACATGACTGAATAACTAACACACACGAGAAAATATACAACTCAACTTAAATATGGACATTTCACGTATTTCAGTCATAGTCTTTAGAACTCAGTCTTGGTCTTTCACTGTACCGTCTATAGGAGCCGTATTTGAATACTCTAACATCTATCACAGTATGTGATCCAGAGGAGATACAGAACAGGGAGTTTTAAATCTAAAACATTTGCTGGATTCTTATTTTGAAAAGAAAAAAAAAAAAACATTATTTAACACATATTAGGAATATAGAATATTCTATATCAAGAACTTTAAATTCTCAAAGCCCTGGAATAATTACTGTCTTCCTCAGTAAGCAAGAGAGGACATTGAATAACATTTACATGGTGGTAATTGTAAGCACCTAGAACAAAGAGATAAGGCAGGGACAGGAAAATGTTGTTTAAATCCTTTGAGGCAGAAATAAACAGTACAGCTCATGTTATTTCTGGCTCCTTTTTTTTTTTTTTTCTTTCAATATTAACATAGAGTTCCTTTTAAATGTCCTTGTAATGGAGCTTTTAATAACAATTTGTAAGCCATCATTTTTTTTTAATTTAATGTATGTTCTTAATCTCTCAGTTGTGTCTGACTCTTTGAGACCCCATGGACTGTTGCTTACCAGGTTTCTCTGTCCATGGGGATTCTCCTGGCAAGAATACTGGAGTGTGTTGCTATGTCTTTCTCCAGGGAATCTTCCCAACTGAGGGATCGAACCCAGGTCTCCTGCATTGCAAGCAGATTCTTTACCATTTGTGCCAACAGGGAAGCCCATGAATACTGGACTGATGGCTTATCCTTTCTGCAAGGGATCTTCCTGACCCAGGGATCAAACCAGGGTCTCCTGAATTTAATGTATCAGTTCAGTTCAGTTCAGTCTCTCAGTCATGTCCGACTCTTTGCGACCCCATGAATCGCAGCACGCCAGGCCTCCCTGTCCATCACCATCTCCCTGAGTTCACTCAGACTCACGTCCATCAAGTCCGTGATGCCATCCAGCCATCTCATCCTCGGTCGTCCCCTTTTCCTCCTGCACCCAATCCTTCCCAGCATCAGAGTCCTTTCCAATGAGTCAACTCTTCGCATGAGGTGGCCAAAGTACTGGAGCTTCAGCTTTAACATCATTCCTTCCAAAGAAATTCCAGGGCTGATCTCCTTCAGAATGGACTGGTTGGATCTCCTTGCAGTCCAAGGGACTCTCAAGAATCTTCTCCAACACCACAGTTCAAAAGCATCAATTCTTCGGCACTCAGCCTTCTTCACAGTCCAACTCTCACATTCATACTTGACTACTTGGAAAAAGCCATAGCCTATAGTGTATGTATATTTAATGTATGGAGTATGTTTATGTTAGAAAATGGGATTGGATGACATATTATATACTAATTTGATTAACTCTTCTTATCACAAATTTGGAGGGCATTTTGTTAGAAAAATATTGTGTTCTTTCGTTGTGTTTTTTTTTTTTTTCCCTTTTCCATTACTGAACAAACATATAGTACTAACAACTTTGCTGGTTTTAAATTAAAATTTAACACAAATTCTGTGTCATGGGTCATTCTAGTTCATGGATAATCTTTAGATAAGATGATCAATTACAATGTATTAAGTGACAAAATCAATAAATTGTGGACAACAGCCAGTAAACCAGGGTTTTTCTTAGCATCTATTCTGTATCTGAATACAATCCCAAGTGATGTTATTTCAGAAGTAAGCTCATGGTGCCTGTATAGGTTCTCAGCTATGATGACTTTGTTCTTGTAATAATAAGAAGGATGTAGGCATCTCTGGTGGTTCAGTGGTAAAAAAAAAAAAAAAAAAAAATCTGCTTGCCAGTGTAGGAGACACAGGTTCGATCTCTGATTCAGGAAGATCCCATATGCCACAAAGCAACTAAGCTCCTGCACCATAGCTGTTAAGCCTGGTCTCTAGAACCTGGGAGCTGCAACTACTGAGACAACATGTTGCAACTATTGAAGGCCATATGCCCTAGAGCCCATGTTTAGCAACAAGAGAAGCTACCACAATGAGAAGTTCATGCACCACAGCTGGAGAATAAGCCCTGCTTGCCACAACTAAAGAGAAACCTGTGCAGCAAAGAAAACCCAGCATAGCCAGGAGTAAATAGATTAAATTATGTAAACATATTTAAATAAAATTATATATATGTAAATTTATGTGGCGTACAGATAAATGTGTCTTATTTTGTGCTTTGGGCTTCCCTTGTGGCTCAGCTGGTAAAGAATCCACCTGCAATGCAGGAGACCTGGGTTTGATCCCTGGGTTCAGAAGATACAGGAGAAGGGAAAGGCTACCCACTCCAGTATTCTGGCCTGGAGAATTGCATGGACTGTATAGTCCATGGGGTTGCAAAGAGACAGATATGACTTTTCAATTTTGTGCTTTAATGGGACTTGCACTTACTCTGTTTAAGGCATTTTATTTTGGGTCAGGATAGTCCTCTGCTCTCTGACCTATCATTGCTTAATTTGCAGTGCTGGAACACATCTTCCTATTTATAATACAAAACTATTTACTCCCTAGGAAGTGTTGGTACTCAAGGAAATGAACCACTGCTAAGGCAATTACCATTTTAAAGAACAAAATACCTTTTGAAAAATTCCAATTATATGTGGAATAGAAAACAAGTTTTTAAGCTCTATGTACAGCATTGTTATTTATCCTCAGTCTCCAAAACTTAATTGATTAGGAAGTTTGGTAATTTTCATCCATAATATTCAATAATGCTTTCTTTAAGGAAACCACAACTAGTTAATGAAGGCTATATCATGGTTATATCCCATATGGGGTAGAAAGCAAAGAGGAACTAAAGAGCCTTTAGACGAAAGTCAAAGAAGAGAGTGAACAAGCTGACTTAAAACTCAACATTCAAAAAACTAAGATCATGGCATCTGGCCCCATCACTTCATGGCAAATAGATGGGGAAACAATGGAAACTGTGACAGGCTTTATTTTCTTGGTCTCCAAAACCATTACAGATGGTGACTGCAGCCATGAAATTAAAAGACGCTTGCTCCTTGGAAGAAAAGCTATGACCAACCTAGACAGCATATTAAAAAACAAAGATATTACTTTGCCAACAAAGGTCCATATAGTCAAAGTTATGTTTTTTTTTCAGTAGTCATGTGTGGATGTGAGAGTTGAACCATAAAGAAGACTGAGTGCCAAAGAACTGATGTTTTTGAACTGTGGTGTTAGAGAAGATTCTTGAGAGTCCCTTGGACCTCAAGGATACCCAACCAGTCCACGCTAAAGGACATCAGTCCTGGATATTCATTGGAAGGATTGATGTTGAACCTGAAGCTCCAATACTTTGGCCAACTGATGCAAAGAACTGACTCTTTGGAAAAGACCCTGATGTGGGAAAAGATTGAAGGTGGGAGGAAAAGGGGACGACAGAGGATGAGATGGGTGGATGGTGTCACTGACTCGATGGACATGAGTTTGAACAAGTTCTGGGAGTTGGTAATGGATGGGGAAGCCTGGCATGCTGCAGTCCACAGTTCATGGGGTTGCAAAGAGTAGGACAGGACTGAGCGATTAATATCATGGCAGATGAACATCTGAGACTGGCTCTAGATTATATCTGTCAACTTGTTCTACTATTTCAGCCTCTTTGCTCAATATGTAATTTGTTTATTTCTCTATTTCTATATCCCAGTGAAACAGTTAATTTTTAGCTAGATTGGTAAGGAGTCTGGGACTCTCAAGGAGGAGGAAAGGACAAATCTTTCTTTCTACATTTCCTTGTCTTAGGCACATAAGACATGTTTTTCTGAAACACTGAGTTCTTATCTTTAGGGTGAATATATTTAAGCCCAGAGAAGCTTGCCAGCAGCAACAGACCACCACGCAGAAGTGTGGCAGAGGTCGAGAGGATCTACCCCATGTCCAAGGAGTGTAGGCTGTGCAGACACAGGAGGGCTAAGAGGAACTACTCCACATTCAAATTTAGGATGGGTGACCTTGCCAAGGTAAGGAGCAGTGGCTGCACTTTGCTGGAGCAGCCATAAAGACAAAGACCACATCCAAGGTAAGACAATCCAAGAGATGGTAGGTGTTGCAAGAGGGCATCAGAGGGCAGACACATTGAAACCATAATCACAGAAAATAGCAAGCAAGTCTGATCACACGGACCATACCCTTGTCCAACACAATGAAACTAAGCCATGTGGGTGGAGCCGTTCAAGACAGGCGGGTCATGGTGGAGAGATCTGACAGAAAATGGTCCACTGGAGATGGGAATCAAAAGCAACTTCAGTATCTTGCCTTGAGAGCCCCATGAACAGTATGAAAAGGCAAAATGATAGGATACTGAAAGGGGGACTCCCTGAGTTAGTAGATGCCCAATATGCTACAGGATATCAGTGGATAAATAAGTCCAGAAAGAATGAAGGGAAGGATCCAAAGCAAAAACAATACCCAGTTGTAGATGTGACTGGTGGTAGAAGCAAGGTCCAATGCTGTAAAGAGCAATATTGCATAGGAACCTGGAATGTTAGCTCCATGAATCAAGTCAAACTGAAAGTGGTCAAACAGGAGATGGCAAGAATGAATATTGACATTCTAGGAATCAGCGAACTAAAATGGACTAAAACAGGTGAATTTAACTCAGATGACCATTATATCTACTACTGTGGGCAGGAATCCCTCAGAAGAAATGGTCAACGAAAGAGTAGCCATCATGGTCAACAAAAGAGTCTGAAATGCAATACTTGCATGGAAACTCACAAATGACAGAATGATATCTGTTCATTTCCAAGTCAAACCATTCAATATGATGGTGATCCAAGTCTATGCCCCAACCAGTAATGCTGAAGAAGCTGAAATTGAATGTTTCTATGAAGACCTACAAGACCTTTTAGAACTAACATCCAAAAAAGATGTCCTTTTCATTTAGGGGACTGGAATGCAAAAGTAGGAAGTCAAGAAACACCTAGAGTAACAGGCAAATTTGGCCTTGGAATACAGAATGAACCAGGGCAAAGGCTAATAGAGTTTTGCCAAGAGAACATATTGGTCATAGCAAACATTGTCTTCCAAAAACACAAGAGAAGACTCTACACATGGACATCACCAGATGGTCAACACCGAAATCAGATTGATTATATTCTTTGCAGCCAACAATGGAGAAGCTCTATACAGTCAACAAAAACAAAACCAGATGACTGTGGCTCATATCATGAACTCCTTATTACCAAGTTCAGACTTAAATTGAAGAAAGTGGGGAAAACCACTAGACCATTCAGGTATGACCTAAATCAAAGCCTTAATTATTATACAATGGAAGTGAGAAATAGATTTGAGGGACTGGATCTGATAGACTGCCTGATGAACTATGGAATGAGGTTTGTGACATTGTATAGGAGACAGGGATCAAGAATATCCCCATGGAAAAGAAATGCAAAAAAGCAAAATGGCTGTCTGAGGAGGCCTTACAAATAGCTGTGAAAAGAATACAAGTGAAAAGCAAAGGCAAAAAGAAAAGATATTCCCATTCGAATGCAGAGTTCCAAAAAATAGCAAGGAGAGATAAGAAAGCCTTCCTCAGGCATCAGTGCAAAGAAATAGAGGAAAAGAACAGAATGGGAAAGACTACAGATCTCTTCAAGAAAATTAGAGATACTAAGGGAACATTTCATGCAACGATGGGCTCAATAAAGGACAGAAATGGTATGGACCTAACAGAAGCAGAAGATATTAAGAAGAAATGGCAAGAATACATGAAAGAACTGTACAAAAAAGAGCTTCACGACCAAGATAATCATGATAGTGTGATCACTCATCTAGAGTCAGACATCCTAGAATGTGAAGTCAAGTGGGCCTTAGAAAAAAGAGAGCTGATGGCATTCCAGTTGAGCTATTTCACATTCTGAAAGATGATGCTGTGAAAGTACTGCACTCAATATGCCAGCAAATTTAGAAAACTCAGCAGTGGCCACAAGACTGGAAAAGTTCAGTTTTCATTCCAATCCCAAAGAAAGGCAATGCCAAAGAATGCTCAAACTACTGCACAATTGCACTTATCTCACACGCTAGTAAAGTAATGTTCAAAATTGTCCAAGCCAGGCTTCAGCAATACATGAACCATGAACTTGCAGATGTTCAAGCTGGTTTTAGAAAAGGCAGAGGAACCAGAGATCAAATTGCCAACATCCGCTGGATCATGGGAAAAGCAAGAGAGTTCCAGAAAAACATCTATTTCTGCTTTATTGACTATGCCAAAGGCTTTGACTGTGTGGATCACAGTAAACTGTGGAAAATTCTGAAAGAGATGGAAATACCAGACCACCTGACCTACTTTTGAGAAACTTATATGCAGGTCAGGAAGCAACAGTCAGAACTGGACATGGAACAGACTGGTTCCGAATAGGAAAAAGAATATATCAAGGCTGTATATTTTCACCCTGTCTATTTAACTTATATGCAGAATACATCATGAGA
Source organism: Oryx dammah (assembly GCF_014754425.2). NCBI lineage: Eukaryota > Metazoa > Chordata > Mammalia > Artiodactyla > Bovidae > Oryx > Oryx dammah. The sequence continues at coordinate 143,322,074 of NW_024070186.1, forward strand.
AACACTGGGCTGGAGGAAGCACAAGCTAGAATCAAGATTGCCAGGAGAAATATCAATAACCTCAGATATGTGGACGACACCACCCTTATGGCAGAAAGTGAAGAGGAACTAAAAAGCCTCCTGATGAAAGTGAAAAAGGAGAGTGAAAAAGTTGGCTTAAAGCTCAACATTCAGAAAACGAAGATCATGGCATCCCGTCCATCACTTCATGAGAAATAGATGGGGAAACAGTGGAAACAGTGTCAGATTTTATTTTGGGGAGCTCCAAAATCACTGTAGATGGTGACTGAAGCCATGAAATTAAAAGATGCTTACTCCTTGGAAGGAAAGTAATGACCAACCTAGATAGCATATTAAAAAAACAGAGATATTACTTTGCCAACAAAGGTCTGTCTAGTCAAGACTATGGTTTTTCTAATGGTCATGTATGGATGTAAGCGTTGGACTGTGAGGAAAGTTGAGCACCGAATAATTGATGCTTTTGAACTGTGGTGTTGGAGAAGACTCTTGAGAGTCCCTTGGACTGCAAGGATATCCACCCAGTCAATCCTCAAGGAGACCTGTCCTGGGTGTTCATTGGAAGGATTGATGCTGAGGCTGATCCTCCAGTACTTTGGCCACCTCATGTGAACAGTTGACTCATTGGAAAAGACCCTGATGCTGGGAGGGATTGGGGGCAGGAGGAAAAGGGGATGACAGAGGATGAGATGGCTGGATGGCATCACCAACTCAATGGGCATGAGTTTGGGTCAACTCTGGGAGTTGATGATGGTCAGGGAGGCCTGGTGTGCTATGATTCACGGGGTCGCAGAGTTGGACATGACTGAGGGATGGAACTGAACTGAACTGTATGATTACACAAGAAAACAACTCATCTTGCTCAAGGGTATGTTTGGTTATATTATGATGACAATGTATTTTGCTCAAGGACATGTTTCTTCTTAAGAAAAGACTTCTGACTAATCTTGTTATCTTAAGATGTATGTTATGGGAGAGGGTCTGGTAAGACCTTTCTATGGAAAGCTCTAATCTTGTTAATTTAAGATGTGTGTTTTGGGTGTTAGTCTGATAAAAGTATATAAGGCCTCTCAGTCCCTGTTCTGATGTCTATGTCAGAAGTCTTCTTTGTCCTTTTACACCTTAATAAAACTTTTGCCATACAAAAACTCTGAGTGATCAAGCCTGGTCCCTGATCCTTAAACTAAATCTTTTTAGATCACGAATCCAGCATTATTCATTGTAAGCTATCACTAGCTTCTCTTGACTGAGACCTTCTGTGACTTAGCCACAATAAACTGATTTGAGTGTCTAGGTGTATTAGTTTAGGTTTCTAAACTTTTCCTGGATTTTACTGTCTATCCCTCCATTATTCTTTCTTTACTTTTTGAGTTAATGAATTTTTTTTTTTTTTTTTTGGACTATAATCCACAACCATGGGGTGTATTTGTGTATCTGTTTCTTTTGCATTTTCTTTTCCATGACCTTATTTCTAAAATGCCCAAGATAGAATCCTAACTTCCTGTGGAGGTGACAGGGCTGGAGAAATTACATGGTTATGACAGGACAAAGTAAAAAATAAACATTAATTTTAGAATCTAATATCCAATGTAAATGTAAGTCTGCAACAAGAAATTACTGAGATGGTTGAGAAACAATGTCCTTAAGCTTCATGGAAACTCTGGTTTGACTGAGATCTGTAGGTCACATCTGAACATCTTTGGAGGCCACTTGTATGCCCAGATACTCTGTCCTTACAGTCTTTCTGAGCTTTAAGCAAAATGTTATACAGTCACAGTCTCACCCTCAGTCGTGTCTCTAGAGAAGCTTTCCTGATCTTAATTTTAACATTTTTGCTGCACCAAAAAGACTGATAAGCACCAGAATCTGCTAGTCCTGGTTGTTTTTTGTTTAACAGTTCTTCCCTCTATTTATTTCTTACTTCTCATGTTTTACTGTGAACAGCAAGAAGGAATATAATCTCATATTCAGTGTTCTTTGGAAATCTCCTTAACTATATGACCAAATTGATCTCTTACAAATTCTACTTTCCATATAAATGCAGACAAGGATTTTATTAAATTTTTTGCTGCTACATAACAAGGATATCTTCATCCAGTTTCTAATAACATACTTCTCACCTCCTTCTAATCTCCAAATGACACTGCTTTCATATCTGAATTTCTACTAACAGTGTTCATATGCTGATAACTTCTGTATCATGCTCATCAAAATTATTCCAGCCTTCCTTAGCTCACTTTCTGCTTCCAAAGCTGCTCTCCATTTAAAATATCTATCACAGCAGCATCTCACTGTCATGTACCAGAATCATATGAGGGTTTTTTTTTAATTCTTTTTTATTATTGATTAGAAGTATGTTACAGATTTTTTAGGCTTCCCTGGTGGCTCAGACAGTAAGGAATCCACTTGCAGTTCAGGACATCCAAGTTTGATCCCTGGGTCTGGAAGATCCCTTGGAGAAGGGAATGGCTACCTACTCCAGTATTCTTGCCTGGGAAATTCCAGGGACAGAAGAGCCTGGTTCGGCTATGGTCTACAGGGTTGCAAAAGGGTTCGTCACGAATGAATAACTAACATTTCATGGTGAATGTTCCAGGTTTAATCTACACTCAGTGAGTGAGTGATAGTCGCTCAGTGGTTTTCGACTCATGGACTGTAGCATGCCAGGCTGCTTTGTCCATAGACTTCTCCAGGCAAGAGTACTGGAGTGGGTTGTCATCTCTTTTTCCAAATCTACACTCAGAGGGAGGGGATTTTCAAGGATTTGGCTCATTGAGGGTCACTTTTAGGAACATCCACCGCTGCTATGGTCCTGTTTGTATCAATGTCATTTCAGCACAAACTAGTGGGAATATATTTGAGAAATAGATAATGTCAGGATATTATCCTATAAATTTCCATTCTCAGATATGTGGTGTTTTCATGCATTGTTATGTAAGGACATGAGCAGTGAGAAGAAATTATATGAATCAGTGCTCTGGAGCAGTTGATGCACAAACTAAAGATCTATAAAATCTGATATGCTTTGAAATGTGTCATGGTAAATAGCCAATTAGCTGTTAATTAATGATAAGTTTTTATTCTATTAGAGAAGTGAAGTCGCTCAGTCGTGTCTGACTCTTTGCAACCCCATGGACTGTAGCTTACCAGGCTCCTCCATCCATGGAATTTTCCAGGCAAGAGTACTGGAGTGGGGTGCCATTGCCTTTTCCATCGTATTCTATTAGGAAAGATTATAATTGTTTATGTATCTTGTCAGCCTTAGGAAATACCACAAAGCAAAAATGAAAGGATGAATAGAGTTCATGCATAAATGTAGAATATGTCAGGAAAAATTTTATAAGGATATTTTCTGAGTTAAATTTTATTATTTAAATGTTTATAAAGTGATTATTATTGACCATTTACTAGGTGATTAAATTGTGATATTGTCTTCTAGAAGGCAATAGTCAAAGAGATGTGAAAAAATAAATATTGTAAGTCAGATATAAAGAAGGAAAACAGAAGATATACTGAGCATAGAAAAATAAATAGAAAGCAAAATAGATATTTCTCTTCTACAAAAGAAGTTGTTTGGAAATAGACAACTAATACAATTAGAACCCATAGGAACTGCATGAAAGCCCAAGTGAAGCAACTTCACAGAGGTAATAAACCAGTTCCCGGCCATGTTCCTTGTGAATTCTGTGAAAGCACTAGACAGGAGATAAAATTCTGCATTATATAACTGATAGGTAATTGATCCAAACAAATCCTTCTAGAATAGTCTGCTTCTTCTCCTCTTCAAATGAAATCAATACTAGGAGAAACTGTATCTTAAATCCATAACAGCTGTCATTTTGTTTGTCTGCTAATAACCCAGTAGCATTTTGTTGAGTGGGAAGGAATATAGGATCCACACTCTAGCTTACACTGGGATCGAGAGGATCAGTAAGAAAAAAATAAAAAAAGTGGGAGAGGAAACTAGATGTCAAGAAAGAGGAAAGGGATGCCAAAAATGGAAGTTGGAATATATCCAGGTCCAGAGTATATATTTTACACTTTAACCTTAAATGCAGACATTCCCTTAGCATTAATAAAATGTCTGGTTATTGATACTGCTTTTCATATATTACCTCATTTAAATCTCACAGTAACTCTGTTATATAAATTATTTTTATTATCTCAGTTTTATAGATGAAATAATGAAAGATAACAAAGTTAAATAATTTGCTAAAGATTATATATCAGGTAAAAGTTAAGCAGGGTTTAAAAGTCAAGCAGCCTGACTACTTAAGCTATTTAAAGCTCATCATAGAGTATATTTTCCAAGTGTGGAGTGAGACTAATTGAATATGTCTATCATATTATTTCTAGAGAGAGTCTAGATTATCAACTAACACTAAAATATGTCTGGATCTGTAGTGGAATTCTTTGGCCTAAAGCAAACACAGGAAACAGTGCAGGTCTTAGGAGAACTATTGTCATTCTAAATGGACTCCTTAGAATTTTCCCAAGTTCCATCCTATAATTTTGCTCAAGGGGGGAAAAACTGTAACCTTACTGAATACCTAATTAAATTTAAAATTTTCATAGAGTATGAAAATAAATTTGTTTAGAAAACATATGTGAAATTTGATATAATTTTTTTATGTTCTATGAGATTTATTAACTATTTTTGGACACTAAAATTCCATATAAACTACAACATATATTTTTAAAATCATTACATATTGAATCTTAAGTCTCTCAGTGTTATAATTAGTAAATACTTAACATAATTCAACAGTAATCATATGAAATAAACATTGAAGTTTCTGGGGGAAAAAATGTTTTTAATTAAGTTTTTTTTTTTTTTCCCGCCCCCCACAAATGGCTTGTGGGATTTCAGTTTTCAGGCCAAGGATTGAACTTGGGTCATAGCGATGAGCTGAATCCTAACCACTCATCACCAAGGAACTCCTCAATTAGGAATTTTTATAAGTAAAAATTAAACAGTATTAACAGGATCTTTCAAATTAAAGATATTTACTTCTATTTGAAAAAAGTAATATTTAGGCATAATTATCTCTATGTGTATATATATATACATATATGCATATTTATATATTCATTTATTTAGGAAACATTTAAGAAAAACAATAAAAAGGTTAACTTGATTTTAATCTGCTTTTTTCAATCATGAGATTTCAGTGCAAAATAAGATCTTCATTTGTTGTACATATCAAGCTGTTTCTATAATTATGTATTACATTCTGTGGTCCTAATACAAAAGTAGTAATGGATATAATGCTGCAAAGAAAATGAGTATTCAACAAAAATGGTACTATATGGAACTAAATGGACTTCACTCCAGTACTCTTGCCTGGAAAATCCCATGGATGGAGGAGCCTGGTAGGCTGCAGTCCATGGGGTCGTGAAGAGTCGGACACGACTGAGCAACTTCACTTTGACTTTTCACTTTCATGCATTGGAGAAGGAAATGGCAACCCACTCCAGTATTCTTGCGTAGAGAATCCCAGGGATGGGGAAGCCTGGTGGGCTACCGTCTATGGGGTTGCACAGAATTGGACACAACTGAAGTGACTTAGCAGCAGCAGCAGCAGGGACTCAGACAGTAAAGAGGCAACCTGTAAGGCGGGAAACCTGGGTCAGATCCCTAGGTTAGGAAGATCCTCTGGAAAAGGGATTGGCTACTGACCTCAGTATTCTTGCCTGGACCATTCCACAGACAGAGCAGGCTACAGTCCTTGGGTAACAAAGAGTCAGACATGACTGAGCAACTAACACTATCACTTTTTCATGAGACTAAATAATGAAGAATAAAGATGCCATTTATAAAAATGAGGATGAATGTGGGGAAAGGTAGGTATTGAGAGAGGAATAGTAGTTTGGTTTTAGGAGTGAGTTCCAGAAAAACATATATTTCTACTTCATTGACTATGCCAAAGCCTTTGACTGTGTGGATCACAGTAAACTGTGGAAAATTCTGAAAGAGATGGGAATACCAGACCACCTAACCTGCCTTTTGAGAAATCTGTATGCAGGTCAGGGAACAACAGTTAGAACTGGACACGGGACAACAGACTGGTTCCAAATAGGAAAAGGAGTACGTCAAGGCTGTATATTGTCACCCTGCTTATTTAACTTCTATGCAGAGTACATCATGAGAAACGCTGGACTGGAAGAAACACAAGCTGGAATCAAGATTGCCGGGAGAAATATCAATAACCTCAGATATGCAGATGACACCACCCTTATGGCAGAAAGTGAAGAGGAACTAAAAAGCCTCTTGATGAAAGTGAAAGAGGAGAGCAAAAAAGTTGGCTTAAAGCTCAACATTCAGAAAACGAAGATCATGGCATCCGGTCCCATCACTTCATGGGAAATAGATGGGGAAACAGTGGAAACAGTGTCAGACTTTAGTTTTTTGGGCTCCAAAATCACTGCAGATGGTGAATGCAGCCATGAAATTAAAAGACGCTTACTCCTTGGAACAAAAGTTATGACCAACCTAGATAGTATATTCAAAAGCAGAGACATTACTTTGCCGCTAAGGTCCGTCTAGTCAAGGCTATGGTTTTCCCTGTGGTCATGTATGGATGTGAGAGTTGGACTGTGAAGAAGGCTGAGTGCCAAAGAATTGATGCTTTTGAACTGTGGTGTTGGAGAAGACTCCTGAGAGTTCTTTGGACTACACGGAGATCCAACCAGTCCATTCTGAAGGAAATCAGCCCTGGGATTTTTTTGGAAGGAATGATGCTAAAGCTGAAACTCCAGTACTTTGGCCATTGGAAAAGACTCTGATGCTGGGAGGGATTGGGTGCAGGAGGAGAAGGGGACGACCGAGGATGAGATGGCTGAATGGCATCATGGACTTGATGGATGTGAGTCTGAGTGAAGTCCGGGAGATGGTGATGGACAGGGAGGCCTGGCGTACTGTGATTCATGGGGTCGCAAAGAGTCGGACAGGAGTGAGCGACTGAACTGAACTGAATGTGGTTCAGTGGTTAAAAAAAAAAAAATCTGCCTGCCAATGCAGGGGACACAGGAGACTCAGGTTTAATCTCTGGGTCAGGAAGATCCCCTGCAGTAGAAAATGGCAACCTGTTCCAGTACTTTTGTCTGGAAACTCCATGGACAGAGGAGTCTGGGAGGTTATAGACCGTGGGGTTGCGAAGAGTCGGACAGGACTGAGCACTGAGCATACAAGTGTAAGCTAAAATTTTAGACATCTAATTAGTGAAGAAGCACAAGCTGGAATCAAGATTGCTGGAAGAAATATCAATAACCTCGTATATGCAGATGACACCACCCTTATGGCAGAAAGTGAAGAGGAACTAAAAAACTTCTTGATGAAAGTGAAAGAGGAGAGTGAAAAAGTTGGCTTAACGCTCAACATTCAGAAAGTGAAGATCATGGCATCTGGTCCCATCACTGCATGGGAAATAGATGGGGAAACAGTGTTAGACTTTATTTTTGGGAGTGCTCCAAAATCACTGCAGATGGTGACTGAAGCCATGAAATTAAAAGATGTTTATTCCTTGGCAGGAAAGTTATGACCAACCTAGATAGCATATTGAAAAGCAGAGACATTACTTTGCCAACAAAGGTCCGTCTAGTCAAGGCTATGGTTTTTCCAGTGGTCATGTATGGATGTGAGAGCTGGACTGTGAGAAAAGCTGAGTGCTGAAGAATTGATCCTTTTGAACTGTGGTGTTGGAGAAGACTCTTGAGAGTTCTTTGGACTACAAGGATATCCAACCAGTCCATTCTGAAGGAGATCAGCCCTGGGATTTCTTTGGACGGAATGATGCTAAAGCTGAAACTCCAGTACTTTGGCCACCTCATGTGAAGAGTTGACTCATTGGAAAAGACTCTGATGCTGGAAGGGATTGGGGGCAGGAGGAGAAGGGGACGACAGAGGATGAGATGAGTGGATGGCATCACCGACTTGATGGACGTGAGTCTTAGTGAACTCCGGGTGTTGATGATGGACAGGGAGGCCTGGCATGCTGTGATTCATGGGGTTGCAAAGAGTTGGACACTACTGAGTGTCTGAACTGAACTGAACTGGAGTGATAATGAACATGCAGCTGCTTTTAGAAGTTTTTATTTTGGGTAGGTGTTCACAGTTGAAAACAAGCATTTGAGTTTATTCACATATTGTAGTTATTTAATACAAAAGCCTGTAAGACATTGCAAGGCAGTGAGTAGATAAAAAGGACATAAGGAACAAGGACAGTTCCCTGCGAAACAATGGGTGTTGCTGGGGATTGTAAAAAGAATGTGCTAATTAAAGGGTATTCAAACTTGTTTTAACTATTTTTTTTCAAGGAAAATATATTCAACTGTTATTTGGCGATTTTTAAAATAACACCAGTTTTTCTTTTTTCATTCAATAGAGTTGTAGATGTTGAATTAAAAGCCAGCCTTTTTTATTCTCCTTTCTCACTTTCATCAAGAGTCGCTTTAGTTCCTCTTTGTTTTATGCCGTAAGGGTGGTGTCATCTGCATATCTGAGGTTATTTATATTTTCCCTGGCAATCTTCATTCCAGCTTGTACTTCATCCAGCCCAGTGTTATGCATCTAAATTAAATAAGCAGGGTGAAAGTATACAGCCTTGATGGACTCCTTTCCTAATTTGGAACAAGTCCGTTGTTCCATGCCTGGTTCTAAATGTTGCTTTTTGACCTGCATACAGATTTCTCAGGAGGCAGGTAAAGTTGTTTGGTATTCCCAGCTCTTGAATTTTCAACAGTTTGTTTTGATCCACACAGTCAAAGGCTTTGGCATAGTCAATAAAGCAGTAGATTTTTTTTTTTTTTCCCCCCTGGAACTCTCTTACTTTTTCCATGATCCAATGGATGTTGGCAAGTTGATCTCTGGTCCTCTGCCTTTTCTAAATTCAGCTTGAACAACTGGAAGTTCATGGTTCATGTACTGTTGAAGCCTGGCTTGGAGAATTTTACCATTTCTTTGCTGACAAATGAGATGAGTGCAGTTGAGTGGTAGTTTGAACCTTCTTTGGCATTTCTTTTATTTGGGATTGAGATGAAAACTGTCCATTTCCAGTCCTGTGGCCACTGCTGAGTTCTCCAAATTTGCTGGCATATTGAATGCAGCACTTTAACAGCATCATCTTTTAGGATTTGAAATAGCTCAACTGGAATAGGGTTTGAAATGGCTCAGCTGGAATTCCATCACCTCCACTTGCTGTGTTGGTACTGATGCTTTCTAAGGCCCACTTGACTTCACATTCCAGGATGTCTGTCTCGGTGAGTGATCAAAGCATCATGGTTATCAGGGTCATGAAGATCTTTTTTGTAAACTTTTGTGTATTCTTGCCACCTCTTCTGAAAATCTTCTGCTTCTGTTAGGTCCATAACGTTTCTTTCTTCTGTTGTGTCCATTTTTGCATGAAATGTTCCTTTGGTGTCTCTATTCTTGAAGAGATTTCTAGTCTTTCCTATTCTATTGTTTTCCTCTATTTTGTTGTATTGTTCACGGAGGAAGGCTTTCCAACTCTCACTGCTATTAATTGGAACTCTGATTTCAGATGAGTACATCTTTCCTTTTCTCCTCTGACTTTAGCTACTCTTCTTTTCTCAGCGACATTTCAGGCCTTCTCAGGAAATAGTTTTAGCTTTTTACATTTCTTTTTCTTGGCGATAATCTTTATCACCACCTCCTGTATAATATCACAACCTCCACCCATGTTTCTATGGGAACTCTGTCATTTAAATCTAATCCCTTGAATCTGTTTGTCACTTCCACTGTGTAATCATATGGGATTTGATTTAGGTCATACATGAATGGTCTAGTGGTTCTCTCTACTTTCTTTAATTCAAGTCTGAATTTGGCAATAAGAAGTTCATGATATGAGCCACAGTCAGCTCCTGGCCTTGTTTTTGCTCACTGTATAGAGCTTTTCAATCTTCAGCTGGAAAGAATATAATCAATCTGATTTCAGTATTGACCATCTGGTGATGTCCATGTGTAGCATCATCTCTTGTGTTGTGAAGAGGTTGTTTGCTATTACCAGATGGTTATCTTGGCAATGCTCTGTTAGCTTTGCCACCATTTCATTTTGTACTCCAAGGCCAAACTTGTCTGTTACTTCAGGTATCTCTTGACTCCTTACATTTGCATTCCTGTCCCGTATTATGAAAAGGACATCTTTTTTGGGGGTGTTAGTTCTAGAAGTTCTTGTAGGTCATCATAGAATCATTCAACTTCAGCTTATTCAACATTAGAGGTTTGGGCATAGACTTGGATTATTGTGATACTGAATGGATTGTCTTGGAAACTAACAGAGATCATTCTGTAATTTTTAAGACTGTATCCAAGTACTGCATTTCAGACTCTTTTGTTGACTGTGAGGGCTACTCCATTTCTTTAAAGGATTCTTGCCTGCAGTAATAGATACAATACTCACCTGTATTAAATCCACCCAGTCTGGTCCATTTTAGTTCACTGATTCCTAAAATGTTGATGTTCATTCTTGCCATCTCCTGTTTGACCACTTCCAATCTGTATGCAGGTCAGGAAGCAACAGTTAGAACTGGACATGGAACAACAGACTGGCTCCAAATAGAAAAAGGAGTACATTAAGGCTGTATATTGTCACCCTGCTTATTTAACTTATATGCAGAGTACATCATGAGAAACGCTGGACTGGAAGAAACACAAGCTGGAATCAAGATTGCCAGGAGAAATATCAATAACCTCAGATATGCAGATGGCACCACCCTTATGGCATAAAATGAAGAGGAAATAAAAAGCCTCTTGATGAAAGTGAAAGAGGAGAGTGAAAAAGTTGGCTTAAAGCTCAACATTCAGAAAACGAAGATCATGGCATCTGGTCCCATCACTTCATGGGAAATAGATGGGGGAACAGTGGAAACAGTGTCAGACTTTATTTTGGGGGGCTTCAAAATCACTGCAGATGGTGACTGAAGCCATGAAATTAAAAGACACTTGCTCCTTGGAAGGAAAGTTATGGCCAACCTAGATAGCATATTGAAAAGCAGAGACATTACTTTTCCAACACAAGTCTGTCTAGTCAAGGCTATCGTTTTTCCAGTGGTCATGTATGGATGTGAGAGTTGGACTGTGAAGAAAACTGAGCACTGAAGAATTGAAGCTTTTGAACTGTGGTATTGAAGAAGACTCTTGAGAGTCCCTTGGATTGCAAGGAGATCCATCCTCAAGGAGATCAGTCCTGGGTGTTCATTGGAAGGAGTCATGCTGAAGCTTAAAATTCAATACTTTGGCCACCTCATGCGAAGAGTTGACTCATTGGAAAAGACCCTGATGCTGGGAGGGATTGCAGGCAGGAGGAGAAGGGGATGACAGAGGATGAGATGGCTGGTTGGCATCACTGACTCGATGGACATGAGTTTGGATAAACTTCAGGTATTGGTGATGGACAGGGAGGTCTGGCGTGCTGTGATTCATGGGATCACAAAGAGTTGGCCATGACTGAGCGACTTAACTGAACTGAACTGAACTGAACTGAATTTACCTCGATTCATGGACCTAACATTCCTGCTGCTATGCAATATTATTCTTTACAGCATTGAACTTTATTTCCATCACCAGTTACATGCACAACTGGACATTTATTTTTTTGTGTTGTTTTTTTCTCATCTCTTCATTCTTTCTGGATTTATTTTTCCACTCTTCTCCAGTTGTATATTGGGCATCTACTAACCTGGGGAGTTGATCTTTCAGTGTCATAATTTTGTATATAGGATGATCAATTTGAGTATACTGATTCCTAAAATGTCGATGTTATTCTTGCCATTTCCTGTTTGACCACTTCCAGTTTACCTCGATTCATGGACATAACATTCCTTGTTCCCATACAATATAATTTTTTACAGCCTCAATTTTACATCCATAACCAGTCACATCCACAAATGTGCTTGTTTTTGCTTTGGCTCCATCTCTTCATTATTTCTGGAGCTATTTCTACAATCTTCTGGTCCTATCACTTCATGGCAAATAGATGGGGAAACAATGGAAACTGTGACAAATTTATTTTCTTGGTTTCCAAAATCACTGCTTTGTTGGTGGCTCAGCTGGTAAAGAATCTGCCTGCAATGCTAGAGACTTGGCTTCAATCCCTGGGTTGATAAGATGCCCTGGAGGAGGGCATGGCAACCAACTCCAGTATTCTTGCCTGGAGAATCCCCATGGATAGAGGAGCCTGGCGTACTGCAGTTCATGAGGTCACAAAGAGTGGGACATGACTGAAAGACTCAGCACAAAATCACAGCAGATAATAACTGTAGCCATGAAATTAAAAGATGTTTTTTTCTTGGAAGAAAGGCTATGACCAACGTAGATAGCATATTAAAAAGCAGAGACATCATTTTGCCAACAAATTTCCATTTAGTCAAAGCTATGGTTTTTCCAATAGTCATGTATGGATATGAAAACTGAACCATAAAGAAAGGTGATCATTTAAAAATTGATGTTTTTGAAGTGTGGTGTTGGAGAAGACCATTGAGAGTACCTTGGACTACAAGCAGATTGCACCAGTCAATCGTAAGGGAAATCACTCTTAACTATTCACTGGAAGTTCAGTTCACTCAGTCATGTCAGACTCTGTGACCACATGGACTGCAACATTTCAGGCTTCCCTGTTCATCAATAACTCCCAGAGCTTGCTCAAACTCATGTCCATTGAGTCGATGATGATATCCAAATGTCTCATCCTAGTCATGCCCTTTCTCCTCCTGCATTCATTGTTTCCCAGCATCAGGAGCTTTTCCAATGAGTTAGTTCTTCACACCAGGTGGCCAAATTATTGGAGTTTAAATTCCAACATCAGTGCTTCCAGTAAGTATTCAGGACTGATTCCCTTTAGGATGGACTGGTTGGATCTCCTTGCAGCCCATGGGACTCAAGAATTTTCTCCAACACCACAGTTCAAAAGCATCAATTCTTTGGAGCTCAGCTTTCTTTAGAGTTCAGCTCATACATCCATACATGACTACTGGAAAAACCGAAGCTTTGACTAGTTGGACCTTTGTTGGCAAAGTAATGTTTCTGCTTTTTAATATGCTGTCGAGGTTGGTCATATATTTTCTTCCAAGGAGTAAATGTCTTTTTATTTCATGGCTGCAGTCACCATCTGCAGTGATTTTGGAGCCCAGAAACATAAAGTCTGCCACTATTTCAACTGTTTCCCCATCTATTTGCCATGGAGTGATGGGACCAGATGCCATGATCTTCGTTGTATAAATGTTGAGTTTTAAGATAACGTTTTCATTCTCTTGCACTTTCATCAAGAGGCTCTTTAGTTCTTTTTCACTTTCTGCCATAAGGGTGGTGTCATCTACATATCTGAGGTTATATTTTTCCCAGCAATCTTGATTCCAGCTTGTGGTTCAACTAGCCCTGCCTTTTGCATGATATATACTGCATATAAGTGAAATAAGCAGGGTGACAATATTCAGCCTTGGTGTAATGCTTTCCTAATTTGAAACCTATTTGTTCCATGTCCAGTTTCAACTGTTGTTTCTTGACCTCCACCAAGATTTCTCAGGAGGCAGGTTATTCCCATCTCTTGAAGAATCTTCCACAGATTGTTGTGATCCACACAGTCAAAGATTTGGCATAGTCAATAAAGCAGAAGTAGATATTTTTCTGGAACTCTCTTGCTATTTCAATGATCCAACAGATGTGGGAATTTGATCTCTGGTTCCTCTGCTTCTTGTAAATCCAGTTTGAACATCTAGAAGTTCATGGTTTACATACTGCTGAAGGCAGATTTGGAGAATTTTGAGCATTACATGTTAGCCTGTGAGATGAGTGCAATTATGCAATAGTTTGAATTTTCTTTGGCATTGCCTTTCTTTGGGATTGGAATGAAAACTGACCTTTCCAGACCCGTGACCACTGTTGACTTTTCCAATTTACTTGCATATTGACTGCAGCACTGTAATGGCATCATCTTTTAGGATTTGAAATAGCTCAACTGGGATTCCATCACTAGTTTTATTGGCACTGATGCTTCCTAAGGCCCACTTGATTATTCATTTCAAGATGTCAAGCTCTAGGTGTGTGATTGGACCATTGTGGTTATCTGGGTCATGAAGATTTTTTTTTTTAAGTTCTTCTTTGAATTCTTGCACCCTCTTCTGAGTATCTTCTGCTTCTGTAAGGTCTATAACATTTTTTTTCCTTTATTGTACCCATCTTTGCATGAAATAATTGCTTGGTATCTCTAATTTTTTTTTGAAGAAATCTCTAGTTTTCCAATTCTATTGTTTTCCTTTATTTCTTTTCATTGATCACTGAGGAAGGCTTTCTTGTCTCTCCTTGCTCTTCTTTTAATCTCTGCATTCAGATGGGTGTATCTCTCTTTTCTCCTTTGCCTTTAACTACTTTTCTATTCTTAGCTACTTTTTTTTTTCTTTCTATTCTTAGCTACTTTTAAGGCTTCCCCAGACAACCATTTAAACGTTTTGCACTTTTTTTTTTTTTTTTTGGATCTTGATCCCTGCCTCCTATACAATGTCATGAACCTCTGTCCATGGTTCTTCAAGCACTCTTTCTATCAGATCTTCCCTTGAATTTATTTCTCGCTTCCACTATATAATCTTAAAGGATTTGATTTAGGTCATACCTAATGGTCTAGTTGTTTTCCCTACTTTCTTCAATTTAAGTCTGAGTTTGGCAATAAGGAGTTTGTGATCTGAGCCATGGTCAGCTTCTGGTCGTTTTTGCTGACTCTATAGAGCTTCTCCATCTTTGGCTGCAAAGAATATAATCAGTCTGATTTCGATGTTGACCATCTGGTGATGTCCATGTGTAGAATCCCCTCTTGTGTTGTTGGAAGAGGGTATTCACTATGATCAGTGCCTTCTCTTGGCAAACCTCTTGTTAGTCATTTTCCTGCTTCATTTTGTTCCTCGAAGGCCAAATTTGCCTTTTATTCCAGGTATCTCTTGACTTCCTACTTTTGCATTCCAATCCTGTATAATGAAAAAAAAAACAACAACAACAACAACAACAACAAATCTTTTTTGGTGTTAGTTCTAAAAGGTCTTGTAGGTCTTCCTAGAACCAATCAACTTCAGCTTCTTCAGCATTACTGGTTGGGGCTTAGACTTGGATTACTGTGATATTGAATTGTTTGCCTTGGAAACAAACAGAGTTCATTCCATCATTTTTGAGACTGCATCCAAGTACTTCATTACAGACTCTTGCTGACTATGAGGGAAGGACTTATTTGGAAGGACTGATTCTAAAGCTGAATATCCAATCCTTTGGCCACCTGATACGAAGAACTGACTCATTGGGAAAGACCTTGATGCTGAGAATGATTGAAAGCAGGAGGAGAAGGGCACGACAGAGGACGAGATTGTCTTACAGTACCACCAACTCATTGGACATGAGTTTGAGCAAGCTCTGGGAGTTGGTGATGGACAGGGAAGCCTGGAGTGCTGCAGTCCATGTGGTCACAAAGAGTAGGACAGGGATGAGTGCCTCAAGTGAACTGAGTTGAACTGAGAGTTGAAATGCTAGATATTAAATGATAATGGATACTGAAAAATGACCAATTCACTCAGTAGTTATTAGAACAGATCTTCCTAAATGCAAATGAACACATTAGTCTTTAATTGCATCTCACATATAATTGTGTTCAGTTGACTTTTATACAACAGCCAGAGTCAATTTTTAGGGAGAATACCCTATTTGAACCAAGGCTCCAGCTCATCTTAGGAATGTAAAATGCTCTCTCTATATAATGTATATTTTTGTGAATGGTTTTGGGACTCAGCAATCTTATCAAGAAAAACTAGAAGTCACTCTGTGTTTTAAAACATAAAATCATGTTAAAGTAAATAGATATAAGTAATACATTAATAGTAAAATGCAAAAATTATCTAAACACATAATAAGAATGGATATAGATCATCCTATATGCAAAGTATATCTGGTAACCAATTTTTCTGAATTTTAAAGACACTGCTTAATATTTTTCATAAGCTATATATCAGTGTTGCTTTCTTGGGTTAGAGATGTCCAAGATATATTTTCTGCTTTTGAAAGCCTGATGGACTTATCAGAAGAAGCAAATATATACTAACAATATTCATAGCTTAAATATAGTGATAGGAATATTTAAGGCCCTATATGAAGACAATAAAATATTTTATGTATTGGAACTACTTAAATTCATTGTACATGGAAAAATGTTAAAATATTGTACCTGCTTATAAATGAGTGTACATGCTGCACAACTTTCATTACTGTTGTTGATTAGTCGCTCGGTCATATCTCACATTTTTACAACCCCCTAGACTGTAGCCCATCAGGTTCTTCTGTCCATGGGATTTCCCAGGCAAGAATACCGGAGTGGGTTGCCATTTCCTTCTTCAGGGGATCTGCCCAAACCAAGATCAAACCTATGTCTCCTGCACTGGCAGGCAGGTTCTTTACCACTGAGTCACCAGGGAAGTCCCTTCATTACTCTTACTCATATGCTTTATATTGGAGGGTTACTTTTAGAGGAATGAATACAAGCTTTGAGCAATCAGTCTGAACACATGGCGGATGCTTTAATTGACATCCTAAGATCAAAATCAGGGTCACAGGCACTGGTGGAATGCCATAGAAAAGTAGTGTGTGTTCACACCACCAGTGACAGACTGGCACAGTGGGGTTCATCGGTAGTATTCCTCACTCCCCCCAGGAGAACTCTCAGAAGGGTTTTCACAAAGTACTAATCACTGTGTAACCTGAACCTACCTGTTTCCTTTTTGGTGGGTTCAAAGAAGTCTTTATAATCAGTTTTTCAAAACTGGAAGTCAGCCCACTGTGAGAAAATTGATGAATGTTTATTTAGCTGCTGGGTGGAAAAAATGGAAAAATATCAACCTAAGGACATACTTATTTTGATCTTGTATTGTGCTTGATGATTACCCAGCAACTGGGAATTGGCTGTATGGCAGAAAATCAGGAGGGGGGCACACACTAGAGAACCTCAGTGCTGGCAAACAGGTATTTCTTTGCTGCCAAAACTTTCCAACTCACCACAAAGCTGAGTGACTTCAGGATATTTATATCTCCTGTAGCTGCAGTGTGGTCTGTAGCTTAAATACTGGGCAGACTCTCTTTACCCCTGAGTATTTCAAGGCTTCAAATAGGAATTTTCTAAACAAGGACATTTTATGATTTAATCCAGCTTAAATTAGGATTTAAGTACCAAGCTTTTTACAAAAATGATGTTTGAAAGGAAAAAAAAATGTGATATTTGAAGGCTTATTAAGTGATGTGACTTGTAGTATATTAGGAAGCTCCATGTGTATCAGAAGCCTCTTGGCACATATCTTGAAAAAGTCATATATTTCCGTTTAAATATTTCATAACACAGCTCAGTTGTATTGTTTCATATTCAAAAATAGAAGGAGAAACTTCTTTCAGGATGGTTAAAAAAAAGGAAAAGAAAAACATCAAGGCAAAATAACTTTAGCTTAGAAATGTAGCCCCCCTGTTGTACAGCAAAAACTATTGCACATTGCAAGTCTGAAGTATGTTGCAAAATAGGTTTTCAGTGTCAATGGAAACAGTTTGTATGTCTCAAACAATGAAAATAAATATAATCCAAAACAGGCAGAGTTTTCACTAGTCATGGAGGAATTGAGTCTATCACAATTGAATGGAATGCAGTAGGCATGAAGCACAGAAGATAAAGGAGAAGTATTTGCTTTCCTCAGCCTAAGTAAAGGGTTCCATTCAGCAGCCACTTTAAGCAATGACACCTAAGAATGTGCCAGAACATAAATTCCACAAGGGCAGGAAACTTTATAGGTTTTGCTCATTGCTCTGCCAGCATAACCTAAAATAGCATGTGGCTCATATGGTGCTCACTATGTATTTGTATGTTTGAATGAATGAGTAAGGCTAGGAATATGAGTTTTATGGGGGCCAAATAAAAAAGATAAAGAAAATTTTTTTTACAATGTAAAAAACCTCATCAATTTGAAAGTTAATAGAAAATATCAAGTTGAGTCTGAGGAGGCATTAGATAAGACACCTGAGATTTGTTTGAGGCATCCTTAAATCTTCTAGTTTTTTTCCCTGACAGACACTTGACAATTTCCCGGGTCCATATTTTCCTACTTTAGTGCATCTCATTCCCTCCAACTGCCTTTTTTTCAACAGTGTCTAAAAATCAATATTTTATGTTCCTCTTAAAACTTAGTATGTATTCCATTCACTAAAGAATGGGATACATTTCTACCTAGAACAACCCATCATCACTATGATGATAAGAATGACACTAAAAAAATATAGTTAGTTCTCCCTGGAGAGAGTAATTTAGAAAGATTGCTTATTAATTAGATGTATAGATAGATAATAGATACATAGATGATAGTTATAGCTACATATATATAGTTTCAAATACATAAAAGTCTTCAAACTTCCAAACCCAAAAAAAGGTTACAGCCATCTTCAGTCTTGTAGGAGTCATTTTGAACATTTTTATTCAAAGAGAGTCTCCTAGTTATTCCTGCATCATATAATTAGACTGAAGTCATATCCATTGATTCTTATAAAAAGTCATATTGTAAAGCAATTAACCTCCAATTAAAATAAATAAATTTTTAAAAAGTCATGGTCCATTAAAAGTGGTAGATTTTAGCTTATTTTGATATTATTTTAATCCTGCATAATGAGTTTGAGAAAAAGAGAAGACGTAGAGTTTAAATGTCAAATTCTAGATCATATGAAGATTGAAATGTTTTTTTCATGTAATAGGCCATTATGAATTTAGACTGTGAATTTTTTGGGGAAATAATTCAGTTGTTATATATTATAGTTATTGACCATTTACCTGTATGAATCCAATCATTTATTTTTATGATTACAGAATGTCATAGGGTTCAATGTGCACAGTTAAATTGTTCTGCACCATAGACAGAATTGTCTTACTTATTGTTTCTATAGTGTCTTGACAATGAACTGTGGCTATATTTCCTTTAGGTATTTTATCATTTCCAATTACAAAAATTCATTAATCACCAAAGTCATAAACATTTCTATTTTGGGGAACTAATTACATGTAGATCATCCCTTGATCAATGCCATAGCTAGGTTTTAATGCAGAAACTTCTATTGATATATATATATATATTCAACAATTTATTTGCCTAATGAAGAAATTGAATGCCACAGAGGTCAACTAGTTTGCCAAGATCACACAGTTGAGGAGGGCTGTATCAAGATTATAAAGCATGCTTTCTAAGTTTGGGCCACTGTCTTATCTATGCTTCTGCTCTTCAAACTTTTCTGAGATCACAGGAGAGAGAAGTTATTCGGATCAGGATTGTGGTGTTTCTGAGCACTCTGGCCCCAGTTCAACTGTTATTGCGTTTTCTTCCATTTTATGCCCTTCTTTTATGGCAAATTTTGCTGAAAATCTTATTCCTGCTAAAATCTTCATAAATTTTATACTAGAACACAACTCTTAAGTATAATTAATATTATTGGATATACACTCTTTCAGGACAAGAAGTATCACCACACCATACATGTATGTGAAACTAAATATGTCCCTGAAAATAATGGCAAAATTGTCCCTTGTTGGCTGTTAGCGAATTCATCTGACCATTTGTCCTAAAGCTTTGTCTTCAATCAGTAGAACATATCAGTAAATTGTATCATTTTGAGATAAACTCACAAGAAATAAAATTATAAAGGAGTCTCCAACAGTTGATAAGGTGTAAATGAATATGAACTAAAATAATTTCAGTTGGAAGCCCAATGCAAAGAAGAGAGTAGCTTGTAATCAGATTCCAGGTGCTGTTAAAGAAAAATAAATAAGAAGGGAAGCATTGAACAAATGAAAGCAAGAACTTGTGGATATATTTTATGTATATATTCATGAGAAGTTTCATGGGTGTTCCAGACAAAACTTGAATATAAAAAATTATGGGACATAAAAAATTATGTCTTCTCATTTTAGGTGGCTTGCTTCCAAGTCCATGTATGATTAATTCTTCAAATCTCTGTATCAGATTCTTAACCAGTGTGCTAGCCCACCAAGTGTTCATCCCCTCTTTTGTCCGCAGTTAGTGGCTAGTGAAGCATTACAAACTGTGTGGAAAGTGTAATCTTCTCCCCATGACTTGATGCGGTCTCCCTTGTAGCTCAGTTAGTAAACAATCTGCTTATAATGCAGGAGACCCAGGTTCGATTCCTGAGTCAGGAAGATCCCCTGGAAAAATAAATGGCAACCCACTCCAGTATTCTTGTTTAGAAAATCCCATGAACAGAAGAGTCTGGCAGGCTACAGTCTAGCTGATGGGGTTGCAAGAGTCAGACATGACTTAACGACTAAACCACCACCACCACCAAGACTTGATTCTCACCCAATTATTTCCACACCAGACGAAGCACAGGGTCCCCTAAATCCTTCAGGAAATTATCGTTCTAATTGATGTCCACCTGTTGGGGAGATTCTAAAATACCATTAATTTTCCCAATCTCTAAGCAAGATTCAGGACTCCTCAGAGTCATGGAAAATCAGTCAGCAATAATATATTTCATTTCATTATGATAGCAATTTATATTACTTCAGAGAGCTCATCAAATATTTCATTTAAAATATCTCTTTCTCTGACTACATTTGCCATAGGGAATTCCTCGTCTAGCCATGATACAGAAATCTGTACCAGATTTATTTTGGTGAGAAAAAGTCAACTGCAAATTTGGATAAAACATATGAGGCAACTATTTTTAGTGACTGAACAGCTTTGCTGGACTGTATCCTTTGGCAAAATAATGACATGAGATGAACTCTAAGGGTGCTCCTTAATAAACCTGGCATTCTTCCTGGAAGTCCTTTGAAACGGGAAGCAGAGAAATAAATCCCAAATGGGGCACACACCTCACTGAGCTTAAGGGGCTGCTGAAGCTGATGGAATGGGTAAAGCAAGACATGTAAGAAAAAGATTCAAAATTTGTGGAATAGTACCTGGGATAAATCTGAAAAAATTCTCATAGGAGAATAAGTGGAAAGATAGAAAATTTCCCCAACCAAAAACCTAGATTTCCCTCCTTGCAAACAAAATCCAATTTTAAAGCTCTGTGTAATGTTCTATATTGAGGTAAGCAGAATTCTAAGATAGCCCCAAGATTCTAGATTCCACCCTCTGGTTTACATTCTTTCATATAATTCCTCACCTTGAGTGGGTGGGGCTTTTTTTTTTTTTTTTAAACAGGTTACTATTTTGTTATATGGCAAAGGTGAAGGGTTTTTGCAGATACAGATATGTTCTCTGAGCAACTGACTTTTAGTTAATTGAAGAGAGATTATTTTGTGTGAGACAGACTTAAACAGGTGAGTACTTAAATCACAAATGTTGAAGAGATTGGAAGCAGCTGCAGAATTTCTTCTGAAAGAAGCAAGATGTCATATTTTGGAAGCAGCCTTGCTAGAAATAATTGCTCATGGCTTCTAGCAGCTAGCTATCTCAGTTTTCTGCCAATAATTAGCTAGTCAGAAAGAGGAGCCTCAGACAAGAAGGTGGACCTAGCCACCTTGATTTCAGCCTGGTTAGATGTTAAGAGGACTCAGGCAACATGTGTTTAGATTCCTGGTCTACAGAGTTGATAAATGTGTATTGTTTTAAGCCACCAAATTTGTTGTTGTTGTTCAGTCATTAAGTTTTGTGTGATTCTTTGTAACCCCATGGACTACAGCATGCCCGGCTTCCCGGTCCTTCATTGTCTCCCAGTGTTTGCTCAAACTCATGTCTATTGAATTGGTGATGCCATTCAACCATCTCATTCTCTGTAATCCCATTCTCCTTTTGCCCTCAAGCTTTCCAAGCATCAGGGCCTTTTCCAATGAGTCAGCTATTCCTCATCAGATGGCCAAAGTATTCTAGTAATTTTCTATACAGCAACAGAAAACTAGTAATAGAAATGAAAGAAAAGTGAAAAGCTGTCCAACTTTTAATATAAGATTATAGAACCCTAAATATTCATTGGAAGGACTGATTCTGAAGCTCCAATACTTTGTCCACCTGGTGTGAAGAGCTGACTCATTGGAAAAGACCCTGATGCTGGGAAAGACTGAGGGCAAGAGGAAAAGGGGACAACAGAGAATGAGATGGTTGGATGGCATAACTGACTCAATGGATGAGTTTGAGCAAGCTCCAGTAGATGGTGAAGAATAGGGAAACCTGTCATGTTGCAGTCCATGGGGTCACAAAGAATCATACATTAATGAGCTACTGAGCAACAACAGAGTCTTAACAATTTATCTATAAAAAGAGAGCATTAAAATAAAGGAAAAGAAAGATTATAAGGCAGCAATTTATTAAGACCTAATACACCTAATTTTGAGACACAATCTTATGGAATGAGGAAAAAGGAAATTTGTGAAAAGCTGCCCCAATGGAATATTTCCCAGTTTAACATGTTCTAACATGCTGTACACTCTTTGTACATGCTGTATATGCATTCTTTGAGTTTGTTTTCAGTAAATAAAACATCTGTAAGAATTATATGTCTCAAAGTGAAAGTAAAAGTGCTAGTTCCTCAGTCCTGTCCAATTCTTTGTGACCCCATGGACTGTAGCCTGCCAGGCTTCTCCGTCCATAGAATTCTCCAGGCAAGAATACTGGAGTGGGTTTCCATTCCCTCTCCAGGGGATCTTCCTGACCCAGGGATCGAACTTCGGTCACCTGCATTGCAGGCAGATTCTTTACCATTTGAGCCATATAAGATGGTGTCTCAAAGTACAGTTTTGCAAATATATCAGATCTGGTCCTCTTTAGAAAGACATCCAGAAACTCAAGCCACACTAAGAAAAAATATTTATGCCTAGGATAACATAATTTATTCTTTGATGTGAAAAATTACAACAAATAATTTATAAGAAAGACTTGCAATCTATTGGGAAAAATAGCAAAAATATAAATAGAAGTTTCAAGTAAGAATTATAAATGCTAAAGTATGAATGGTTATGTATCACTAAATTTATATGCTGAAAATTTAATGCCCAAGATGATGATCTTAGAAAGTAAGACATTCTGGAAGTGCTTAGGTTATGAGGAATTAGTGTCCCTATGAAAGAGGCCTCATATAGGTAGCTTGTTCTTTTTGCCATGTGAAGACACAGAATTCAGCACTCTACAGCCCAGAAAAGTTACTTCACCAGACACCTAATCTGCTAGCTCCATGATATCAGACTTCCCAGCCTCCTGAAATGTGAAAAATAAATGTTGTTTATACTGGGGAAATAGTATGTGTGTGTGCTCAGTCGCTTAGCCATGTCTGATTCTTTGCAACCCCATGGGCTATAGACTGCCAGGCTCCTCTGTCCCATTGGATTTCCTAGGCAAGACTGCTGGTGTGGGTTACCATTTCCTCCTCCAGGGTATCTTCCCAAACCAGGATTGAACTTGAGTCTCCTGCCTCTTCTGAATTGGCATGTTCATTCTTTATTGCTGTGCCACCTGGGAAGTCCAAACATATGGCCATTAATTTAGCAAAACCTTAAAATCATCATAATGAAACAATTTGCAGCTATGTGTAGACAGATGAAAAAAAAAAAAAAACCCTTTGAGACATAATAGTAACTGAGAAAAAGCAAGTAACTAAGGAGTAAATAAAATGTAATTAAAAATAAAAGATACAAATCAATTTTGTCTGCAAAGCATCATAGAAAATAGTTTTTATAATTTTCCAGTTTAACATGCATACTATTGATAAAATCGATAAATATTGAGTAACTTTTTCATCAAGATGTACTCTGTTTTTTCTCTTTGTAAATGTATATGTCATAAGTTTATAAGCACATTTCCATTCTTCAAATTTAAGATGGGGGAACAGTTCATAATGTTCTTATGCAGCAACAAAATGTACATCATAACTTTGGTTTCCTCAGTAAGAAGTAGATAGTTATCTTCCCATCTACCTATGTGTCCTTTAAGTGGGAGTTACTTGATTTGAGCAGTAAATTCTGACTAAATGTTGACTGAAAAATACTTTTTGTACAATATAGGGAATGTGTTTTCTAAAAACTTCAAAAATTTCAGCAATATTGACAAAGCAAGATATGAGCAAGGCAGAATATAAAATAGTTATCAACTAAAACACTTCAGATTGCAAGCTATGGCTTCAGAACAAGTTCAAATTGCTTTTCAAACTCTGTATTGGCTTTTTCGCTCTGTGCCTTCAGGACCTCAAACTCTTTGAACATCTGATAAGAATTGGAAACATTGAGCTGGTCTGTCCTGATTTTTGCGCAGTTTTCTGTCAAAGAAAACAGTTGTCAATATTTTATGCCCAGAAACAAATCGTTTCTCTTTTTCTCTATGTAGTCAAAATCAGAAATCTCAACTAAATAAATAAATGCTCTGTTTTCTTTAAATAAAATTTATTTATACATTAATAAGCTTATATATTTAAATATATATGCTTATATATATTTTACTTATATAAATATTATATATACTTATATAAATATGTATACTTATATATTTAAACATATTTATACATTTACTTATACATTTAAATATAAATATTTATAAACAACACATATGTTTAAAAATAGTTTTCTAATATTTATAAAGGATTAAAAATTTAACTAAAAAGAGATTCAGTTGCAGCCCAAAATATAAACAAGTAAAAACTCCAGCCACCCATAACGGGGAGAAAAAGAACTAACAGATAATGCTGAATATTGTTGGAGTTCAAATTGCCAGACAAGTCTCCATTATTGTTAATGGGTCAAAGTATTGCCTAAGATAATACAGTATGTCTTGAAATGGTTCAATTATTTTGTCCAGTGAAATATTAGTCTATTTTACTTCTGCATATTTATAGCTTTACTTATATTTTAATACTATATTATTAAATTAAATGTGCATTCCAGGAACATACATCAGACCTTGAAGAAAATCGGTATGTGGAAGACTATTTAACAGAAGGTGGAAGATACTCTACCATTAAAATTTTATTATCTTAAGTCAGATAACAGATAATCAGCACATGAAGAAATATAAATATAGTAGAGTTGTTTTAATAGTGAATTTCTCCCAGTTAGTATATTGAGAGACTTTACATGAACTACAAGAACATTTTGTGTCTTATAAATGCCCCTTGTGTTTTTGATGAGGGCATAGTAGAATGAATGAACATCAGCTGTGATAGAATATATTTCACATATATACACAAAAACACATATATAATAAAAAATTATGAATACCTTAAAGTAGTAAGCAAAATATAGCTGATGTCTCCAAAAAACATATAGATAAATAAATGGAGAAATGGCAAGAGAATGAAATGGGGAAATAAGCAAGAGATAAATCATTCAAGGTCTTAGATGCCATTTAAAATGTTGAACTTTATGAGTAAAATATGATTCAGGAAAAATCATCAATGAATGTTCAATATAGAAATCAAAGTTTATTTAGTATTAGAATATTATTGTCCAAAATCTCCCCTAAAATTACCACTTATAAGGATTTTTAAAAAGTAGTATTGGGTTGGCCAAAGAGTGTGTTTGGGTTTGTTTGAAAGATGAAAAACCCAAACACATTTTTTGGCCAACCCAGTAACTACAGATCTGAGGAACCAAACAACGCTTTAACTACATGATCATAATTAATATGACAAATAATATGACTGATATCATATACTCTGGATGTATTACTCTGAAAAGAACACAGTTTCATTGAAGTAATATTTTAGGAAAATTAACCAGAATTTTATCATGAGAAATCTCAGAAAATCCAAAATTAAGAAAAAGCAATAAAATGACTAGTGTGTAGTTTTCAAAATGTCAATCGTATGAATGTCAAAGAAATTTGAAGAAAATTTCCAGATTACAAGACACTAAGAAGATACCTTGGAGGAAGAAATGGCAACCCACTCCAGTATTCTTGCTTGGAAAATTCCATGGACAGAGGGGCCTGGTGGGCTACTGTCCATGGGGTCAGAAAAGAGTTGGATACAACTTAGTGACTAAACCCAAATGAATGACAGCTAAATGCAGTAAGAAATGAACGTGAAGTGAAAGTGTTAGTTGCTCAGTTATGTCCGACTCTTTGCAACCTCATGGACAGTAGCCTGCCAGGCTCCTCTGTTCATGGGATTCTCCAGGCAAGAATAGGGGACTGGGTAGCCATTCCCTTCTCCAGGGGATCTTCCTGTCCAGGGACTGAACCTGGATCTCCTGAGTTGTATGCAGATTCTTTACCATCTGAGCCGCCAGGTAAACCTATAAATTCAGTAAAGTGAAAGACATGTACTGTAAAGAACATGATTGAGATGAATAAAGTGTTAAAAAATATGACTACAGATGATTGGATGCTAATATTAAATCAAATATAAATTTGCTGAATTTTAAAATTGTACTATAGACAATACTCTTCTTAGGAAATACAGTGAAGCACTAAGGGATAATGGTGCATGATGCATGCAGTCTGCTCTAAAATATGTTATAACAAATAATATGAATATATGGAGAGGGAGGGTAGGGAGAGATCTAGGAAGAAGGGAGAATAACAAAACAAATCTAGCAACATGCTAACAAATTTGAGAAGAGTGTGTATAGTGCTCTGCATCCATGAGGAGGATGAATTAGAAGAGATTATATCAAAGTATAGCCAGATCATTTGGGAAAGTATAGAAATCATGTAAGTGAGTGATGATGGCATCCTTCCATATACATTAGGAGAAGGGATGAAAAGAAAGAAGCATCTAGGTTGTTTCCATGTCCTGGCTATTATAAACAGTGCTGCGATGAACATTGGGCTACATGTGTCTCTTTCAATTCTGGTTTCCTCAGTGTGTATGCCCAGCAGTGGGATTGCTGGGTCATAAGGCAGTTCTATTTGCAATTTTTTAAGGAATCTCCACACTGTTCTCCATAGTGGCTGTACTAGTTTGCATTCCCACCAACAGTGTAGGAGGGTTCCCTTTTCTCCACACCCTCTCCTGCATTTATTGCCTGCAGACTTTTGGCATTGAAACATGTATACTATCATGTAAGAAACGAATCACCAGTCTATGTCTGATGCAGGATACAGGATGCTTGGGGCTGGTGCATGGGGATGACACAGAGAGGTTATGGGGAGGGAGGTGGGAAGGGGGTTCATGTTTGGGAATGCATGTACACCCGTGGTGGATTCATGTCAACGTATGGCAAAACCAATACAGTATTGCAAAGTAAAATAAGGTAAAAATAAAAATTAAAAAAAAAGAAAAAAAGCAGAATCAAAACTTATTGGGTTACTAAGGCTAAAAGAGGGGGAAAGAATGCCCTCAGGTGTGTTACATACACTCAAGTGTTTGGAAGTTAGGCCAATACATGCAGTTTAGGGAACCAAGAATAAGGAGTCAAAGAGGAGTGGGCATTGGTTTAATTTGCAATCACAAGTGCCTACAGATTTCTTAAATGAGAATATCCACTGCTTTTATAACTCAGGGCACATACATTGATGGAAATATATAGTTTTGTATTCATATTTCATTACCTGAACTATGCTTTTAAAATCATAGGAATGGTATAATTCCCTGATAAAGAATAATAGTTTGGTATTTGTAAAAGGAAGAAGAGGAAGGAAAAGTGTCATAGAAGACAAATGAAGGGAGAATTCAAGAATAAAGAAGTGATCAGGTTTGATATAAACCCAACACAAGTTGGATAAAATCAGGACTGCAATATAAAAGCACCACAACCTAATGATGTAAAGGCATTTATTATTGCATAGTTTTGGAAGCTAGCAGTCCAGCTCAACGCGTTCTGTCTGAAGGGTCTCTTCCTTTCAAAAGTCATGAGAAAAAGATCTGCTAAAGGCATTTCCCTTAGTGTATAGATGGCTGTCTTCTCCCTTATTTCTTTAGTATCTCCTTGTGTGTGGATCTGTGTCTAGTGTCCCCCTTTTTATAGAGCTATAAGTCATATTGGGTCTTAAGAGTTGACCTCATCTTAACAAGTTACATAAACAACGTTGTTGTTGTTATTCAGTTATTAAGTCCTGCCCCACTCTTATCAACCCCATGGACTGAAGCATGCCAGGCTCCTCCCTCCACCACTATCTCCCAGAGTTTGCTCAAATTCATATCCATTGAATTGGTGATGCCATGTAATCATCTCATCCTCTGCAGCCCCCTTCTCCTTTGCCTTCAATCTTTCTCAGCATCAGTGTCTCTTCCAGGGAATCAGCTCTTTGCATCAGGTGTCAAAATTATTGGAGCTTCAGCTTTAGCATCAGTACTTCCAATGAATACTCAGGGTTGATATCCTTTAGGATTGACAGATTTTATCTCCTTGCAGTTCAAGGAGCTCTCAAGAGTCTTCTCCAGCACCACAGTTCGAAAGCATCAATTCTTTGGCACTTGGACTTCCTTATGGTCCAACACATCCCACCATTTCTTGTGTACTCTACATATTAATTTAAAAAACAGGGTGACAATATACAGACTTGTCATACTCTTTTCCTGATTCTGAACCAGTCAGCTGTTACATGTCAAGTTTTAACTGTTGCTTCTTGACCCACATACATGTTTCTCAAGAGTCAGGTAAAATCGTCCAGTACTCCCATCTCTTTAAGAATTTCCTACAGTTGGTTGTGATCCACAGTCAAAGGCTTTAGCGTAGTTAATGAAACAAATTACCTAATTTGTAATAGGGACATAAATAATGACCCTATTACAAATAAGTTTACATTCTGAGATAGTATGGGTTAGGTCTTCAACAAATGAGTTTTAGAGGAGCACAACTCTATACACAGCAACTAGGAACAGCATATCCTCCTTAGATTAACCAAGGAGTGTCTAACTGCAATCCAGGTTAAGTGGCTAATAGCAGGATAAGAGAGGCAGTGGAGAAATTATCAGATTACCAGGGTTGAGAAGGGAAAGTGAGATGAGGGTTTCAGGGGTGTAATGTAATTGTTCCCTTCCAGAAGTTTCACTGCCAAAAATAGGACAAATATCCTAAATAACCACAAATTAGAAGATTGCAACAGAAAAGTTAAACATATGCTTAAATTCTAAAAAGGGACACATTCAGTATAGTGAGGGTATCAAAGGAAAAGAAATTTATTAAAAAAATTAGAATCCATGAGAAGTGCATGGATTACATGAGAACTTAGAGAAATACAGTATCACCAATGTCATGCTAACAGAGACAAAGACAACAAATAGCTTATATCTTTACATCAATAAAAAAGTATGTTAAAATATTTTACAGAGTAATACGCTGAGTATATAAGTAATGCTGATATTCTGTTACATTATTATGAACAGCTATATCTTATTAGTATCTTTTGTAATTAGTATTAGTGTTTTATTTATTAATATCATTTGTAGTTCTCACTTGGAAGGACTGATGCTGAAGCTGAAGCTTCAATACTCTGGCCACCTGATGCACCTGATGCAAAGAGCTGACTCACTCAAAAAGACCCTGATGCTGAGAAAGATTGAAGGCAGGAAGAAAAGGGAACAACAGAAGACAAGATGGTTGGATGGCATCACCTACTCAATGGACATGAGTTTGAGCATGCTCTGGGATATGGTGAAGGACAGGGAAGCCTGCCATGCTCCAGTCCATGGGGTTACAAAGAGTCAGACATGACTGTGGGACTGAACAACAACAACAACAAAGATAAGTTTATTAGTGTATGAATGTGGTGAATTTATATAATCACTCTGAAACATTATTTTCATAAATAATTTTTATTTATGAAAGGGGATAATATTAATTCTTCAGTATTTTTCTGTTTGAACTGCTTATTGTTTTATCATGATGATGCAAAATCTAAAGGCCATGTTGTTTTAGAATCTTAAACTTACAGTCTTAGATGAACATCATAACCTCAGCTGGATATTAAGCCTTTATTTTAAAACATATGCCTGATCATACTTTATGTTCAGTGTATCAGACACTCTCTAAATCTCATCCAGATCCAAGTTTCCTCTTCCTTCTAACACCACACAGTCTTACATCCTGACTTCCCTGTGCATGTAAGGATTACTTAGCTGGTTTTAGACAAACAGCTCCAAGTGCAAGTAACACTCATCACTTTCATTCTGAAGAACCAAATTGCTGATGTGAGATTCTTTAGTGTGTATGTATGTGTGTGTATATGTTTTGTATATATTGTCCAGGAAAGCCTTCACTTGCTAATGTATCTACAGTATGATGCAACATTTCCATGTTGGATTTCTAAATTTCCCTGTAGTAGATGACAGTTGTCTGGAGGATCCCCCACACCAACTTTGGACTTTGTATGAATAAAAACAACAACAAAACAAACAAACAAAAAAACCCCAAATAGTCCTTATTGTATTAAGACAACATGAATTGAAATTTACAGAAAAAGAATTTAAGATCTGAGACTTTATTTTTACTCAGCAGAATGCTGCCTCATTTTCAGACATCATGTTTTGGAGAATCCCAGTGCAAAACTCTCACTGAGATTGTAATTTGAAAACACCTTAAAACCAGAGAAACAATTATATACTAAATAAATAATATAATTCTATTCATTTAGTGAATGTTATTGTTATTATTTTGTTAGAAGTCACATCCACTTGAAAATGGAAACCTCCCCATTCCTTAGCCAGCTTTCTACTGTGATCCTAGGACCACTTTCCTAGAAGATCTTTACACTCATGCTTTACTTCTCCCTTGCTATTAGAATACAAACTTACATTTCCCAGTAGACAACATGGTAATTCTTTCCACCACTTAGTTCTAATCAGAACAAATGCTTAATGGGTCAGTAAAATTTGCTTGAATTATATTTTAAAATAACTGTAAGCAAGGAAATTAGCATAGCCAAATTGTATTTTAAAATATGGTTCCAAAAATCCCTGAAGAAGCTAGTAAACATTTCTATTTCCTGTGTCTTTGAGGTGGAGATTTATAGAATATGTTAAGAATATTTATAGAATATGTTAAATATAGAATGTTTATAGAATATGTTAAGAGATATATAGAATATGTTAAGAAGTTCTAATACTTATAAATATTCCCTTTGAAGCTAATTATAGTTTAAATCCAATATTGCTTCTATATAAATTAACTTACTTCATTTAAAGGACACAAAAGTTTATTTATTTATGCAAATTCTGAAATTTGTATTTTATTGATATAGTTAAGTATAGGAGGTGACAATATTCTTTTACAAAATTCTGTATATAATTTATTATCTTTCACCTTCAGGAAGGAAAAGAGAATTATATTATTTCCTATAGCTAGGAAATTGTGATAGATAAAATAATCTCAGAGAATAGTTTAGTATGTTTTATGCCCTGAGAGTTGAATATTTCTAATTCTATATTGGAAAGAAGGCCAAAAATAAAATATTTTTCACCTGAAAACTTTTCAGATTCTTCTAGAAAAGTCTTCCCAGTAGACCATTATGTATAATGATTCCTCAGCTAAAAATAACTTTATTCATAGAATATAAAATCAAATTTAAGTTATGCACATGATTATCTAAAGTTTATTTGTATAAATTAAGCCCTTCCAGAATTCAGACCTAGTCAGGAAGAAATAAGGACATGAGGGATGCAGAAGGAAAGAGAGGGAAGTAAGTATACACATAGGATACAATTATTTTTCTTCATAAAATGCAAATTATTCTATGGCTGAATTGTAACCAGAGAGTTTGGATAATTAGTTATGTTGGGGAGCACCATTTAATAGTCACTGCAAAATCTCAGAAATTACTAAGCAGAAAGTTTCTTGATAGCACTATTTCAAATTTTTTTTTCGAGTTTCTTTTTTTTTTTAATTTTAATTTGTACTTTATTTTGCTTTACAGTACTGTATTGGTTTTGCCATACATTGCCATGAACCCACCATGAGTATACATGAGTTCCCAATCCTGAACCCCCCTCCCACCTCCCACCCCATATCATCTCTCTGGATCATCCCCGTGCACCAGCCCCAAGCATCCTGTATCCTGTATCGGACATAGACTGGCGATTCATTTCTTACATGATAGTATACATGTTTCAGTGCCATTCTCCCAAATCATCCCACCCTCTCCCTCTCCCTCAGAGTCCAAAAGTCCTTTCTATACATCTGTGTCTCTTTTGCTCTCTCACATACAGGGTTATCATTACCATCTTTCTAAATTCCATATATATATGTTAGTATACTGTATTGGTGTTTTTCTTTCTGGCTTACTTCACTCTGTATAACTGGCTCCAGTTTCATCCATCTCATTAGAACTGATTGAAATGTATTCTTTTTAATGGCTGAGTAATACTCCATCGTGTATATGTACCACTGCTTTCTTATGCATTCATCTGCTGATGGACGTCTACAGTTTTT
Source organism: Oryx dammah (assembly GCF_014754425.2). Lineage (NCBI taxonomy): Eukaryota > Metazoa > Chordata > Mammalia > Artiodactyla > Bovidae > Oryx > Oryx dammah. The sequence goes on from NW_024070186.1 coordinate 143,354,410, forward strand.
TTTTTTTTTTGGTCTAATGCATACTCCTTACATTATCTCATGATGGTAAGTGCATTTTTATGGTGGCAGCTGATTCTAAAATGACATTTAATTCATAGACTCAAATAGTTTTCCCCAATTTTATAATCAAGTACTTAAACTGATACAGAAGATGGTGAAATTCTCAATATCAAGAAAATTAACACTATCAAAACATGTGTTGGAGAGTTTTTAAAAGTGTATCATTAACTAAAATACCACTAACATTATACACTTGAGAAATATTGTTGGCATATACATCCTTCTTTTATTAAACAGAACTACATTGGAGGAACATAGTGCATCCTTTTCCCATTTGTCACCCTCTTTAGAGAAAAACTCAGGGATTACCCATTGGAAAAATAGTTATACTCTGTGATGAAAGTGTGTATTTATTAAGTAATTCTGTAATTAAAATTTTGAAAGAGTGACTTATACAGTGCTCTAGATTAATACTATATGGAGAGTTACAGATATTTAAATATGTCATTGTTTCAAAGTATTCCTGTGCAGGTTAGCTTGCTGTTAAAACTATTGCAATCTTATATGATTAACATAGCAAGTTAAAGGAAAAATAGTGTGGGATAAGGACAATTGACCAACAATTAAGGAGAAAAGTAGCACAGCATTACAGTGTATACAAATATAATACTGTTTTTATAATTTTGAATTTATTTGTTTTAAATAATGCATGTGGTAAATTACACCAGACTAATGAAATTCTTCTAGGAAACTAGGAAAAATATCTCTCTGAATATCTACAAGAAGGGATAAAATATTTGTTAAGGAATCATTTAGCTTTGTATAGCAATAACTGTCTTTTAGAAACAGGAACAGAGTTATAACAATGGCATAAAATAAAACAATGAAAATACATATTACTTTTATAAAATAATTAGCAATGATTTAAATAAATTAAAATTAAGATTACTTAGTCTTCTGAGGAAACTACTGGAATAAACAAATCTGTGTTTAGAGAGAAATCTATGATTTCATTAAAAAAACAAAAGGGAATAGACTCTGGTATCTGGCTTATTAGTTACCCCAACCAGCAGTACAATGAAAACACACTTGGAATTCTAAAAAAAACAACACACATATAATTTAGAATGTATAGCTGACTTTGTAACACAGTAAGGGTAGCAGCAAGGGTAATCCTAGATATGTACCTTGAAAAGTATTTGCATATATATCCAAAGTAATGGCACTAATAATAATTTAAGAATTTTGCATACTATTGAAAGTACAAAACAATATAAATACATGTTAATTTAGAAGAACAGATTAGAACTGGTGTACTATGCCGCTGCTGTTGCTGCCAAGTCGCTTCAGTGGTGTCCGACTCTGTGCGACCCCATAGACGGCAGCCCAACAGGCTCCCCGGTCCCTGGGATTCTCCAGGCAAGAACACTGGAGTGGGTTGCCATTTCCTTCTCCAATGCATTGAAAGTGAAAAGTGAAAGCGAAGTCGCTCAGTCGTGTCCGAGTCTTCACGACCCCATGGACTGCAGCCTACCAGGCTCCTCCGCAACAAGATAAATGAGAAAGTTAGTTGCAGAATGATATTATCATATGAATTTATAGTTTAAAATATACAAAATGAAATTATATAGTATTTGACAATAATGTATATGTAGGAAATAACAAAGATATGCATTGGAATGATATAAACTCAGCACATGATTGTAATTATTCTCTTTCAGACTAATGAGAGAAAGAGAATGTAATTGAATAAAGTCACACAAAATTCTTTTTTCTCCTTCATTTTTATCTTAAATATGTATATGGTAATAAAAATAATAAAGGGAATAAATATAATCAGCTTCTTAATCAAATTTTCAAATATAGAAAAAAATATACAAGGAATTGGAATGATGAAAGGATAAACATGCAAGAAATGCCTGTTACAGAGAACTACTGAACTGAACTGAACTGAACATAATTAATGAGTTCGACCTCTTTGATAATCTAAAAAAAATTATCAATTTGTTTTCATTCACATATTTATAATTCTAAAATTATTTTACAGCCATATGTGGTTAGAATAATTTTTAGCAAAGACAAACAGAAGTTAAGGGACTATTAACTTTATAGGTTCATAGAAATGGATATGAAAGTCACTGATCACTTTTTCTTTTCTTTTAAATGTATTTAGGTATTGAGACTTAGTTACAGGTATCTTTCTCCCTTAAATTTTGACAAATGTCAGGTCTGATTTCAGTTTTTAGTTTGTTTATCTTCTCCACTAAGCCATGAGCTATAATGCTGTCGTGTTTTTCTTCCAGAAATGTACAATTATCACGTGCAGCTCTGTTTATGAGTGGTTATAAGAAGTTAAAATAAATTAATTTTGTTTAAATGGAACTTCTGCTTAAATAGGCCCAGGGCTTTAACTTACTTCTATCTCTTTCATTACAATGGTACCCTAAACTGAATCCTAAAAACCGAATCTTAAAGAATGTGATTTACTTAAAGAAAGATATATAATAAAAATGGGAGATTTTGAAATTTATTCTTATTACTATCAATCTTAATGAAACCTGAGTGACAGCTTTGCTGTAATTTAAAAGGAAATAGACTATTTATGTGTCATATAAATGGCAGGATTAGAGTGCACTTTATGTAGCACTTAAAACTCTCTGAATTTTTATTATCTACTTATACTATTAGTATTACAGGCTCAAACATTACTATTGGTATTACCAGTTCATCTTCCTAAATACTGACTTCACATACATGGTACTAAAAAGCATTTGCAGCTTCATGAATGGATACAAAAGAGAGAGAAGACTTGTAAATAATAACTGGCACAGCTGCTTCCCACCCTCATCCCCACTCTGTCCTCCTACCTCCAAAGTCTTGGAGTTAATTATAAGTAGTTCAAGCAATATGACTAATTTTTATTACAGATGAGTAGGATTATGATTTCTGCTAAATATTTTTTAAAGTAAATAATATAATATTTACACTGAATCAAAATAGTTAAGAGAGATGAAAGCTGGAACTTAGCCCAGAGTTTCTTAAACTTAATCCTCATGAGCATTGTTTTTTTTTTTTTCTTTTTTTAATCATGAACATTTTCAGCAGCATGAGTCCCACTATTAAGAAAGAAAAAATTGTCAAATGTTAACTAAGTATATTCAAATGTTAATAAGGATGAGAATATCCATGTATCTTATGAGGACTATTTTTAGACTATTGATAGTTAAAATGAACTGAGAATGAAGCTTATGAAATATTAACAATGTTCTCATTAATCTTTGGAGAAGGCAATGGCAACCCACTCCAGTACTCTTGCCTGGAGAATCCCAGGGACAGAGGAGCCTAGTGGACTGCCATCTATGGGGTCGCACAGAGTCGGACATGACTGAAGCAACTTAGCAGCAGCAGCAGCATAAATCTTATGTTATATTGGCCAATAACAGCAACTTGTCAGATAAAAACACACACAAAAGAAAACCTAGTCAAGAATATATTTTATTTTACTGAGATACCCGTGATCCTAACAATAAATTCAAATGATCAAAACATCATAAGGTTTACAAATTAAAAACCAATAACCAAAAAAAAAAAAAGAAAGAAAGAAAGAAACAATAACCAAAGAAAGACTTTTTTATCTTAAGCTGAAGACAAACTAGCCCCTACAAGATAAGATTATATCCAACAGTTTTATTACAGAAAAACGTGTTTTGAACTTTGTTCTGTTAATAAGACACTATCCAAGTTTTGTGGGAGTATGAAAACAGACACAACTCATTGCAAGGAACTAATCTTTAGGTAGTCAGTTACTTTGATATCATTGCTAGCTTGCGATGAGAACACTTAAAATGTGGATGTTGAGATCAACTCATTCCATTTAGTCTATAAAATGATACTAAGTAATATTCCAAAAGAGTAGATTTTTGAAGTGTTTCAGTAATGAAATGGTAAAACATCTAAGCTAAACCGTACCTTTGCTTCAGGAGTTAAACTCTATATAAAATAGATGAATATAGGCTTATATTAGTACACTGATGTTTTTGATATTTTTCATACTTCAGATTGCCCCTGCAAACACAAGTTTTACATGTTAGAATGCAATGCAGAAGTACTGGAGTGGTTGAAGGAGTGCAAATGTTTGAAACAACTTTAAAAGCACTCCGCACATGATAATGGGCTAAGCAGTGTACAGATCAAGTTCAAGGGAAATGATATATACTTTTGAGAAACTATGACTAAATCATGCTGTACTATAATGGATTAACCATATTAAAAAAATGGTACTTGTGACTGCCATGTCTAATATTATGCAACGTTACACAGAATATAATCTGCAATTCTTACCAAAACACAGTCAATTCACTTCCGTCTCCCAGTTGTATCTGACTCTTTGTGACTCCATAGACTGCAGCACGCCAGGCCTCCCTGTCTATCACCAACTCCCAGAGTTTACTCAAACTCATGGCCATTGAGTTGGTGATGCCACCAAACCACCTCATCCTCTGTCGTCCCCTGCTCTTCCCACCTTCAATCTTTCCCAACATCAGGGTGATTTCAAATGAGTCAGTTCTTCCTATCAGGTGACCAAACAATTGGAATTTCAGCTTCAAGATCAGTCCTTCCAATGAATATTCAGGACTGATTACCTTTAAAATGAACTGTTTGGATGTCCTTACAGTCCAAGGGACTCTCAAGAGTCTTCTCCAACATCATAGTTCAAAAGCATCAATTCTTCAGTGCTCAGCTTTGTTTATACTCCAACTCTCACATCCATACATGAATAATGGAAAAACCATAGCCTTGACTAGACGAACCTCTGTTGGCAAAGTAATGTCTCTGCTTTTTAATATGCTGTCTAGATTGGTCAGAACTCTTTTTCCAAAGAGTAAGTGTCTTTTAATTTCAAGGCTGCAGTCAAAATCTGCAGTGATCTTGAAGCCCAAAACAATAAAGTCAGCCGCTGTTTATACACTGTTTTCTCATCTACTTGCCATGAAGTGATGGGCCCAGATGCCATGATCTTCATTTTCTGAATGTTGAGCTTTAAGCCAACTTTTTCACTCTCTTCTTTCACTTTCATCAAGAGGCTCTTTACATTTTCTTAGCTTTCTGCCATAAGGTGGTATCATCTGCATATCTGACGTTATTGATATTTATCATGGCAATCTTGATTCTAGCTTGTTCTTCATTCAGCCCAGCATTTCTCATGATGTACTCTGCATATAAGTTAAATAAGCAGGGTGACAATATACAGCCTGGACGTACTCCTTTTCCTTTTTGGAACCAGTCTGTTCCATGTTCAGTTCTAACTGTTGCTTCCTGACCTGCATACAAGTTTCTCAAGAGGTGGGTCAGATTGTCTGGTATTCCCATCTCTTTCAAAATTTTCCAGTTTGTTGTGATCCACACAATCAAAGGCTTTGGCAGTGTCAATAAAGCAGAAATAGATATTTTTTGGAACTCTCTTGCTTTTTCGATGATCCAGTGGATGTTGGCAATTTGATCTCTGTTTCCTCTGCCTTTTCTAAAACCAGCTTGAAAATCTGGAATTTCACTATTAACATACTTTTGAAGGCTGGCTTGGATAATTTTGAGCATTACTTTACTAGCATGTGAGATGAGTGCAATTGTGTGGTAGTTGGAGCATTCTTTGGTATTTTCTTTTTTGAGATTGGAATGAAAACTGACATTTTCCAGTCTTGTGGCCACTGCTGGGTTTTCCAAATTTGCTGGCATATTGAGTGCAGCACTTTAACAGCCTAATCTTTTAGGATTTGAAATAGCACAACTGGAATTCAATCATCTCCACTATCTTTGCTCGTAGTGATGCTTCCTAGGGCCCCCTTGGCTACACATTCCAGGGTGTCTGGCTCTAGGGGAGTGATCACACTATCATGATTATCGGAGTCATGAAGATCCTTTTTTATAGTTCTTCTGTGTAGTCTTACCACCTCTTCTTAATATCTTCTGCTTGTGTTGGTCCACATCATTTCTGTCCTTTATTGAGTCCCTCTTTGCATTAAATTTTCCCTTGGTAAATTTTTTGAAGGGATCTCTAGTCTTTCCCATTCTACTGTTTTCATCTATTTCTTTGTACTGATCACTAAGGAAGGCTTTCTTATCTCTCCCTGCTATTCTTTGGAACTCTGCATTCAACTGGGTATACCGTTCCTTTATTCCTTTGCATTTTGCTTCTCTTTTTTTCTCCAGCTATTTGTAAGGCTGCTGGGACAGCCATTTTGCTTTTTTGCATTTCTTTTCCTTGGAGACGGTCTTGATCTCTGTCTCCTGTACAATGTCACAAATCTCTGCTCATAGTTCATCATGCACTCTGTCTATCAGATCTAATCCCTTGAATCTATTTGAATGTTATACACTTCCACTGTATAATCATAAGGGCTTTGATTTTGGTCATACCTGAATGGTCTAGTTGTTTCCCCTACTTTCTTCAACTTAAGTCTGAATTTGGCAATAAGAAGTGCATGATTTGAGCCACAGTCAGCTCCCAGTCTTTTTTTTTTGCTGACTGTATAGAGCTTCTCCATCTTTGGCTGCAAATTGTATAATCAGCCTGATTTTGGTGTTGACTGTCTGGTGATGTCCATGTGTAGAGTCTTCTCTTGTGTTGTTGGAAGTGGGTGTTTACTATGACCAGTGCATTCTCTTGGCAAAACTCTATTAGCCTCTGCCTTACTTCTTTCTATGCTCCAAGGCCATATTTGCCTGTTACTCTAGGTATTTCTTGAGTTCCTACTTTTGCATTCCAGTCCCTTTAATGAAAAGGACATCTTTTTTGGGTATTAGTTCTAGATGGTCTTGTAGGTCTTCAAAGAACCATTCAACTTCAGTTTCTTCAGCATTACTGGTCAGGGCATAGACTTGGGTGACGGTGATAGTGAATGGTTTGGTTTAGAAATGTACATAGATCATTCTGTCATTCTTGAAGTTACATCCAACTACTGCATTTTGGATTATTTTCTTGACTATGATGGCTATTCCATTTCTTCTAAGGGATTCTTGCCCACAGTAGTAGATATAATGGTCAACTCAATTAAATTCACCCATTCCCATACATTTTAGTTAGATGATTTCTAAATCACACAGTGCCTTTATAAGCTGAAGTGGTCAATCCCATATATGTTCAATTGGCTAATCTCTCCAGGCTCATTTTCTTACTTTTTTTTTTATTTTTGTAATGTTGATCTTTCATGCCCATATGGTGTCATTCTATATCTTGCTTCCAGGGTTTTGAATATACTATTGAACTTGCAAAGAACACTTTGCCTTCTCCATCCCTTGGTTTTTTCTCTCCGTTATCTTCAAATGATCCTCATGTCTCTAATTATACTCCATTTTCCTAGAGAGGTTTCCACCGCTCCCAGATATGTCTAAATCAGTATCTTTAGTATTTCTGTATAGAACATATTTGAATTTTTAATCATTTCTGTATTTGGAGATTATTAAAAATATATATTTGACTACAGTTAATATCTCATGTTGTGTTAGTTTCAGCTGTACAGAAAAGTTGTTTGTTCAGTTATATATATATTTAATTCATTTCCCATTTAGGTTATTGTTTCCAAGCTATACAGTAGATTGAGCAGAGTTCTTAGGCTATACAGTAGATTCTTAATTGTTATATATTTTATATATCAGTTCAGTTCAGTTCAGTTCAGTCACTCAGTTGTGTCCAACTCTTTGCGACCCCATGAATCACAGCATGCAAGGCCTCCCTGTCCATCACCATCTCCCGGAGTTCACTCAGACTCATGTTCATCGAGTCTGTGATGTCATCCAGCCGTCTCATCCAGGGTCGTCCCCTTCTCCTCCTGCACCCAATCCCTCCCAGCATCAGTCTTATCCAATGAGTCAACTCTTCGCAAGAGGTGTCCAAAGTACTGGAGCTTCAGCTTTAGCATCATTCCTTCCAAAGAAATCCCAGGGTTGATCTCCTTCAGAATGGACTGGTTGGATCTCCTTGTAGTCCAAGGAACTCTCAAGAGTCTTCTCCAACACCACAGTTCAAAAGCATCCATTCTTTGGCGCTCAGCCTTCTTCACAGTCCAACTCTCACATCCATACATGACCACAGGAAAAACCATAACCTTGACTAGACGGACCTTAGTCAGCAAAGTAATGTCTCTGCCTTTGAAAATACTATCTAGGTTGGTCATAATTTTTCTTCCAAGGAGTAAGTGTCTTTTAATTTCATGGCTGCAGTCACCATCTGCAGTGATTTTGGAGTCCAAAAGAAAATAAAGTCTGACACTGTTTCTACTGTTTCCCCATCTATTTCCCATGAAGTGATGGGACCAGATGCCATGATCTTCGTTTTCTGAATGTTGAGCTTTAAGCCAACTTTTTCACTCTCCTCTTTCACTTTCATCAAGAGGCTTTCTGGTTCCTCTTCACTTTCTGCCATAAGAGTGGTGTCATCTGCATATCGGGGTTTATTGATATTTCTCCCCACAATCTTGATTCCAGCTTGTGTTTCTTCCAGTCCAGCGTTTCTCATGATGTACTCTGCATAGAAGTTAAATAAGCAGGGTGACAATATACAGCCTGGACGTACTCCTTTTCCTATTTGGGACCAGTCTGTTGTTCCATGTCCTGTTCTAACAGTTGCTTCCTGACTTGCATACAGATTTCTCAAGAGGCAGGTTAGGTGGTCTGATATTCACTTCTCTTTCAGAATTTTCCACAATTTACTGTGATCCACACAGTCAAAGGTTTTGGCATAGTCAGTAAAGCAGATATACATGTTTTTCGGGAACTCTCTTGCTTTTTCCATGATCCAGCGGATGTGGGCAATTTGATCTCTGGTTCCTCTGCCTTTTTTAAAACCAGCTTGAACATCAGGGAGTTCACAGTTCATGTATTGCTGAAGTCTGGCTTGGAGAATTTTGAGCATTACTTTACTAGCATGTGAGATAAGTGCAATTGTGTGGTAGTTTGAGCATTCTTTATTGTTTTTCTTTGGAATTGGAATGAAAACTGACCTTTTCCAGTCCTGTGGCCACTACTGAGTTTTCCAAACTTGCTGGCATATTGAGTGCAGCACTTTCATAGCACCATCTTTCAGAATTTGAAACAGCTCAACTGGAATTCCATCACCTCCACTAGCTTTGTTCGTAGTGATGTTTTCTAAGGCCCACTTGACTTCACATTCCAAGATGTCTGGCTTTAGATTAGTGATCACATCATCATGATTATCTGGGTCATGAAGATCGTTTTTGTACAGTTCTTCCATGTATTCTTGCCACCTCTTCTTAATATCTTCTGCTTCTGTTAGGTCTATACCATTTCTGTCCTTTATCGAGCCCGTCTTTGCATGAAATGTTCCCTTGGTATCTTTAATTTTCTTAAAGAGATCTCTAGTCTTTCTCATTCTGTTATTTTCCTCTATTTCTTTGCATTGATCACTGTCAAGAAGGCTTCCTTATCTCTTCTTGCTATTCTTTGGAACTCTGCATTCAGATGCTTATATCTTTCCTTTTCTCCTTTGCTTTTCACCTCTCTTCTTTCCACAGCTATTTGTAAGGCCTCCCAGACAGCCATTTTGCTTTTTTGCATTTCTTTTTCATGGGGATGGTCTTGATCCCTGTCTCCTATGCAATGTTATGAACCTCATTCCATAGTTCATCAAGCACTCTCTCTGTCAGATCTAGACCCTTAAATCTATTTCTCACTTCCACTGTATAATCATAAGGGATTTGATTTAGGTCATACCTGAATGGTCTAGTGGTTTTCCCTACTTTCTTCAATTTCAGTCTGATTTTGACAATAAGGAGTTCATCATCTGAGCCACAGTCAGCTCCCGGTCTTGTTTTTGCTCACTGTATAGAGCTTCTCCATTGTTGGCTGCAAAGAATATAATCAATCTGACTTCGATATTGACCATCTGGTGATGTCCATGTGTAGAGTCTTCTCTTGTGTTGTTGGAAGAGGGTGTTTGCTATGACCAGTGCATTTTCTTGGCAAATCTCTATTACTCTTTGCCCTGCTTCATTCCGCATTCCAAGGCCAAATTTGCCTGTTACTCCAGGTGTTTCTTGACTTCTTATTTTTGCATTGCAGTCCCCTAAAATGAAAAGGACATCTTTTTTGGGTGTTAGTTCTAAAAGATCTTGTAGGTCTTCATAAAACCATTCTAGGACCACAGCCTTGTCTAACTCAATGAAACTAAGCCATGCCTGGGGGCAACCCAAGACGAGCAGGTCCTGGTGGAGAGGCCTGACAGAATGTGGTCCACTGGAGAAGGGAATGGCAAGCCACTTCAGTATTCTTGAGAACCCCATGAACAGTAGGAAAAGGCAAAATGATAGGATACCAAAGGAGGAACTCCCCAGGTCATTAGGTGCCCAATATGCTACTGGAGATCAGTGGAGAAATAACTCCAGAAAGATTGAAGGGATGGAGCCAAAGCAAAAACAACACCCAGCTGTGGATGTGACTGGTGATAGAAGCAAGATCCGATGCTGTAAAGAGCAATATTGCATAGGAACCTGGAATGTCAGGTCCATGAATCAAGGCAAATTGGAAGTGGTCAAACAAGAGATGGCAAGAGTGAACGTCGACATTCTAGGAATCAGCGAACTAAAATGGACTGGAATGGGTGAATTTAACTCAGATGACCATTATATCTACTACTGTGGGCAGGATCCCTCAGAAGAAATGAAGTGGCCATCATGGTCAACAAAAGAGTCTGAAATGCAATACTTGGATGTAAACTCACAAATGACAGAATGATCTCTGTTCGTCTCCAAGGCAAACCATTCAATACCACAGTTATCCAAGTCTATGCCCCAACCAGTAACGCTGAAGAAACTGAAGTTGAACGGTTTTATGAAGACCTACAAGATATTTAGAACTAACACCCAATTTTATATATAGTCCTGTGCATATGTCAACCCCAAACTCCCAATTTATCCATCCCTGCCATTACTTTCTCCCATTGCTATCTATAAGTTTGTTTTCTAAGGCTGTGAATCTGTTTCTGTTTTGTAAATATGTTCATTTGTGTCAATTTTTTTAGATTATATTTAAAAGGGATATCTTATGATATTTGTCTTTCTCTGTCTGACTTAAACTTAACATGATCATCTCCATTGCAAATGTCATTATTGCATTATTTCTAATGGCTAAGCAACACATGCTTTATCCATTTTTCTACTTTGGCCACCTCATGAGAAGAGTTGACTCATTGGAAAAGACTCTGATGCTGGGAGGGATTGAAGGCAGGATGAAAAGGGGATGACAGAGGATGAGATGGCTGGATGGCATCACCGACTTGATGGACATGAGTCTGAGTGAACTCTGGGAGCTGGTGATGGACAGGGAGGCCTAGCGTTCTGCGATTCATGGGGTTGCAAAGAGTCGGACATGACTCAGTGAACTGAACTGAACTGGACTGATGAACATTTAGGTTGCTTCAATGTCTTGGTTGTTATGAACAGAGATGTAATGAAATTTGTTACGCATTTATCCTTTTGAATCATAGTATTTCCTGGATACATGTCCAGTAGTGGTATTGCTGGATAATAGGGTAGCACTACTTTTATTTTGTAAGGAACCTCATACTGTCCTCCATTGCTATTGTACCAATTTACATTCCCACCAATGGTGTAGGAGGGCTACCTTTTTCCATACCCACTTCAGCATTTATTGTTTGTAGACTTTGTGATATGGCCATTCTGACTGGTGTGAAGTGATATTTCATTGTAGTTTTGATTTGTTTTTCTCTAATAATTTATTATGTTGAGCAATTATTTATGTGCCTTTTAGCCATCCATATGTCTTTTTTAGAAAAATATCTTTCAGTCTTTTGCACATTTTTTATTTTTTATTTTTTAATATTGAGCTATATGAGCTGTTTGCAAATATTTTCTCTCATTCTGTGGATTGTCCTTCTATTTTCCTTATGGTTTCCCTTGCTGTGCAAAAGCATTTTAGTTTAATTAGGTGCAGATAACATGATAATACAAATAGAGAATCATGAAGATGGAACCATATAAGTAAGAAAACTTATGAACAAATCTGGCAAAGTTGCAAGATACAAAATCAATACACAATAATTTGTTGCATTTCTATACACTAAAAACAAAAGATCAAAAAGAGCAACTGAAGAAACAATACCAGTCACCACACATCAAAAAAGAATAAAAATATCTAGGGACAAACTTAACTAAGAAGGCCAAGACCTGTATATAGAATAATATAGGATACTGATAAAAGAAATCAAAGATGACAAACAGATGGAAAGATATACCATATTCTTGGATTAGAAGAATCATTCCTATCAAAGTGACTATGCTTCCCATGGCAATCTATGGACTCAATGCAATCCCTATTAAAGTTTTTCACAGAACTAGACCAATAATAATAAGAATAAGAATAAGTTTAAGTTTGTATGGAGACACAGAATATCCTGAACTGCTAAAGAAAACTTGAGAAAGAAAAGTGGAGCTGATGTAATCAGGTTCCTTGACTTGAGAGTATATTACAAAACTACAGTAATCAAAACAGCATGACACTGGCACACAAATAGAAACATAGCTCAATGGAGCAGGTCAGAAACCCAGACATAAACCCATGCACCTATGATCACTTACTCCATTACAAAGGAGGCGAGAATATACAATGGAGAAAAGACAGTGTCTTCAATAAACAGTGCTGGGAAAATTGGACAACTACATGTAAAACAATGAAAGTAGAACATTCTCTCACACCATGCATACAATTAAACCCAAAATGGATTAAAGAACTAGATGTGTGACCAGATATTATAAAATACTTAGAGGGAAACATAGGCAGAACACGCTTACAAAAATCACAGGGAGATCTTTTTGGATCTGTCTCCTAGGATAATGGAAATAAAAACAAAAATAAACGAATGAGACTTGATTATCTTTGGAATTCTTATTTCCAGATAAGAATGTAAGCTCCATGAAGTCATGCACTATATATATTTCACTCTCCATTCCTTTAGCCATAGAACACAGGTAATCAAACAAACAATTTTTGTTATTTGTAGCACACATGTATTCAAACAAATAATTTTATACAAATTTTCATAGCAACAGTAATCACCATAGCCAAAAGGTAATATCAGGTGATGTCCATCAACTGTTGAATGGATAAAAAATAGTGATATACCCATAGAGTAAAACATTGTTCTGCCAAGAAAAGAAATACTATTCTACAATGAAGATGAGCTACTAAAAATTATTCTAAATGATAGAAGCCACAAAATGTCACATATTGTAGGATTCCATTTATATGAAACTTTCAGAAGCGGTACATCCAGAGAATCATAATGCAGACAAAGGGTTTCCAGAGGTTGGGTGAAAAGGAAATGAGTAATTCCTGCATACCATATATGGGCTTTCCTTTTGACATGATGAAAATGTCTTGGAACTTAAAGAGGGTATGGTTGTGCAATGTTGGAAATGTACTAAATGAAAGAAAAAAGTACACCTTAAAATGTTTAATGAATAATTTTTTGTTATATGAATTTTGTCTCAAAAATTTGAAAAAAGAAATGTGAAGGCTGTCACACATATGTGAACTAGCAAACATATTCTGGTTTATTTATGTAACTCTTTAGCTGTACATAATCTAAGTTATAATGTGAAAAACTATATACAAGCACACATATACTTAGATTGATGTTTGGAATCAAGTAATATATATTTTTGTATTATGCACTATATTATAGAGACTATACATTTCATATCAATTTTAAAATAGGGACTTTACTGGAAATTCAGTGGTTAATACTCCACATTTCCAATGCAGGGGCCATGGGTTCAATCCCTGGTCAGGAAACAAAGATCTCATGTGATGTGTGGTGTGGCCACAAAAAATAATAATGATAATAATAATATAAGAAGGTTAATTTTATTGTATCCAATTACACAGTCCAATGTTCAAAACAATATCCCTAATTTTGATCATCTAATTTATAATTAAAAGCTCTTACCACAGATTAATTGCAAAAGGAAGACAGGTCAATGGCTTAAATCCATATGTCTAGTTATATACAAAATCTAACTGGATTCTAAAGTTGATCATTATTGCTGTAATGACAACTAATTGTTAAGAGAGAAATATATATTTTAAATACCAATATCTATCCTATTGTGCAGTGTGCTTTTCCCACTGGGTACTAAATTTATAGAAATGTTGTATGATTAAATAGAAATTATTTTAAAATTTAGCTCATATTTATATTCTAAAAGAATTTTGTATTTTCAAGTAGTACCTCATGATGAAAAAATGAGCAATATTTAATAAATTGACTCATCTTTCAAAGTTCTGAAGAAAGAATTCTGGAATAAAACAAAATTTGAAAACCATTGATATAATGACTCAGCAACCAGACTACATTTGGCTTATAATTTTGTTTTGAATACTTTTTAAAAGCAATAATAAATTGAACACCACTGAGGAAAGATATTTTCCCCAAATTGAGCATGAATGCTGAAGGCAATTATCACAGCTTGTCCTCTCAAACTATGAGTTTTATCATTATTGTTGAAATACAGTAACAACATGTAACTACAAATATAAAAGTGGTTGGTATATGTTGTGTGTCTAGGTATATGATCCTTAATACTATTCACTAATCTTACCTTGTATTCAACAAAAGTAGCTTAATAACTTAGTCTAAAAGTAATGTGGTTTCCATAACACACACACACAGACATACACACATATATATAGATATAGATATAGATATATAGATAGAAATGCATGTATAGGCTTTCCCAGTGGCTCAATGATAAAGAATCTGCCTGCAATGCGGAAGACATGGGTTCTATCCTTGAATTGGAAGATTCCCCTGGAGGAGGAATTGGCAATGCACTCCAGTATTCTTGCCTGGGAAATCACATGGACAGAGGAGCCTGGTGGACTATGGGGTTGCAAAAGAGTCAGACTTATTTAGTAACTAAACAACAACAAATATATATATGAAGAAATGATATATATATATATATAGTGTGTGTGTGTGTGTGTGTGACTGTGTGTATATACATATGCACACAGAATTATTGAATGTGAGACCTAATAAATTGTACTTTTAAAAATACCTTCATTGAAGAATCTGGTTCTGGGCCAAAATCATCTTATGTGTTACTTTTCAGACCTGACTGATTAGATATTATAAGAAGTTTATCTGGCAGGTCTCAAGGGACTAAGCTCCCCTCTCACACAAGACCTGAGGTACAGCTAGTGCACTATGGCCTCTGAAGGGAGTTTCAATCAAGCACTTACTCAGCAACTCCCCGCCAACCCTTCACCCCCAACCCAGCCATCCAGCCATGCTCTTTGAATAACTCCATTTTAGACTTAGGGATCTCTTTTTGCTCCATTTGGAGGTGTCCTTTTGGGAGCCTTACTTGCATGTGTGCCAAATCCATTCAGTGGTGTCCGACTCTGTGCGACCTGAAGGACTGTAGCCTGCCAGGCTTCTCTGCCCATGATTTTCTTTAGGCAAGAGTACTGGAGTGGGTTGCCATGCCCTCCTCCAGGGGATCTACCAGACCCAGGGATCCCAGCCTGCATCTCTTTTGACTCCTACATTGGCAGATAGGCTCTTTACCACTAACACTACCTCGGAGCCTTGCACCAAGAGCTCTCTCAGATACTTCTGTTGAGATCTCCTTACAGATTGAGGGGGGAATTAAAAAGACATTTTCCACTTTGACTCGTATTTTTCTAATTCCAACTTTATCCATTCTCTCTCCCCTTTTGGTTTCCAGGTATATAGAACAAAAGGCTTTTTGTTTGGCACTCCCTTGGAAGTGAGAACCTTTGTCTGTGCTGATACATTTGACTTTCCACCAGTGCTGTCCTGTGAAAAAATCATGGAAGTTGGTGAGTTCTCCTGTTGCCTATATGATCACAGCAATTGACTGAAGGCTTAACTCTTTTGTCTTATTTTATTCAGTTAGTCTTGACACCTGGCAGCTCAACTGTTTCCAGCTCAGCCTCAGCTCTTCATACTCTATTCATCATTAATTATCATATGTTTTTGGAAAGAAATTTTGAAAATTCATTACATGATCAAAGTCATGATCAAAGAATATAGTCATAGTGGACACTCTGTGCTCCCAGATATGCCCAGATTTATTCATCTGTGTTGTGTGTCTGTACCCCAGCTTCTAAATACTTCGCCTGTCATATTTTTCAAAATTCTTTATTAGAGGTTCCAGAGGTTTATGACACCTTCCTCTCCAAATGGTTCCCCCTCTAACTACTTTCTCAGGTAGCCTTTAACCAAGGTTACCATAGTGTAGAGGGTTTTCCAGGTGGAGTTAGTGGTAAAGAACCTGCCTACTAATGCAGGAGACATAAGAAACCTGTATCCAATCTTGCATGGAGAAGATCTCCTGGAGGAGGGCGTGGCAACCCACTCCAGTATCCTTGCCTGGAGAATCCCACGGACAGAGGAGCCTGATGGGCTGCGGTCCATAGTGTCACAAAGAGTTGGACATGACTGAAGTGACATAGCGTGCACACACACACCATAGAGAAAGAACATGAAAGCTAGTTCTCTTTCCCATAGCTGGGACAGTCTCAGAGGTGTAATTTACCCTCCGGAGATCTCCATGAGATCAAATGGAACGGAACAAGGTACAAAACATTGTAGCTCGGCTTCTTCCTTCTTCCTTGCCCTGCATTTCTTCCTTGAGTATTACTCTTGGAAGTAGTTCCTTAATAAATCACTTGCATTCTCATCTCTTCTTTTGCTTTCGAGGAATTTGACTTAAAACAAGGATAGAAACTAGTGCTTAGAAAACAGACTTTTTGTTTTTTGGGTTTTTTCTTCTGCAGCTTTTTTAATCCCATAGCTCTAAAAACACAGAAGAAATGGACACGTTTCTGCAAAAGAAAGTTTTAAGGAGGGAGTAGTCATAGCATTGCTTTAAAATCTAGAAATATTTTTTTAATGTTTGGAAAATTTTCCTATGATACCAATGAGATATAGGCCTCATAATACAGAGAAACCATACATCAATCTTATTTGGCAGTAAAACCCAACACTTTTAATAAAATATTAGCAAGCAGATATAACTAATTATTTTAAAAAGGAAGATGTATACCAAAATGAGGAGCTTTTATTGTGGGAATATAATAATTTTTTAAAAATTAGAAAGCATATTAGTGTATTAAAATAAGTTAATGAGTTAAAGGAGAAAATCCTGGATGTACTGACATATGGATTTTAAAATTCTACATTTGTTTTAAAGAAAAGCAAAAAACTTTTTATTTAACTGTAACAGACAAATTCCTTAATTAGAATAAGATTGTATTTGAAACTAATAATAAAGATACTACATAGATGAGCAATTAAAATTTTTTCCTTGAAATCATCAAAAAGGAAGAATTACTACCTATCAAAATCATCAATAAATATAGTTTGGGGATAAAGAGATTAAGTAATGTAAGTATGTAAAAAACTAAGGAAAAATTATATATGAATATTAGAGAATTAGAAAAGTAAATCACAACTTTTTGCAAGCAATATCTACCCAGAAACCCCAAGAAAATCAACTGAAACAATAATTAGAACTGATGAAAGAGATTATTATATAACAGGGAAAATAAAAAATAGACATAAAAGAGATGGCATATAAAGTGTTATAAAATATTTATTAGAAAAAACATTAATGTTAATATTTAATAAGAAATGTGGGGAAGTAATGTGACAAAATTTTAATTATCTAAAGTAATAAAAAAGTTTGCATTTTAGACAGAAAAGTTGAGAATGTCAAGTGTTTTCCTTTCTATACTTATACCTCCAGATTAATTTTCAAAAGGATCATCAAATTCTAAAAATAAAAATTCCTGAGATTTTGAATTGCAGTTTATTTTAATAAAATTTTTATTTGAAAAAAAAAAAACCATGAAAGAAGACATGTCAAGAAGCTGACAAAATGTTTTATCTTCTGTACAATAAATAACCAAGTAAAATTTGAACATTCTGAGAAGAGGAAGGGAGTGTGTAAAGTGGCTTATGAATTGGCCTTGTACATTAAATGCCAGGAAACTGCTTTTCACTGCTCATTCCAAAGGCATTGGATAGTTTTCTTTTATATCAAAAATAATAGAAGGTGACATAGCCAGGGAAGAAAATGGGGCCCCCAATGATGGAGCCTGCTACACAATAAAAGTTACAATCTGATACATTTCATTGTTTTCCTAGGTAGAAATTGGTATAAGCAACTGGAACCCAAGCCTAAATTTCCAGAGAGAATTGGATAAAAAATTTGGGGGGTGAAAACTTAAGTGAGTGTAACTCATAGTTATTTGGAGAAGAAAATAAGCTACTATTAACAGAATAGTGTTTAGATAAATCCACATTATATACAACATAGATTTATAATTTTTTTTATTTTTTACTCTGGAACTCCATTACATAAGGCGTAACTAAAATAAAGAACTCTCATGTTACTCTTGTCTTTTATTACTTACTGTTTTTCACTGAGATACAAATGCAGTATTATTTTTCTTTTTCGGCCTTCTCTGAAAAATTAAATGTTGCAGGGAAAGACATAATTGCTCTCTATATTTTCTTTGTGCATAGATGTGGAACTAGGCACATTTTCCTTTCCAATTAATATGATGGAAAAAATTTATAGCATTGTAGACATTTTCGTTTCCTACCAACAATTACCTGTGTGAGCAGAAAGCTACACTATATCCCTGGGTGATAATTGAATTGGGGAATAAGAAGATGTTGGTATGGAGAGGAGATTTTCTAATTAGTAAATATAATTAAATATGATAAATTTATACTAACTTCAGCATCCAGAATAACTATTATTTAATTAACTTCTCATGAATATAAATTAAATTTATTACATTAAATATGACTACCAAATCTAAAGTTATATAAATAACTTTAGATATAACAAATATAACTGAATAAAGTATTTTTATCAAAAATTGCTTTTATGAGTAATATAAAATCAAAGCAAGCCAAATGACACATACAAGCAAAAACATTTTGATTAAATTTATATTAATTAGCTTATGCTGGCAAAGTTTAATGACTGGTTCTCTTGAGGAAAGAAATATTATACTTGTATTGTTTGCAGATTTTGTGGTGCCACTCATACCATGGGCAATTTCAAGCTACTAACATGATATCACTGAGCATGGGGAAGAGATACTCACAATGGACTCTCATGAGTCATTGTAAGCCAGCTACACCACATACAGTCACTGATGAATATTTTATCATGATCAACTAAGAGCCTTTATGAAATTGTAGGCATTATATGTATATGTAAAAGTTGCTAAATGAATACAAAACAATTGAAACATAACATGAATAACTTCTTAATGATTCACTCATAAAGAATGCACAGTATCATTGTTAATTAATTCCAAAGCTCACTTAGCTATATAAAATGTCACTCATTGTTATCGACTCTTAGTGTACATACAGAAAATTGCAACTCTCTTTACTATTCTATACAAAGTTGAATATGACAGTTAAATAAACCACTGTGTGAAAATAAAATATATCAACATTGCCTAAGGGAGGAGAATAAATATACCAGCAGAGTTGTAAAACATTGAATAAGCTGTCAAAATTCTTTCACAAATGGTCAATATTTTTAAAATTCTACAGAAGAGATTTCATTTAAGCTATTGAAAGAGTTCAAAACGGTAGAAATACATGACTATTGTGAGTTTTCATGATCTGATCCATTACTTTGTGTTCAAACTCCTCCCCTACCTCATTCCTGTTTGTTCCTTCTACATTTTTGCTCTTCTCTTCACCCCTCAGCTTTTCCTGCAGGTGAGAAGTCCCCTCTCGTTTCTGAACCTTGAGGCTTCTTGTAGTGATCTTCTGGAATTCTCACTCTTCATCCTTTAGACATTAAATACTACCTCCTCTTCCACCCAACTTTTATTAGCGTACTTTCAAACACTCCTTTTCTGTAATTGCATTATTTATTGATATCTTTTACGTAGATATTTAGGGCTTCCCAAGTGACGCTAGTGGTAAAGAACCCGCCTGCCAATGCAGGAGACTGAGACTCAGGTTCAATCTGGGACGATCCCCTGGAGGGGAAAATGGCAATCCACTCCAGTATTTTTGCCTGAAGAATCCCATGGACAGAGGAGCCTGGTGGGTCACAGACTATAAGGTCACAAATAGTGGGACACAACTGAAGTGACTTAGCACACACTAAGGTATTTATTATCTGTCTCCCTCAACATAATGTAAATTCCATGAGGACAAGTGCATTTGTTTTCTACGGCTGTGTAAGAAATTATTATACATAGTGATTTAAATGAACACAAATATATTATCTCAGTTTCCTTGGGTCAGGGTTCTGGGCAGGGTTTTCCTGGGTTCTCTGGGCAATGTCTCAACCAGGAAAAAATCAAGGTGGTGGCCAGGGTTATGATTTTAAAGAGAGGCTCTGCCTTCTCTTCAAAGTTTACTAGGTGTTAATTTACTTCCTTGCAGTTATAAGACAGAGGTACCTGCTTTCTTACTGGCTGTCAACTGGGATTATTCTCAGCTCCTGGAACCTACATACTATTTCACAGACAGCTGGAGAATCTCTTCCTTCTGCTAAGATGGAACACTATATAAGGTAACACAACCACTAAAATGACTATCTGTAGTATAATAAAAAGTGTATTTGATTTGTCCTGGTTTCTGGCACAGGGCTAAAACTCGGAGTTTCCCAATGATAGGGATGTCTGTTGTATGTTAATGAGATGATTCAGGTGTGTGTATAGGGGTAGAGGGAGCTGGATGATTTCAGAGGGTGGCTAGCCTCCAGAAAAACTTACCAGATGATTAGAGGGTTAGAACTTTCAACTCCACTCCTCAACCCCTGGGGAAGGGATACCAGTTGGAGACTGAGTTCAATCACCCACAGCTAGCAATTAAATCAATTGTGCTTTTATAATAAAAAGTTAATTAAAACAAAAACTCAGAATGACAATATTTGGGGGAGTTTCTGTGTTGGTGAAAGTAGTGTGGGACAGCCTGACTCCTCTGGGACAGAGGCTCCTGTGCTTGAGACCCTTGCAGAGCTTTCTCTGTGTACCTCTTCACTGGGTTGGTCATTTGTATCCTTTATCATAAAACAACAGTCATAAATATAGTGCTTTTCTAAGTTCTGTGATTCAGTCTAGCAAATAATTGAACATGCGTTCTGTGTGTGTCACCTGTCATCTGCAGATGACACCACCTTTATGGCAAAAAGCGAAGAAGAACTAAAGAGCCTCTTGATGAAAGTGAAAGAGGAGAATGAAAAAGTTGGCTTAAAGTTCAACATTCAGAAAACAAAGATAATGGCATCAGGCCTCATCACTTCATGTAAAATAATTGGGGAAACAGTAGAAACAGTGGCTGATTTATTTTGGGGGGCTCCAAAATCACTGCAGATGGTGATTGCAGCCATGAAATTAAAAGACGCTTATTCCTTGGAAGAAAAGTTATGACCAACCTAGACAGAATATTAAAAAGCGGAGACATTACTTTGCCAACAAAAGCCCATCTAGTCAAAGTTATGCTTGTTCCAGTAGTCATATATGGTTGTGAGAGTTGGACTATAAAGAAAGCTGAGCACTGAAGAATCGATGCTTTTGAACTGTGGTGTTGGAGAAGACTCTTGATAGTCTCTTGGACTGCAAGGAGATCCAATCAGTCCATCCTAAAGGAAATCGGTCCTGAACATTCATTGGAAGGACTGGAACTGAAGCTGAAACTCCAATACTTTGGCCATTTGATACAAAGAACTGACTCATTGGAAGAGACCCTGATGCTGGGAAAGATTGAAGGTGGGAGGAGAAGGGGACAATGGAGCATGAGATGGTTGGATGGTATCTCTGACCCAATGGACGTGAGTTTGAGTAAACTCTGGGAGTTGTGATGGGCAGGGAGGCCTGGCATGCTACAGTCCATTGGGTTATGAAGACTCGGACATGGTAGTGACTGAACTGACTGAGCAGAAGTGTGGGAACCCCACTTAGAGTTGGCATCTGAGATGGGGCAGCCTTGTGGAACTGACCTCTTAACTTGTGGGGTCAGCACTCGATTGCAAGTGGTTACTCTCAGAATTGAATTGAATTTTTATACTTCCAGTTGATGTCAGAGAGTTGGAACATCAGTTGTTGTAAGGAAAAAATAAGTACCACTTCATCACCTTTGCCATATAATATAGCCTAATTAGGGGAGCAAATAGTCTTTCATAGTGACCTCTCCCACTTGTGACTCAAGGAAAGTCAGGGTCACAGGACCTATACAGCAGCGGGTAGGGACCAGAGACAATCTTAGAATTCTTTCAACCACAGCCAAGTTTCTATATGCCTAGGGCCAAAAATCACCCAAGTAAATAATTGAGTATAAAGTTGCTTTCTGAAGATGAACTTTCTACATTTGGCCTATTGTTTATATAAAGAAAACCATTTCATTTAAAAATAGTTAAAATGATGAAGTCATTTCATTGATACATAACATAGGTAGCCATTATCCACATTCAGGTCAAAGTTACCCTTGCTTCATGTAAGGTGTTAGATGCTGATACTCCAAAACTGACCAAAGAATCACATAGTTAGTTTTATAACCATTATGAAATGTTATGGTTGGTGACTTGAAACATACTTTGTTTCTATGAGCTGTCACCTTGTAATGGTAGGGAACTGGAGACACTATGTACAGATTCGATACTGTAACACATTCTAATCAGTGGTTGAGGTGAGCCACTTTTTTTTTTTTTTCCTTTTTAAGGAAAATAACTCTTAAGACACCAGTTTATCTCAGAGTGGAACAACTTTTTCATACAGTAGACTCTTAATCATGTTTGAGATTAACATATAAGTATACAAAAAAGGAAACACCTCAGAGATAGATATAGTTTAACCATTCACTAAAAATATTTAATAGCTATCACATGGAAAAAATGATGTATATATTATATATAAATACACACACACACACATATATTCAGTTTATCGGGTCAAAGTAATCTCTTATATTCCTTTACAAAGGCACTGCAAGTTAAGATGATAGTTTGGGGTTGATGATGATGATGAGTGTTTCTGAGAACACCAGTCACCTTTAAACCTAAGGTAGTGCTCTGAATATGTTGACACTGACCCTGGGGCTGAACCATACTCAAATTTTCCATGCCTCAGCCACTACTTCCAGAGACAAATGAAACAGATTCTGCCAACTGCCTCACACAAATAATGCTTTTGGATTGCTTGTCGTGCTTCCTTGCAGAGCTTAGAGAACCATTTTTCTTCTAATCCTTTAGGACAAAAATGCATTAGTCTTTCCACTTCTAATCCAATCAGTGCTATTTTTCCTCTTGTGAGTAAAAGATTTTGTGAAGTCTGTTGGTCATTATAAACACGGGCTTATGAAAGCTTCAAAGTGATTCAGAACTTCTGTATTCCCCTGTAACCTTCAACATCATGCTTTGGCCATCCATACATAAGAAGTTAGATATTTCAGAATAAAGCTGTCTTAATCTTATTACTTAACTTTATTATTGCTAATGAAAAATAAATGCAATATATGAATAGCTCTATATAGAAAAACAAAAATGTCAAAGACATATATACACATATTTATATATGTCTCTGATATTTATATCAGCTTCCCTGATATCTCAGTTGGTAAAGACTCTGCCTGCAATACAGGAGACCCTGATTCAATTCCTGGATTGGGAAGATCCCCTGGAGAAGGGATAGGCTACCCACTCCAGTAGCCTTGGGCTTCCCTTGTGACTCAGCTGGTAAAGAATCAGCCTGCAATGCGGGAGACCTGGGTTCAATCCCTGGGTTGGGTAGGGCCCCTGGAGAAGGGAAAAGCTACCGACTCCAATATTCTGGCATAGAAAATTCCATGGACTGTATAGTCCATGGGGTCACAAAGAGTTGGACCCGACTGACCGACTTTCAAGTTTATATATATATAACCTATTAGATGTAAGTGAATATTATAATTTTCTTATGAAGCAGTGTACTACATTTAAAAAAAATGGACCACTAGGCATTCCGGCTCCTGGACCCATCTTCTTAAAACTATAAAATGCATTCTCATTAAGTGAAAGTGAAAGTGCAAGTGAAGTCGCTTAGTCGTGTCTGACTCTTTGTGACCCGGTTGACTGTAGCCCATCAGGCTCCTCTATCCATGGAATTCTCCAGGCAAGAATACTAGAGTGGGTTGCCATTTCCTTCTCCAGGGGATCTTCCCAACCGAGGGATCGAACCCAGGTCTCCCACATTGCAGGCAGACGCTTTAATCTCTGAGCCACCAGGGAAAGCCCTCCTTTAATATATATGAAATACTATCTTGAGCACTTTGGGGAATGAGACCAATCAATACACCATGAAATATTTATTGATGTTATTGCTTTGCAAAAGGAAAAACTGAATATGGTATGACATTGAACTTGTAATATAATCATGCAGCATGTCAATTTCTCATTTTGCCTGTCCTATAAATGTTAAATTTTTTTATGAAATATATCTATGTTTATAGATATTATTTTTAAATTCATTGAAAATGTTCTAAAGAATTAACACATGCTCTGTGTTGCTTTGATCATGGTTTGTATCCAAGATAAATAGTTTATTGTTTAATTAATTATATGTATTTATAAATATATATTATATACAGTTGTTAATATGTGTTTATATATATTATATACAGTTATTTTTAAGAATTTTGAAAGATCAGAAATGAGATTTTACTCTACCTGAAAGCTAATTAATTATCTTTTTGAAATTTTTTGAAAGATAATGGAAGACAAAAGACCCCTGGATCAGAGACAAAGGACAGTTTATTATTATCAGCTTTTACTCTAACCAGAGTTTCAGCATTTATGCACTAGTTTCCTAAGATCCAATTCTCATAATGTAATATGAAGAGGGTGAGTTAACACCTGCAAATACAGTGAGCTGAATTACTGGAGAGAAGTCCCGAGTTAAAATTTCACCAGTGTTTTAAACTGGGCAATGTGTTATACATATATGCAGCCATAAACTTCTAAATAACAAAGAACTTAAACCTAAGCAGGAAACTATACTGAAGAAACTCTGGGGTTGTTAATCATGTGTAGCTCTGGTAAAGAGTAAATAGAAAATTAATTACGATTAAAAGCCTAGGCCAACAGATTATTTATAAGAGTGATATATTATCACACATCAGTGTGTGCTCTTGGGGGAAAGAGGTACTATAATCAGATAGATTTAGCAGGAAAGAATATAGCCAAGGGGATATTTACCATAAATATGTCATTGTTAAGAGAACCAACAACATATGGTCAGACACTGGAGGACTACTACAAGTACTAATTCATTACTCTTTTAGATCTACAAGGTTAAGAGAAATATAATAGATTACATTTCAGTCCTATAGCTTTCATTCATCACAGTTTCAACCCTTTGTCTTTTGACTTGGCAGTTCATCCTGATAGAAAGTAGTCTATTTTTCTATCCTTGATTCTTAGTTTAGCTATGTGACTTGCTTTGAAAAGTTTTATGAGGTGTGATAAATGCAGAGATCATGTCTCAGTCAACAAACCACCTTAGTGTTTGCATATCTCCATTTGTTCTCCTGCCATTGCTATAAAAGTATTTATCTGCCACCCTGCTGGAGGAGGAGACAGGAGGAACCGGAATGAGTCACCACAGTCCTTCCTATGTGACCATCTTAAGCCACCTTGCATGATGTTTTATTTAAGTCTGAACATGGGCTTCCCAGGTGGTGTTAGTGGTAAAGAACCCATCTGGCAATGCAGGAGATATAACAGACAAAATTTCAATCCCTGGGTCAGAAAAATCCCTGAGAGGAGGGCATGGCAACCCACTCCAGTATTCTTGCCAGGGAAATCCCCTGGATGGAGGAGCCTGGCAGGCTACAGTCCATAGGGTCATACAGGGTCAGACATGACTAAAGAGACCTAACACACACACACACACACACACACATATGCAAGTGTGGGGAAGCATGGAGGAAATAGAAGTACACTGATGAGATGAAAAACATGATATTGAAGGAATTTGGAAAGGCAAGCAAGATTTCTACCTCAATACAAATTCTTATTTAATAAGCATTTGTACATTGTTGTCCAGTATTTTTGTCAATGTTATCAGTGAAAAAATGTGATTTCATATCCTAAGAGTGGTCAAACTGCTTTTGATTCACTCTTTCTAAAATGGTATGACTTTAGTCATTCCCAACTTATCTGCTGAGAAAGTAGAAAACAGAAAAAGGTGTACATGAAAACAAAAAGAGATTTACATCTTGGTCACATTATCTGAGAGTTCTACCATCTTCTTCTTATTCTGAGTTGTAGCATCTTTTATTTATCTTTGTATCAATAATATCTAGTTTTGAACTCCAAAAATAAGATAATTAAATGTATCTATAAGTCAGATGAAACACAGACTATTTTTCAACCATTATTTTTTTCAATTAAGTTTCTTCAAGTAAACCAGTTTCTTTTTATCAGAATGAACCTAAAGAATATATATATCCCCAGAACAGAGTTAACTTATACAAGAAGGGTCATGCATATGTACGTATATGTATATATACATCCTCGTATCAGTCAGGTTGTATATGTGTGTATGTATTTAGAACTGGACATGGAACAACAGACTGGTTCCAAATAGGAAAAGAAGTATGTCAAGGCCGTATATTGTCATCCTGCTTATTTAACTGATATGCAGAGTACATCATGAGAAATGCTGGACTGGAAGAAGCACAAGCTGGAATCAAGATTTCTGGAAGAAATATCAATAACCTCAGATATGCAGATGACACCACCCTTATGGCATAAAGTGAAAAGGAAATAAAAAGGCTCTTGATGAAAGTGAAAGAGGAGATTGAAAAAGTTGGCTTAAAGCTCAACACTCAGAAAACGAAGATCATGGCATCCGGTCCCATCACTTCATGGGAAATAGATGGGGAAACAGTGGAAACAGGGTCAGAGTTTATTTTTTGGGGCTCCAAAATCACTGCAGATGGTGACTGCAGCCATGAAATTAAAAGACGCTTACTCCTTGGAAGAAAAGTTATGACTGACCTAGATAGCACATTCAAAAGCAGAGACATTACTTTGCCAACAAAGGTCCGTCTAGTCAAGGCTAAGTTTTTTCCAGTGGTCATATATGGATGTGAGAGTTGGACTGTGAAGAAGGCTGAGCACTGAAGAATTGATGCTTTTGAACTGTGGTGTTGGAGAAGACTCTGGAGAGTCCCTTGGATTGCAAGGAGATCCAACCAGTCCATTCTAAAGGAGATCAGTCCTGGGTGTTCTTTGGAAGGAATGATGCTAAAGTTGAAACTCCAGTACTTGGGCCACCTCATGTGAAGAGTTGACTCATTCGAAAAGACTGATGCTGGGAGGGATTGCGGACTGGAGGAGACGGGACAACAGAGGATGACATGGCTGGATGGCATCACCGACTTGATGGACATGTTTGGGTGAACTCCGGGAGTTCATGATGGACAAGGAGGCTGCAACTCATGGGGTCACAAAGAGTCAGACATGACTGAGCGACTGAACTGAACTGAACTGATGTAATATATATATATATATACACACACACACATATATATATATATGTACCTGACTCTTCTTATATAAATTAACTCAGTTCTAGGGAGATTATCTAATGTTTGTATATCTATTATTTTATATTTTTTATTATAAGAAATAAGTTCTTATTCTCAGTTGCACATTCATGAAGTCTGTACCAATTTTTTCTACTTTGTTCTCTTCAAGATTGTGTAGAAAATAACAAATAAAAGCAGTCCCTCCATCCTACCATTTTTATGGCAAATGGAAAACTGTAGTGCACTTAGAAAAATCATATAAGTTCAATGTAGCTAAGAATATATCAGCTTAGCATTCATGTTTTCTGAGTAGAGAATATAAGCTGCTGAAATTTAATCTGAATACCTACCTGGAGTTAAATAAGGCTTCAAATGCTTCTGCCCCTAATTTGATCCTTCTTCTCTTCCCTTCCAGACCCAAAATGATGCTCTAATTGGACCCTGTTTTGTTGTTGTTGTTGTTATAGTGTGAAATATAGCATTCTCTCAGTTCATTTTTATAGACTCCAATCATAGTTTTAGTAAACAAAATATATGTACTCAGTCATTATTGGTGCTACTATCACAAGTCAGTGTTATAATTACTTAAAATTACTTTAAAATATGTGAAAAAGTAATTCTAAGTCCATTTTTAAAAATGAACCAGCTATATGTACTGAATTAGCATATAGTTTGAGAAAAGCAGAGTAGTCTTCATTACTCTCCTTCTGTAGTGTGATATATATATATCTATATTTATAGTCTTCATTTTGTTTTTGCTCTTTTGCATCAAAAGCACTAGGACAACAGTCCTATTGCATGACCTGACCTAAATCATTATGGTTATGTTGGTCCAGGCCATGCAGAAGTTCAAGTTGAAAATAATAGAGATCATTTCTGACCTGAAAATATTATGTGGTTGTAAAGTTCTAGTTATTTTTAAAAGAAAGAAAGAAAAATAAGTCTTTCAAATCTCTAAATTAAATCACACAAAAGTTCCTGGTACTGATTACATAATTTATAAAAGGTGAAGGTTTTATTTGAAATGTTTATCAGTTCAGTTCAGTTCAGTCACTCAGTTGTGTCTGACTCTTTGTTACCCTATGGACTGCAGCACACCAGGCTTCCGTGTCTATCACCAACTGCTGGAGCTTACTCAAACTCATGTCCATCAAGTTGGTGAAATGCTTATAGATTTACATAATGTGGGAGGAAGTATTTAGTGTGTCCAGCACTAAATAATAAAGATCTATTGAGTCTAAACCAGAAGACATAAAAAAATAAAACTATATAAATTAATGGGCAACATTAGTTTTTCTATTGTCAGAAATAGATACTTTAAAAAACGAGCAAAAATAAAGTATAATGTGACTAAGAAAATATAAACTGAGATGTCCAGGTATCTGAAAAGTCATAATAATTCAGTATCATAATTTAGCCTTTTATTTTCTGTGAAATCTAATTCAATCTTAGAACTATTTGTTGTTTCTTCCCTTAAATTGCATTTGCATGTGAGCATGCTAAGTTACTTTAGTCATGTCCAATGTTTGGCAACTCTATGGATTGTAGCCTGTCAGGCTCCTCAGTCCATGGGATTCTCCAGACAAGAATACTGGAGTGGGTTGCCATTTCTTCCTCCAGAGGATCCCTTTATCTTCCCAGGGATCAAATCATTGTCTCCTGAATTAGCAGGAGGATTCTGTATACCACTGAGCTCCCAAGGAAACCCAAATTGCATCTTAATAATCTGCATAAGAAGACCTCAAACCAAAGGATTAAAAAAAAATCTTTTTAGAATCCCAAATGTTTTCTGAAATATAATTTTTAATGGCATGCTTTTTTAAGTGATTAAAGGAAAATAAAAAATCAATTACTTTGATTAATATTAAAACATGGAATGTGACCATCTGTCTCACAAATTTGAGGGAAATTTCATTTAGATATAGTGCAAGGATAAAAGTGATGGAGAAAACTCACAGGCACCAAATGAAAACTTCTGCTTTTAAAAAAAGAAAAAAATTGTCATTGTGAAATAATGAGGAAAAAGTATTTAAAGAATATCATTAAAACCGCAGGTTCGAAATCGTAAGGCAAGAACATACATAAGAAAAGTGGAGAGCTTTTATCTTTCAATTTTGATGCACAGTGTTTTTAGGGAAGTTGGGTTCAAGCATGTTAACTACTAAAGAGAATGTCTTGGAATAATAACTTTGTCTTAACCTAGTTATTAAAAAGCAGAGACACTACTTTGCCAACAAAGGTCCATCTAGTCAAGGCTATGGTTTTTCCAGTGGTCATGTATGGATGTGAGAGTTGGACTGTGAAGAAAGCTGAGCACCAAGAATTGATGCTTTTGAACTGTGGTATTAGAAAAGACTCTTGAGAGTCCCTTGGACTGCAAGGAGATCCAACCAGTCCATTCTGAAGGAGATCAGCCCTGGGATTTCTTTGGAGGGAATGATACTGAAGCTGAAACACCTGTACTTTGGCCACCTCATGTGAAGAGTTGACTCATTGGAAAAGACTCTGATGCTGGGGGAGATTGTGGGCAGGAGGAGAAGGGGATGACAGAGGATGAGATAGATGGATGGCATCACTGACTCAATGGACGTGAGTCTGAGTGAATTCCGGGAGTTGGTGATGGACAGGGAGGCCTGGCGTGCTGCAATTCATGGGGTCGCAAAGAGTCGGACACGACTGAGCAACTGAACTAAATTGAACTGAATCTAACCTAGTTCTTAAGAGAAAAACACTTTTTTTTTTTAATACAAAAATGATGTAATCAAAAAAGTGAGATATACATAGTACACAATGGTACTACTGTATTCAGAAACATTTTCACTGCTTTGCACCAAGATGGGGAAAATTTCACCTCCATGGGAACTGGAGATTCCCATGGGAATCTGGCTCCATGGGAAATGGAACCAAGATTATTTTCAGGGAAATAACTGAAAGGTCACGAGATATATTTACATACCTCTCACTATTACCATTCTGCTTTGATGGTTTGCCACTAGCTATATCAATATCACTCACATGGAGGGTGTTTCTCAAGTTTCCATTAATAAGAATTTAATGGCTTACCTTTCCCATAGTATTAAACTTACATTTACTTGTATCATCTATATGTATGTGCGTGTTAAGTCACTTCAGTTATATCTGACTCTTTGCAACCCCGTAGACTGTAGCCTACCAGGCTTCTCTGTCTATGGAATTCTCCAGGCAAGAATGCTAGTATAAGTTGTCATGCCCTCCTTCAGGGGATCTTCCCAACCCAAGGATCAAACCCACATTTCTTATGTCTTCTGCATTGGTGGTGTGTCTTTTTACACTAGTGCCACCTGGGAAGCCCTATCGCTATAGCTTATATTAACACTTGCTTCCTGGGTGACTCAGTGGTAGAGAATCTACCTACCAATGCAGGAAACACAGAAGATACAGGTTAGATCCCTGGGGCCAGAAAAATCCCCTGGAGGAGGAATTGCACTCATTCTAGTATTCCTGCCTAGAAAAATCTCATGGACAGAGCAGCCTGATGGGCTACACTTCATGGGGTCACAAAAAGAGTCTGACACAACTAAGTGACTGAGGGCAGCACACAGTATTTACACAGACAAAGCAAATCTGAATCAGGCACTCCTCACAACCACTCCCTCAATATTGCTGGTTTCCAGTTTTCTGCTATGAATCAGCAATTTCTCATTAGAACTGACTCATTATCTTTTCATGATGTAAAGTTGTAATAGAAGGTCATATATTGGGAATATCAGTGTAATGCCAGAAAGAGTATAAGACTATAAGAGAACAAGAAAAATAGTTTGGACTTAATGGAGATACCCCAAAGTTGTCTTCATTTAATGACCTCAACAAATTTGGTTCTCTGCCATGGAAAGGGGGTTAAATTTAGTAGACACTTGATATCTTTCAGCTATGTAGTGTAAATATGTATTTGAGTATGAATGACAGAAAAGTGAAGATATTTGATTCAATTAAAAATAAACAATACTACCAAATCAATCAGATCAAGAACTCCTTATTGCCAAACTCAGACTTAAATTGAAGAAAGTGGGGAAAACCACTAGACCATTCAGGTATGACCTAAATCAAATCCCTTATGATTATACAGTGGAAGTGAGAAATAGATTTAAAGGACTAGATCTGATAGAGTGCCTGATGAACTATGGACAGAGGCTCATGACATTGTACAAGAGACAGGAATAAAGGCCACTCCAAAGAAAAAGAAATGCAAAAAAGTAAAATGGCTGTCTGTGGAGTCCTTACAAAGAGCTGTGAAAAGAAGAGAAGCGAAAGTCAAAGGAGAAAAGGAAAGATATACCCATGTGAATGCAGGGTTCCAAAGAATAGCAAGGAGAGATAAGAAAGAATTCCTCAGTGATCAATGCAAAGAAACAGAGGATAACAATAGAATAGGAAAGACTAGAGATCTCTTCAAGAAAATTAGAGATACAAAGGGAACATTTCATGCAAAGATGGGCTTGATAAAGGACAGAAATGGTATGGACCTAACAGAAGCAGAAGATATTAAGACGAGGTGGTAAGAATACACAGAACTATACAAAAAGATCTCCACAACCCAGATAATCATGATGGTGTGATCACTCACACTCACCTAGAGCCAGACATCCTGGGATGTGAAGTCAAGTGGGCCTTAAAAAACATCACTATGAACAAAGCAAGAGGAGGTGATGGAATTCCAGGTGAGCTATTTCAAATCCTAAGAAATGATGCTGTCAAAGTGCTGCACACAATACACCAACAAATTTGGAGAACTCTGCAGTGGCCACAGGACTGGAAAAGGTCAGTTTTCATTCCAATCCCATTCCAATCCCAGAGAAAGGCAATGCCAAAGAATGCTCAAACTACCACACAATTGCACTCATCTCTCATGCTAGTAAAGTAATGTTCAAAATTCTCCAAGGCAGGCTTTAGCAATACGTGAACTGTGAAATTCCAGATGTTCAAGCTGGTTTTAGAAAAGGCAGAGGAATCAGAGATCAAATTGCCAACATCCGCTGGATCATCGAAAAAGCAAGAGAGTTCCAGAAAAACATCTATTTCTGCTTTATTGACTATCCCAAAGCCTTTGACTGTGTGGATCACAGGAAACTCTGGAAAATTCTGAAAGAGATGGCAATACCAGACCACCTGACCAACCTCATGAGAAACTTGTATGCAAGCCAGGAAGCAACAGTTAGAACTGGACATGGAACAACAGACTGGTTCCAAATAGGAAAAGGAGTACGTCAAGGCTGTATATTGTCACCCTGTTTATTTAACTTATATGCAGAGTACATCATGAAAAATGCAGGGCTGGAGGAAGCACAAGCTGGAACCAAGATTTCCAGGAGAAATATCAATAACCTCAGATATTCAGATGACACCACCCCTATGGCAGAAAGTGAAGAAGACCTAAAGAGCCTCTGATGAAAGTGAAAGAGATGAGTGAGAAAGTTGGCTTAATGCTCAACGTTCAGAAAAGTAAGATCATGGCATCTGGTCCCATCACTTCATGGCAAATAGATGGGGAAACAGTGGAGACAGTGGTTTACTTTATTTTTTGTGGGGCTCCAAAATCACTGCAGTTGGTGATTTCAGCCATGAAATTAAAAAATGCTTACTTCTTGGAAGGAAAGTTATGACCAACCTAGATAGCATATTAAAAAGCAGAGACATTACTTTGCAAACAAAGGTCCATCTAGTCAAGGTTATGATTTTTCCATTGGTCATGAATGCATGTGAGATTTGGACTATAAAGAAAGCTGAGATCCAAAGAATTGATGCTTTTGAACTTTGGTGTTGGAGAAGACTCTTGAAAGTCCCTTGGACTGCAAGGAGATCCAACCAGTCCATCCTAAAGGAAATCAGTCCTGGGTGTTCATTGGACAGACTGATGTTAAAGCTGAAACTCCAATACTTTGGCCACCTGATGTGAAGAGCTGATTTATTTGAAAACACCCTAAATCTGGGAAAGATTGAGGGCAGGAGGAGAAGGGGACAACAGAGGATGACATAGTTGGATGGTATCACTGACTCAATGGACATGGGTTTGGGTGGACTCCGAGAATTGGTGATGGACAGGGTGGCCTGGTGTTCTGCTGTTCATGGGGTCTCAAAGAGTCAGACACGACTGAGTGACTGAACTGAGCTAAACCAAATCAATAAGAAGAGAAAGCTATCTATAGTAAATTTAAAGCTATAAAAAGAAAAGAAGAGACAATAATGTACAAAATTAAAATATGTGCTTTGGCTAAGATAATTTGTAATGGTATTTAGCCTACATATAATACCTGAAAAAATAATAACCAAGGCAATGTTTTAATTTAAAAAATCATTTATCACCATAAATAATTAAATTTTTGAGCCAGCATTTATTGAAAAAATAGAGTTTGGATCTGCTTTTTAAATTTAAATGAATGTTTCTTTCCTTTTCACATATTTTGAAAACTTATAAAGAAAAATATAATACTAAGGTAAGCTACAGTGATATTTAATATGTGAAATGTAGGCTTTGAACATTTGATTTAATTGATGCAAATTACTACTTTTTATAGAAAATGTCTTTTACAGAGTGGAACAATAAACCTAAAAAAACCATCAGCAAAACAAAATAAGTGAAAATACATCTTTACATATATACAAAGCAGTGAAAAAATATGTTCTTACTGTCTGGCACATTCAGTTTCATGTATAGATCTTGTGTTAGTTTCCAGAAATAGTTATTTTGTAAATACAAGCATGTCTCTTTTTTAAATATAAAAATTCAAAATTTGTCATGCAGCATAACATTAACACTTAAATTGGATGTACTATCAGCAATTCAGAACATTTTAAACCTTAAAGCAGCTTGTTTGTGTTTAAAAAGATGTAAATTGCCATTCCATTTTGTTCAAGTTATTGTTACTACTTTTCAATAACACTTGATACTTCTTTATATCTTACTTCATTCCCAAGCTTTTCATTGGTGGACATCTGGCAGGCAAAAATGAGTCTTTCTTCTTTGTATGGGCTCTGATATCATTGTAAGGTGTGAGAGCTCTTTCTTCAACTCTTCCTTGGGCTCCCAACTCTATTTTAATTAAGTTGTTCTTAATTAATTTTTACAATCCTATTGGTTCTATTTATCTGTGGAATTTTGACCAGTACTCAGAGTTCTCACATGATATTTTGTTTTCATATATAAATAAAAATCTTCAAATATACTTTGAACTTTGATATCCTGGGAAGGTATTTGGATCAAGAAAATATTTTCTTGAATTCCATTGCATTTACAGATCTTACAAATGCTAGGTAAAAACATACCAACTTAGAAAACTGTTATATGCCAGTTATTACCAAAAAATCACTATTTATTTTAATTTTTATTTTTACTTTATTTTGCTTTACAATACTGTATTGGTTTTGCGATACATTGACATGAATCAGCCATGGGTGTGCATGAGTTCCCAATCCTGAACCCCCCTCCCCCCTCCCACCCCATATCATCTCTTTGGATCCTCCCTGTGCACGAGTCCCAAGCATCCTGTATCCTGTATCAAACACAGACTGGTGATTCGTTTCTTACCTGATAGTATACATGTTTCAATGCCATTCTCCAAAATCATCCCACCCTCTCCCTCTCCCACAGAGTCTAAAAGTCCGTTCTATACATCTGTGTCTCTTTTCCTGTCTCACATAGAGGGTTATCATTACCATCTTTCTAAATTCCATATATATGCGTTAGTATACTGTATTGGTGTTTTTCTTTCTGGCTTATGAAACTGGAGCCTATTATACAGAGTGAAGTAAGCCAGAAAGAAAATTCAGTATTTTGTATCACATTATAAATGCTATCTTATTATATTATTATTATACCTATATTATTACTATATTATTATATATATTATTATTATATTATATAATTTTATTATTATAATATAATATATAATATAAATTTATGTAATATAATACAATTATAAATTATATTATAAAATGATATAATTTTATATAATAATATATAATATAATTATAAATTATTATATTATACCTATATTATTACCTATAATATACTTATATTATTACCTATATCTTTTGCATTTGCATATTGTTTAACACATAACACAAAACAGCAGAGGCTGACTTAGATTATCAGCTCACGAAGAAATGCATGAATAAGTAACATTGTTCTTGTTAGTCCTTTGTCCCATTAGTATATTAAAATGATTCATAATATATTGGTCTTTGCATTAAGTATTATGAGGGTTATTTATA
Organism: Oryx dammah; assembly: GCF_014754425.2. Lineage (NCBI taxonomy): Eukaryota > Metazoa > Chordata > Mammalia > Artiodactyla > Bovidae > Oryx > Oryx dammah. Next base: position 143,390,270 of record NW_024070186.1, read on the forward strand.
GGCCTAGGGCTCAAAATTTCCTTTATTATGTTAGTATTTCCTTATAAAAATTTAGAGGTGATTTTATAAGACTTCATTAAATAATACAATAATCATGCAATAGAAAATCTCATGAAAACACAAAAACTTTACAATATACTTTGCTTCCAAACTACTGAAACAGAATCCATATTTTCCAATATTTGTAAAAGTAGTAACCATCAGAGTTGCCTTGAAATTACTTTAGAGTAAAAATTCCTATTTGTTTTCTTTTACAAAAATTGGTGTGTTCAGACCATGTTAGTTAGCAGCTTACAAGGTGAGGTTGGAGTACGTTCTTGCAGAGGAAAGAATTAATATACCCTCCTTGTAATACCACAACTGCCAGTTGCTAATAGCTACAGCTATCACATCTAAAGCTGCCACTATCAAATGAATGTGTCCCTGACACTGAGATGCAAGCCTGGAACACACCTAGTGAAACTGCTAATGAGATTTGTCAAACACTCATGCATTAATATAGAAATCAATAATAGTTTTATTTTCAATTATCTTACCTTGTAGACTCCTTAATAATGCCTCACAGACTCCTGGTTTGATAAACCCTATTCTAGAGTTAAATAACTGACCTGAATTTTCATTAGAATGTTGCATGTTTCTTCTCATTTTCATTCCAATTATGGGAGCTACCTTTTAACAATTTCTCAAAATTGCTGATAAGACAACTTTAACACACTTTCAGAATTTCAGTTCTAATAAATCATGTCATTACTTCTAATATCCCATCTATTTAAAGTTGTCACCTTAGGTGTGCTTAATGTAATAATGATACTGTAATTTTTTGTTACAATATATTCTTATAACTTTATTTTTAAAAAATCCATGGATAAAATGATATATCTAAAATCTGAATCAAGATAATGAATGGGTAGTTGAATTTGTATAGAACAAATAAGTTTGCAATTAGTTGTTAAATGCTAAGTGATGAAGAAAATAGCATGCGATTTATTATATATATATTTTTTATACTTAGTTTTTTTCATAATACAAACAGGAAAACATAGCAAAATATGGTGTAGTGATCTCAAACATCTGGTATCAGTTCAGTTCAGTCGACCAGTTGGTTCCAACTCTTTCTCACCCCATGGACTACAGCACACAAGGCCTCCCTGTCCATCACTAATTTCCAGAGTTTTCTCAAACTCAAGTTCATTGAGTCGGTGATGGCATCCAAGCAACTTATCCTCTGTCATCCCTTTCTCCTTCTGCCTTCAATCTTTCCCAGCATCTGAGTCTTTTGCAGTGAGTCAGTTCTTCGCATCAAGTGGCCAAAGTATTGATGTTTCACCTTCAGTATCACTCCTTCCAATGAATATTCAGGACTGATTTCCCTTATGATGGACTGGTTGGATTTCCTTGCAGTCCAAGGGAATCTCAAGAGTCTTCTCCAACACCACAATTTAAAAGCACCGATTCTTTGGTGCTCAGCTTTCTTTATAGTTCATTTCTGACATCCAAACATGACTATTGGAAAAACCATAGCCTTGACTAGATGGACCTTTGTTCGCAAAGTAATGTCTCTGTTTTTTAATATGCTCTCTAGTTGGGTCATAACTTTTCTTCCAAGGAGCAAGTGTCTTTCAATTTTATAGCTGTAATCACCATCTGCAGTGATTTTGGAGCCCCCCAAAATAAAGTCAGCCGCTGTTTCCACTGTTCTGCATCTATCTACCATGAAGTGATGGGACCAGATGCCATGATCTTAGTTTTCTGAATGTTGAGCTTTAAGCCAATTTTCTCACTCTCCTCTTTCACTTTCATCAAGAGGCTCTTTACTTCTTCTTCGCTTTCTGCCATAAGGGTGGTGTCATTTGTATATCTGAGGTTATTGATATTTCTCTCAGCAATCTTGATTTCAGCTAGTGCTTCATCTATCCCGACATTTTTCATGATGTACTCTGCATATAATTTAAATCAGCAGAGTGACAATATACAGTTGATGTACTCCTTTCCCTATTTGGAACCAGTCTGTTGTTCCATGTCCAGTTCTAACTGTTGCTTCTTGACCTGCATACAGGTTTCTCAAGAGGCAGGTCAGGTACTGTGGTATTCCCATCCTTTCAGAATTTTCCACACTTTGTTGTGATCCACAAAGACTTTGGCATAGTCAATAAAGCAGAAATAGATGTTTTTCTGGAATTCTCTTGCTTTTTCAATGATCCAATGGATGTTGCCAATTTGATCTCTGGTTCTTCTGCCTTTTCTAAATCCAGCTTGAACATCTGGAAGCTCACAGTTCATGTCTTGCTGAAGCCTGCCTTGGAGAATTTTGAACATTACTTTAGTAGCATGTGAGACGAGTGCAATTGTGTGGTAGTTTGAGCATTCTTTGGCATTGCCTTTCTTTGAGATTGGAATGAAAACTGACATTTTCCAGTCCCATGGCCACTGCAGAGTTTTCCAAATTTGCTGGTGTATTGTGTGCAGCACTTTGACAGGATCATCTCTTAGGATTTGAAAGAGCTCAACTGGAATTCCATCACCTCCACTAGCTTTGTTCATAGTGAAGCTTTCTAAGGCCCACTTGACTTCACATTCTGGGATATTTGGCTCTAGGTAAGTGATCACACCATTGTAATTATCTGGGTCATGAAGTTTTGTTTTGTTTTGTTTTGTTTTGTTTTTGATGGTTCTTCTGTGTATTCTTGTGTCTTGCCACCTCTTCTTAATATCTTTTGCTTCTGTTAGGTCCATACCATTTCTGTCCTTTATCAAGCCCATCTTTGCATGAAATGTTCCCTTGGTATCTCTAATTTTCTTGAAGAGATCTCTAGTCTTTCCCATTCTATTGTTTTCCTCTCTTTCTTTGCACTGGTCACTGAGAAAGCCTATCTCCTTGCTATTCTTTGGAATTCTGCATTCAAATGGATATATCTTTCTTTTTCTCCTTTGCCTTTTGCTTGTCTTCTTTTCACAGCTAGTTGTAAGGCCTCCTCAGACAACCATTTAGCCTTTTTGCATTTCTTTTCCTTGGGAATCTTCTTGATCCCTGCCTCCTATACAATACCATCAACCTCTGTCCATAGGTCTTCAGGCACTCTGTCTATCAGATTTAGTTCCTTGAATCTATTTTTCACTTCCACTGTATAATCATAAAGGATTTGATATAGGTCATACCTGAATGGTCTAGTTATTTTCCCTACCTTCTTTAATTTAAGTTGAATTTGGCAATAAGGAGTTCATGGTCTGTGCTACAGTCAGATTCCTGTCTCTCTCTCTCTCTCTTTTTTTTTTTTTTTTTTTTTTTGCTGACTGTATAGAGCTTCTCCATCTTTGGATGCAAAGAATATAATCAATCCTATTTCGATGTTGACCATCTGGTTATGTCAATGTGTAGAGTCTTCTCTTGTATTGTTGAAAGAGGGTGTTTGCTACAGCCAGTGTGTTCTCTTGGCTAATAGCCTTTGCCCTGCTTCATTCTGTACTCAGACGCCAAATTTGCCTTTTACTCCAGGTATTTCTTGACTTCCTAGTTGTGCATTCCAGTCACCTATAATGGAAATGACATTTTTGGGTGTTAGTTCTAAAAGATCTTGTAGGTCTTCATAGAACCATTAAATTTCAACTTTTCAGCATTACTGGTAGGGGTTTAGGCTGGGGTTAATGTGATATTGAATGGTTAGCTTATGAACGAACAGAGATCATTCTGTCATTTTTTGAGATTGCATCCAATCTCAAAGAGATTGGATTTCAGATCTGAGACTTCATTTCAGATTCTTTTGTTGACTATGATGGCTACTCCATATCTTCTAAGGGATTCTTGCCCACAGCAGTAGATATAATGGTCAGCTGAGTTTAATTCACCCATTCCAGTCCATTTTAGTTTGTTGATTCCTAAAATGTGGATGTTCACTCTTCCGTCTCCTGTTTGATCACTTCCAATTTGCCTTCATTCATGGACTTAACATTCCAGGTTCTTATTCAATATTTCTCTTTCACTTATTCTCATCTAGTGCCCTAATACTGAAAAATCAAATAAACAGTGAAACTGTACAGATTTATTTGGTCAATTTTTAGTTGTAAACTTCTCAGAACAAAGCAATGTGGGCAAGTAGATAAGTATGTTTTCCTTTTATTAGTGTGCTTTCTTAATGTATTTTCCTCTTAGAATATATATTCAAAATTAAAATATCATTTTTAGCTCCCTTTTATAAATAAGTTATATTAAGGTAACTCTTACAGATATAATTGTGTCCTTCCAAAATTCTTATGCTGAAGTTCTAATCCCCACATTTACAATGTGACTGTATTTGGATAGAGTCTTTAAAAGGTCATTATATTAAAATAAAATTACTAGGGTAGACTAATCCAGTTTAACTGATGTCCTTATAAGAAAAGGATATTAGGATACAGACAGACATACCAGGCATGTGCATGTACAGACAAGCTATCATATGAGGACACAGTGAGAAAGTGGGTATCTGAAAGCCAAGCAGAAAAGCTTGAGGAGAAACTAAACCTGGTAATATGTGGAACTTGGGTGTGTAGCCTCCAGAATGGTGAGAAAATAAATTTCTGTTGTTAAGAACACCCAGTGTCATATTTTTATATGTTGGCCCTAGCAAACTAATATAGTAACTTTCCCTAAGTTTCTCTTCTTTTACATACTCAATTTTTGTTTGATCTGTTTATCAGTTTGCCAGAGCTGCCATGAAAACATATCACAGGTTGGGTGGTTTAAACAACAAACTTATCATCTCACAGTTATGGAACCTGAAAGTCCAAGATCAAGGTGTCAGCAGGTTAGGTTTCTCCTGCGGCTTCATTGTTAGCTTGTAAATGACTGCTTTCTAGCTATGTCCTCAGAGGCATCTTCTCTGTGAAACAAGTCATATTGGATTAGAGACCCACCCATATGACCTATTTACCTCTTATTAAGTTTCTACAGGTGCCATCTCCAAATACATTTACACTGAGGATTAATGTTTTAATGTATGAATTTTGAAGGGACACAATTCAGTATTTAACAATATGTATATGTAATTTAGGGAATCTCTGGTGGCTCAGTGGTAAAGAACTCGCCTGCAATGCAGGAGACTCAGGTTCGTTTCCTGGGTCTGGAAGATCCCCTTGAGAAGGAAGTGGCAACCCAATCCAGTATGCTTGCCTATAGAATTCCATGGACAGAGAAGCCTGGCAAGCTACAGTGCATGGAGTCTCAAGAGTTGAACATGGTTTAATGACTAAACACCACCACCACCACCACAATGTGTAATTTGAGTTCATTTTATGTATACTTTACTCTAAATTTTCATATTCAGGAAGTTTGAGATGGTTATAAAGACATTTGCATAAAAATATCTGACTAGGACTATCACATCAAAATATCTTTTACTATATTGTGAATAACTTTAGTATTCAGTAGGATAATCCTCTTCCTACTGTCTATTTTAAGATGTGGCACCAGCATTTTAACACTCTTCAACATCATATTTTTCCTGCTTTAAAATTCAGAATTATTAGTCTTATGTCTCTGCTTGTATGATACATTATGTATCTATCATAAACAGTAACCCCTATCTTAAAGCACTGACCACCCACTATGTATCTTTTTTTTAAGCTATGAGGAAATCCTAGCACATTTTAAACCAAAACTTTCCTCCCATTTGAACCTCATGATCTGTAAAATATAGTTTTGACACAAAAAGGAAATAAATATATTCATTTATAGCCTACAGAAAATGGTTTGTTCTGCTCTGGGCCCTAAACAACAACAACAACAAACAACGAAATAAATTCTCTGTTCTTTTAATAATAATAGGCATTCAAGTGGATGGGTGAATTCCTTCAGCTTTCATATAATATATCAGGAAAAAATCTTACTAAATATTTAATATGTCAGACAGTATTTAATATCAGTCCTTCATTCAGGGTTAAGTGGTATATTTATGATTTGTTGTTGTTCAGTTGCTCAGTCGTGTCCGACTTTTAGTGACCCGATGGACTACAGCACACCAAACCTTCTCTCTCCTTCACTGTCTCTCAGAGTTTACTCAAACTCTGTCCATCGAGTTCGTGATGCCATCCAACGATCTCATGCTCTGTCGTCCCCTGCTCCTCCCACCTTCAATCCTCCCCAGCATCAGGGTCTTTTCCAATGAGTCAACTCTTCTCATCAGATGACCATAGTATTGGAGCTTCAGCATCAGTCCTTCCAATGAATATCCAAGGTTGATTTCCTTTAGTATATCTAGGATACCTTTTTAAAATAAAAGGAAAATTTTAAAAATTATTTATAAGTAATTGCTAAATCTAAAATATTTGTTTTCTCAACAACTATTTTCAAAAAACTGCATTATGCATTGTATGTATATAAATTATAATTTTTATATATTGCATATATATATATTTAAAACTTTAATACCCTACTTTCAGTAATAGGATAATGAGAAAGAAGATCAACAGGAAATTGTAGACTTGAACAACAGTAAATCAACTAGTTCTCACCAGAACTTTAAGACACACCATGCATCAAGAACAGATACACATTCATCTCAAACCACATGAAATATACTTCTGGAGAAACTATAGGCCAGGCTATAAAATATGTTACAAAATATTGAATATCTTACATCATACAAAATATATTCTCCACTTACAATGAAATGAAAAGAAACAATTAAAAAAAAAACTAACTTTGGGATATTTAAAAATATGTGTAAATTAAGCAACACTTTTCTAAAAAATCCATCAAGTAAAAATTTTTACTCAATTCATCAAGTTAAAAATCACAAGGGAAATTATCAGATCAATGAAACAAAATTACACAAAAGGTTATTATATGCAGTTATAGTAGTGCCTACATGTAAATATCTGGCTATAAATAGCTGTGTGTTTGTGCTCAGTTTTGTCTAACTCTTTGTGAACCCATCAACTCCTCTGTCTGTGTGATTTCACAGCCAGAATACTGGAGTGGGTTGTCATATACTACTTCAGGGAATCTTCCTGACCCAGAGATAGAACCTGCATCTCTTGTGTCTCCTGCATTGGCAGGCAGATTTTTTACCACTGCACCACCTGGGAATCCCCCTAAGAATTCAGAAGGATAGAGAAATGCAGAGCAATATCTTCTGTAAATATACACCCAAAAATCTTTAAGAAAATACTAACAAATTAAATTCAGTCAAAATAATAGAATAAAAATCATGACTAAGCAGGATTTATTTTCATAATGCTAAGTTGGTTTAATGTTTGTAAATTATTACATTTTAAAAATATATTACAATGTGCTTATAAAGGACAAAAATATATTATTATCTTAGCAGTAAAAGAAAAATATATTGACAAAACCTCAACATCTTGTCACATTTATTAAATTAATAAATGAGTTCAAGAAAGCTTCAGCATACATGATTTATATATAAATATCAGTTATATTTCTATGCCCTAGAAATTAACAATCCAAAATACAGAATTGTCCCTTCAACAATAAAGTTTTCTTCTTATAGTAAATGTGATGAAAGATACAGGCTGGAGAGTTTGACAAAGGCCACACTGGAGAAAAACTCATTTCATCTTTGAATTGGCACCAGCAGTCATCATGAGATACTCTAACCCTATCCAGTAACTACTATTATGGTTATTATCTCCAGTTAAATGGAGAATATCAGCTATGCTTATTCTCACAGCTAATAATCTGAGGAGTTTTACTAACTAATCAAATCACCCATTGCTTCATTTCTTTATTGGTATTGGAAAAAAAAGCTATAAAAGTCATTTATATGGAAAATTCTTAGAAATGAATTACATATATTGGCTCCAGACAAGAAAATTGTTAATCTAAAACAAAATGTGCTTTTAAATGAAGACAATTTAAAGAAAAAATAAGATAATTAATTCAAGGCAAAAAGACTCAGGAAGAAATCTAATGCCTGTCTGATTAAACTCCTGACAGAATATGACAGTAACCTTCTTTATAATCATTAACTAATAGAAACCACAAGTATTATATCAGATCATAGAAACATAAATGATTATACAGAAAGCTTCAGAGGTACTTAATTTCCTTTGCTCATCCTAGTATCTGGATCTCTTAGCATACTTACTTATACAATTATAAAAATGACAAGAGCCATAATTATCAATTCAAATCTAGTGACTTTATTTGAGGGCTTCTCTGATTGCTCAGTAAATAATCTACCTGCCAATGAAGGGGATGTGGGTTAGATCCCTGGTCAGGAAGATCACCTGGAGAAGGAAATAGAAACCCACTCCAATATTCTTGCTTGGGAAATCCCGTGGAGAGAGGAGCCTGGAGGGCTTCAGTCAATTAAATAGAAGCTTAAGATTTTCAGCACCCCATTCCCCCAGACAAACACACAGCTCTGGAGAGACAAAATAGTGGCTGGAAATGAGGCTAATAACTGATCAGACCTCCTTGAGGGTGGTTCTATTAAAATTCCAACATTATGGAATTCACGGAGCTTAGAGGTGAGGGAAAACATCCATGGACAGGGAAGCTCAGTTCAATTCTGTTCAGTCGCTCAGTTGTGTCCAACTCTTTGTGACCCCATGGACTGCAGCATGCCAGGCTTCCCTGTCTATCACTAACTCCCAGAGCTTGCTCAAACTCATGTCCTTCGAGTTGGTGATGCCATCCAACCATTTCATCCTCTGTCATCTACTTCTCCTCCTGCCTTCAATCTTTCCCAGCATCAGGGTCTTTTCCAATGAGTCAGTTCTTCGCATCAGGTGGCCAAGGTATTGTAGTTTCAGCTTCAGCTGAATACTCTACAACTCCTTGGGAAAGAAGCTTCCACCCTCCATACCCTCCCAGACCTCACCCTATGTATTTCTTCATCTGACTATCTATTTTATGTTTTATTGCATCCTATAATAAATTGGAAAACTCAATTAAATGTTTCTTTTAGTTCTGTTAGCACTTCTAGCAAAGTATTATTAATCAAAATTGAGGAAGGAGTAATAGAAAGCCCTAATTTGTAGTAAAGTCAGATAGAAGTGGTGGGTATTCTGGCTATTACTTCTGACCGGCATCCCAGTATTGTCAGACTTCACCTTTAACTTGGGGGGATCTGACTCTATCTCCAGGTAAATAGTTTCAAAACTGGATTAAATTATAGGATATCCATCTGGTACTGCAGAATTTCTGGTGTAGGAAAAATCCACACACACATTTGATGACCAAAAGTGCTCAGAATGTGTTTTATGTGAAAATAGAGATAAATGGGCTTGGGCTTCCCAGGTAATTCAAATAATAAAAAATCTGCCTTCAGTGCAGGAGACCCAGGTTCAGTCCATGGGTCTGGAAGACCCTCTGGAGATATCCACACCAGTATTCTTGCCTGGAGAATTCCATGAACAGAGGAGCCTGGCAGGCTTCAGTCCATGGATTGAAAAGAGTCAGACACAAGTAACATACACAGAGAAGAAATACAAATGAAGAATTGAGGTTTTCTCAATCAGTTTAGTTCAATTGTTCAGTCATGTCTGACTCTCTGTGACCCCATGGACTGCAGCAAGCCAGGCCTCCCTGTACATCACTAACTCCTGGAGTATACTCAAACTCATGTCCATTGAGTCAGTGATACCATCCAACCATCTCATCCTCTGTCATCCCCTTCTCTTCCCAACCTTCAATCTTTCCCAGTATCAGGGTCTTTTAAGTAAATCAACTCTGCATCAGGTGGCCAAAGTATTGAAGCTTCAGCTTCAGCATCAATCCTTCCAATGAATATTCAGGACTGATTCCCTTTAGAAGGGACTGGTTTGATCTCCTTGCAGTCCAAGGGAATCTCAAGAGTCTTCTCCAACACCACAGTTCAAAAGCATCAATTTTTTGGTGCTAAGCTTTCTTTATGGTCCAAATCTCACATCCATACATGACTACTGGCAAAACCATAGCTTTGACTAGAATGGTCCTTTGTTGGCAAAGTAATGTCTCTGTTTTTTAACATGCTGCCTAGGTTGGTCACAGCTTTTCTTCCAAGGAGCAAGTGTCTTTTAATTTCATGGCTGCAGTCACCATCTGCAGTGATTTTGGAGTACAGGAAAGCAAAGTATGTTACTGTTTCCATTGTTTCCCCATTTTCTTAATATGAGTATTCAAAAGTAGAATGATTATCCCAAAGAGTGTAGATTTATTTCCTGTAATGTGGTTGAACAGATATTCTGAAAAGCCTTTCTGATATGAAATATATAGATTTGCTGTTTAAATAATAGTTAACATCATGGCAAATATATGTCTCTGTTGGAAGTAAAGAAAAGGGAATGTTTTTAATAGGAAAATATTACCAAAATTGAAATAGGAAACATCAAGCACCCTGAGAAGTTTCTTGAGGAGGTAAGGGCTTTGATTTTTTTTTTTTTTAAGGCAGCCCTCAGAAAAAAGGCAAAGAAGGCACATATTGACATATATCCTCTTAGAGGTCACCTGTAGATTACATGGCTGGGTCACCTCAGGCCAAAATTCTAAAGGGGAGGGAGCACAGCCCCACCCATCAGCAGACAATTAGGTTAAAATATTACTGAGCATGGCCCTTTCCACCAATGCAAGATCGTGTTTCCTCAACAGTCAGTCTCTCCAATCAAGAAGATTTCACAAGCCTCTTAACCTCATCCATTAGAGCACAGACAGAAGAAGCAAGAATTACAATCCCACAGCCTCCAGAAGGAAAATCACAATCACAGAAAGCTAACCAAAATGACCACATAGACCAATCTTATGTAACTCAATGAAGCTATGAGCCTTACCATTCAAGGCCACACTTGATGGACAGGTCATGGTGGAGAGTTCTGACAAATGTGGTCCCTGGAGAAGGGAATGGCAAACTACTTCATTATTTATGCCTCAAGAACCCCACAAACAGTATGAAAAGGCAAAAAGATATGGCACCAGAAGACAAGTCCTCCAGCTTAAAAGGTGTCCAGTATGCAACTGAGGAAGAGCACAGAAATAGCTCCAGAAAGAATGAAAAGGCTGGGACAAAGCAGAAACAATGCTCAGTTGTGGATGAGGCTGGTGGTGAAATTAAGTCTGATACTGTATAGAATAGTATTGCATAGGAACCTGGAATGTTAGGTCCACGAATCAAGGTAAATTGGAAGTGGTCAAACAGGAGATAGCAAGATTGACCATCAACATAGTAGAAATCAATGAGCGAAAATGGATCGGAATGAGCAAATTTAATTCAGATTGCCATTCTATCTACTACTGTGGGGTAAGAATCCCTTAGAGGAAATGGAGTAGCCCTCATATTCACCAAAAGAGTCTGAAATGCAGTACATTGGTGCAATCTCAAAAATGACAGAATGATCTTGGTTTGTTTCCAAGGCAGATCATTCAACATCACAGTAATCCAAGTCTATGCCCCAGTGAATATTGAAGAAGCTGAAGTTGAACAGTTATATGAAGGCCAACAAGACTTTCTAGAGCTAACAGCCCCCTCTCCCCAAAAAAAGTCCTTTTCATTAAAAGGGATCAAAATGCAAAAGTAGGAATTCAAGAGAAACCTGCAGTAACATGCAAGTTGTGCCTGGGAGTACAAAATGAAGCAGGGCAAAGGCTAACAGTTTTGTCAAGAGACCTTCTACCAACAACACAAGGGAATGGTCTACACATGAACATCATCAGATGGTCAATAGCAAAATCTTAAAGAGATGGAAATACCAAACCACCTTACCTGCCTCCTGAAAAACCTGTATGCATAACAAGAAGCAAAAGTTAAAACTGGACACAGAACAATCGACTGGTTCAAAATTGGGAAAGGAATAGGTCAAAGCTGTATATTGTTGCCCTGCTTATTTAACTTATACACAGACTACATCATTTGAAATGCACGCTGGATGAATCACCAGCTTGGAATCAAGATCTTCAAGAAAAACATGAGTAACCTCAGATATTCAAATGACACCACCCTAATGGCAAAAAGTGAAGAAGAGCTAAACAGCCTCTTGATGAGCATGCTAGAGGAGAGTGAAAAAGCTGCCTTAAAACTTAATATTCAAAAAACTAAGATCACGGCATCCAGTCCCATCATTTCATAGCAAATAGATGGGGAAGAAGTGGAAACAATGAAAGATTTTATTTTCTTGGGCTCCAAAATCACTGTGGATAGTGACTGCTGCCATGAAATTAAAAGACACTCACTCCTTAAGAGAAGCTATGACAAATCTAGTCAGTGTGTAAAAAAGGCAGAGACATCGCTATGCCAACAAAGCCTGCATGGTCAAAGCTATGAATTTTGCAGCTGTTATATACAAATGTGAGAGTTGGACCAGAAAGAAAGCTGAGCCCTGAAGAATTGATGCTTTTGAATTGTGGTCCTGGAAACGACTCTTAAGAGTCCCTTGATCTGCAAGGAGATAAAACCAGTCAATCCTAAAGGAAATCATCCCAGAATATTCATTGGAAGGACTGGTGCTGAAGCTGAAGCTCCAATACTTTGGCCACTTGATTCAAGGAACTGATTTATTTGGAAAAGATGCTGATGCTGATTCTAGTGAAGATTGAAGACAAAAGGGGAAGGGAACAACCAAGGATCAGTTGTCTGGGTGACATCATTGACTCAATGGGCATGAATTTGAGCAAATTCTGGAGATAGTGAAGTACAGGGAAGCCTGGCTGCAGTCCTTCAATCACAAAGATTTGGATACATTTTTAGTGACTGAACAACAACAAGGATAAACACATAGTGAGAAGTAAAATCTAAAATCTCCATGTATACTCTGACTAAAAATATTTAAATATTAATTGAAATAATGAAATAGAAAAATAAAATTTACTGCTTAAAATATATTAGTAAAGTAGCAAACCTATTTGACCTTATCTGTGGCCCAAATGTTGGGGGGAAAAAAGTCTCCCAAGACAATTTACAACTGCAGTTAGCTCCTCAAGGAATGTTGGGCCCCTAGTTCCATCATTATGTGCTCCCCCAGTAAAAGATGTTCATTTTATCCTATACTATAGATAAAGTTAGTCTCTAACTTAAAACACCCCCAAAATTTATAAGTAGTTCCACACACTTTAGCTTGAATTCTATGAAACATTTTAAATAGCTATATATGCTACAGAAATCCCTCTAGTGATTAGAAAAGAGAAAACAATTCCCATCTCTTTAGAATGCCTTAATATGAAAACCCAACAAGAACTATTAAAGAAAGTAAAGTTGCAACCCAATCTATATAAAGAGCATAAATGCAAAATTCTAAAAAAAAACATAAGAAAGTCAAATCTAACATCAAATAAAACCAATTAGCTCACCAAACAAAATATGGTATTGAATAGGATTTATTCAGTATTGCAGTTGTAAATTAATGTTCAACCAATGTAATTAGCCACATTATCAGAGGAAAAAATGAGAAAAATTATATGATGAGCTTAATAGATATAGAAAAAGAACTAGGTAAAAATTCACCATTCATTGGTGAAATTAGATCTTATACAAACAGAAAAGAAATTGTATTTATTACTAAACACATTTTTGAAACAAACAAATGAAAAACCTATAAGGGAAAATATGGAAAGTTTATCCTTCGATATAAATATGAAATAAAATTATTGCAATATGACTTCAATTCATTACTGTACCTAAATTCCAAACTAATATTGTAAAGAAAAAGATATAAAAGATTTGTAAGGACAGGAATATAAGAAGGTAAATGTTAGGATTTTGATGGAAGAAATACACTTTTGTTTTTAATAAATTAATAGATTTCCTGCATAGACTACCAGAGTTATTCTACACTATAGCAATAAAACTATAAAAGGTGGATACTTAACCCACTTTGCTTATTATAAGCCTGAAATGGAAACAAACAAACAAAAAATGTCATTTATATTTTTTGATGAGAAAAAATAGAAAATATAATTAAAAGCAAACATTTTAAATAAACAGCAATACAAAAAAAAAAGAAATTGAGACTTGAATATATCATTGATATGTAAGTATTTCATGGAAACTTTTTAATTCTTATTAAAATATTATTACAGAGTTTCTAATTATATAGGGACAAATGAAATGCTTAATGTTTCAAAGACCCATTACTGCAAAGTATCAATTTGCTGTAAGATGATCAACTGAATACTATTTTAAAATTCTTTCAAGGAGTTTACTTTTAATGGATATTTACATATTGATCTTAAATGCTCTAGAAAAGTAAAAGTGTCAAATGCAGTCAGAACACTCCTAAGGAAGAATCTAGTATAAAATCAAAAATAAAATCAGCATTCTTGCCAGTCTATTACAAAATTAACAGTATTTAAAACACCGTTATTTGCTTCATATTATAAAGTAGACCCATTATATACAGAGAGTCCATAAACCAAATATACCTCAGATATTCTAAGATGTAGAGTGTGTGTCAAGTTTACATCATTGTTTTAGTAAATTAATAGAAAGACTGGAAGTAAGGAGATAAGATTACTTTTCTGTTACTGGAGCAGTGTAAGAGATAGTCTGCTATAGTGCAAGTATTAAATAAGATTATCTCACCTCACCAAAATGTTCAGATTCCATTTGAAATCTACAGCAAGAACTTGTAAAGTTTCGGTTTAAACTTGCAGCAAGAATCTGAAAGACTTAAATTAAATAAGGAAAGAAAATAGACAGATCCCAACACTAATATGATACAGATATTACAATTATCAGACAGTGATTTTAAGCTACCTATTATCAATCTCAAAAATGACAAAAAGATCTCTGTTCCTTTCCAAGGCAAACCATTCAATATCACAGTAATCCAAGTCTATGTCCCAACCAGTAATGCTGAAGAAGCTGAAGTTGAATGGATCTATGAAGACCTACAAGACCTTTTAGAAGTAACACCCAAAAAAGATCTCCTTTTCATTATAGGGGACTGGAATGCAAAATAGGAAGTCAAAAACACCTGGAGTAACAGACAAATTTGGCCTTGGAATACAGAATGAAGCAGGGCAAAGACTAATAGAGTTTTGCCAAAAACATGCACTGGTCATAGAAAACACCCTCTTCCAACAACACAAGAGAGGACTCTACACATGGACATCACCAGATGGTCAACACCGAAATCAGATTGATTATATTATCTGCAGCCAAGATGGAGAAGCTCTATACAGTCAACAAAAACAAGACCAGGAGCTGACTGTGGCTCAGATCATGAACACCTTATTGCCAAATTCAGACTTAAATTGAAGAAAGTAGGGAAAACCCCTAGGCCATTCAGGTATGACCTAAATCAAATCCCTTATGATTATACAGTGGAAGTGAGAAATAGATTTAAGGGCCTAGATCTGATAGATAGAGTGCCTGATGAACTATGGAATGAGATTCGTGACATTGTACAGGAGACAGAGATCAAGACTATCCGCATGGAAAAGAAATGCAAAAAAGGAAAATGGCTGTCTGAGGAGGCCTTACAAATAGCTGTGAAAAAAGAGAAGCAAAAAACAAAGGAGAAAAGGAAAGATATAAACATCTGAATGCAGAGTTCCAAAGAATAGCAAGAAGAGATGAGAAAGCTTTCCTCAGTGATCAATGCAAAGAAATAGAGGAAAACAACAGAATAGGAAAGACTAGAGATCTCTTCAAGACAATTAGAGATACCAAGGGAAAACTTCAGGCAAATATGGGCTCAATAAAGGACAGAAATGGTATAGACCTAACAGAAGCAGAAGATATTAAGAAGAGGTGGCAAGAATACAAAGAACTGTACAAAATAATCTTCACAACCAACAAAATAACAATGGTGTGATCACATACCTAGAGCCAGACATCCTAGAATGTGAAGTCAAGTGGGCCTTAGAAAGCATCACTACAAACAAAGCTAATGGAGGTGATGGAATTCCAGCTGAGCTATTTCAAATCATGAAAGATGATGCTATGAAAGTGCTGCACTCAATATGCCAGCAAATTTGGAAAACTCAGCAGTGGCCACAGGACTGGAAAAGGTCAGTTTTCATTCCAATCCCAAAGAAAGGCAATGCCAAAGAATGCTCAAACTACTGTACAATGGCACTCATCTCACAAGCTAGTAAAGTAATGCTCAAAATTCTCCAAGCCAGGCTTTGGCAATATGTGAACCGTGAAATTCTAGATGTTCAAGCTGGTTTTAAGAAAGGCAGAGGAACCAGAGATCAAATTGCCAACATCCACTGGATCATCAAAAAGCAAGAGAATTCCAGAAAAATATATATTTCTGCTTTGTTGACTATGTCAAAGCCTTTGACTGTGTGGATCACAATAAACTGTAGAAAATTCTGAAAGAGATGGGCATACCAGACCACCTGACCTGCCTCTTAAGAAACCTATATGCAAGTCAGGAAGCAACAGTTAGAACTGGACATGGAACAACAGATTGGTTCCAAATAGGAAAAGGAGTACGTCAAGGCTGTATATTGTCACCCTGCTTATTTAACTTATATGCAGAGTCCATCATGAGAAACACTGGACTGGAAGAAGCACAAGCTGGAATCAAGATTGCTGGGAGAAATATCAATAACCTCAGATATGCAGATGACACCATCCTTATGGCAGAAAGTGAAGAAGGACTCAAAAATCTCTGGATGAAAGTGAAAGAGGAGAGTGAAAAAGTTGGCTTAAAGCTTAACATTCAGAAAGATAAGATCATGACATCTGATCCCATCACTTCATGGGAAATAGATGGGGAAACAGTGGAAACAGTGTCAGACTTTATTTTTTTGGGCTCCAAAATCACTGCAGATGGTGAATGCAGCCATGAAATTAAAAGACGTTTACTCCTTGGAAGAAAAGTAATGACCGACCTAGATAGTATATTGAAAAGCAGAGACATTACTTTGCCAACTAAGGTCCGTCTAGTTAAGGCTATGGTTTTTCCAGTGGTCATGTATGAATGTGAGAGTTGGACTGTGAAGAAGGCTGAGCACTGAAGAATTAATCCTTCTGAACTGCGGTGTTGGAGAAGACTCTTGAGAGTCCCTTGGACTGCAAGAGATCCAACCTGTCCTTTCTGAAGGAATCAGCCTTGGAATTGGAAGGAATGATGCTAAAGCTGAAACTCCAGTACTTTGGCTACCTCATGGGAAGAGTTGCCTCATTGATAAAGACTCTGATGCTGGGAGGGATTGGGGGCAGGAGAAGAAGGGGACAACAGAGAATAAGATGGCTGGACGGCATCACTGACTCGATGGACATGAGTCTGAGTGAACTCTGGGACTTGGTTATGGGCAGGGAGTCCTGGCATGCTGCAATTCATGGGTCTCAAAGAGTCAGACATGACTGAGTGACTGAACTGAACTGAACTGAACTGATTATTAAATTTTCAACAGGCCATTATGAACAAACTTTAAGTAAATGAAAATAGACTAAAAAATAAGGAAAAAAATATTGAAACCAGACCCAGGAAAATGACATATTATCTATAGATGAAGAACAGTTTGTATGACTGTGAAGTAAAATAAAAGAGAGGTAGGAAGGATGTGATAATACATTCCATGTACTAGAAGAAAGGAAATGTCAAATGAAATATTTCTAAATTAGTAAAAAATATTCTCCAGGAATGAAAGAGCAATCAGAACATGCTCAAAAGCAAATAACATACTTTCAAACAATGACTAAATAAATAAATAAACAATAATCAAAAAAATGATAAAAGAAGGAAACTTTGAGCATCTATAAAGGAAAAAAGAGCTAAAGAATAAAAATTATAGTTGATATAATAGAGTGTAGTTGCTGTCTTAAAGTTTCTTAATTATTTTTATTGGTGGCAGCCAAAAACATAACAATACCTAATGTAGTTCTGAGTATATCTAAAGGAAATATTTAAAGAAATTACAATAAAAATTAAATTGCAAAGAAAATTTCAAGGTAGAAAGAAATCATAGAGAAGAAATAGATGTTTTAGACCTAATCTTTTAAAATACATCAGTATTTGCATTAATGTAAATTGTCTAGCTATGCCAATTAAAGGCAGAGACTGATAAATTGGATAAAATAACATTACCCAAGTGCATACTGTCTACAAGAAACTCACTTTAAATATAATAATAGCAGATACCAAAAATGAAAGAATGGAAAAATATATACAAATGAAATATTAGCATAAAGGAGTGAATATATTCCTATTGGATAATGTAACCTTTAAAGAAATGTTACCAAGAACAGAAAGAACTTTAAATTTAGGGAGGGGAAGAAGTATAACCAAAAGGAAGACATAGTACTGAACAATGAACTTTCAATTTATGTAAAGCCAAATATATATATATATATATATATATATAAAATGGAAAGTTCAAGTCATCAAATCTGTAATTAAAGTTTGAGATTTTGCACTTCTCTCTCAATAATGGGTGGAAAGTTAGACCAAAAAAAAAAAATCAGCATGGATATAGGATTCAACAAAAATATTCATCAGAATTTATAGAACATTTATAGAACACCCTGTTGAACAAGAGAAGGATACATATTCTTTACATTCTTTTCAGGTATCCATGGAATTTATGGCAATGTATACCATACCCAGGGCCGTAAAATGGATTCAAGACTCAAATAACTGATATCAAAGGAAATATTTACTCTAATCACAATTAAATCAAAATATAAATCAATAACAAAAAATAAAAAAGAGAATCCCCATATACTTAAAAATTCACGTATTTCAGAATAAGTCATTGATCAGAGGGGAAGTGTTAAGGAAATTTTTCTTTTTAAAACAACTGAATGCAAATGACTATTTAACATATAAAAATTTGTGGGATGCAGGTAAATCAGTGATGAAAGGGAGAGCCCTTCATTAGAAAAGAGAAGATAAGGCTTAAATAAATAACCTAAGTTCCCACCTTAAGCTTTTTAGTCTTTGACAAAAAGGTCAAAATAAACCCAAAGGAAGAAAGGAAATGAACAAGAAGGAAATACAAATCAATAAAACGGAAAATGGAAAAATGATACAATAAATATGCAAAAACCTGGTTTACTGAAAGGGATATTATGAAAGACAAATCTGGCAGGTGAAGGATGCAAATTATTAAAATCAGCAATGAAATAGTAGGTATCAGTAGACATCTTACAGGGATCAACACGACAATAGACATGATGTGGACAAGTCTACACATATACATTGGAAAATTTAGATGCAAAATTCTTAACAGCATATTAACAAATGAAATATAGTAGTAAATAAAAAGAATTATCCATCATGACATATGGGATTTACTCAGAGATACAAAGCTGGTTCAGATATTAAAATAAGTTAATGTAATCCAGCAGAGTAAGAAGATGAAGATGAAATCACATTGATATATCTACTGATGCAAGAATTTTTTTTTTTTTGTTTTTTACAAAACTTAGTATCCATAGATGATAAATAGCAAAGAAACTTTAAGCAAACTTAGGATAAAGAAAATTTTCTCACCTAGATAATCACATTTAGAATATATCTGTTCAGTTCAGTTCAGTCGCTCAGTAGTGTCTGACTCTTTGCGACCCCATGAATCGCAGCACGCCAGGCCTCCCTGTCCATACCATCCCCCAGAGTTCATCCAGACTCACGTCCGTCAAGTCCATGATGCCATCCAGCCATCTCATCCTGGGTCATCCTCTTCTTCTCCTGCCCCCAATCCCTCCCAGCATCAGAGTCTTTTCCAATGAGTCAACTCTTCGCATGAGGTGGCCAAAGTACTGGAGTTTCAGCTTCAGCATCATTCCCTCCAACTACTATCATATTTAATGGTGAAACACTGTTTTCAACTCTGTGGTGAGTAATAAAGTATTGGTGTCCATTCTTTCCAATGATAATCAATACAGTGCTTAAAGTTCTAGCCAGCACAATAAGAAAAAAAAAATCATACATTTTAGAAAAGATGAAATAGTACTTTCTCTATATACAGTTGATGTAATAGTCCACACACACACACACACACACACACACACACAAAAACCCATGGAATCTAACAAACAAAAAAACTTCCCATAACTAATGAATTAAACAAGGCCACAGGATACAAATATTAGTGCACAAAAATCATTCCCTTCTGCAGGGAATCTTCCTGACCCCGGAACAAACCTAGGTCTCCTGCATTGCAGGTGGATTCTTTACCATCTAAGCCACTAGGGACTTGTACGTTAAGTGCTAAAAATAACTGCTAATCTAAATAAGTGGAGTGACATAGCAAGATCATAGACTGGAAGACTTACAGTAAAAGATGTTAGTTTTCTTCAAATTTACATACATATTCAATGCAATTTCTATCAAATGTCATTAAAATTTTAATAGATACAGACGATATTACTGTAAAATTATGTAGAAATAGCAGCTAAAGTAATTTTGAAAAATAATCGTTCTGTAGTATGACGTCTTTCTATATAGCTGCAGTAATCATGACAGTAAGGCATTGGCAGAGTGAAAAAGCAAAGCTTGAATGAAATAGAATAAAGAGTCCAGAAATAACCTTGAAAAAAATCTGGTGAACTGACTTTTTACAAATTTTAAAGCAACTTGCTATAGAGAACACACTTATGGTTACCAATGGGGAAAGGGGTGTGAGTGGGATGAATTGGGAGAGTCAGATTGACATATATACACCACTACTTATAAAACAGATAACTACTGAGAACTTACTGTGTTGCACAGGAAATTCTACTCAGTGCTATATGGTGACCTAAATGGGAAGGAAATCTAAAAAAGAGGCAGGTATATATATAACTGGTTTACATTGCTATATAGCAGAAATTTGCACAATATTGTAAAGGGACTATACTCTACTAAAAATTAATAATACAAAAATAAATTTACTAGAGTAGAGATAGTACTTTTAACAAATGGTGATGGAGCAGCTGGATAGCCACAGGGATGGGGGGAACCTAATTATACATTTCACATTAAATACATGTTAATTCAAAATCAATTATAGATTTTTAAGTAATTATAAAATATAACTATCATTTTTAGATGCTAGCTCATGAAAACTTTTCATGATCTTTCTTAGACATGTCACCTGAAGCATAATCTATTTAAAATAAATAAGATTAATTGACTTCATCCAAATAAAGTTAGGCTTTTATATGAAAAATCCTGAAAAGAGAAGGAAAAGACAAGATACAGACTGAGAGAAAATATTTGAAAACCATATATCTAATAAAGGACTTACCAAGAGTATGTTAAGAACTCTCAAAATACAATAATAAAAATCCAGCTATAAGATAAAAAGATATATGGAGACCTTTCATTGGTAAGGTTATTTCACATGGCAATAAAGAATATAAGATGTTCAACATCACTAGCCATTAGGAAAATACAAATTAAGACTACAAAGAAATATTACTAAACATCTGTTACAAGGTTTAAGAATTAAAAAATAAAATCACAGAAACAATGCCAAAGGTTAGTGAGGATACAGAGAAACTGAACTCATATACCACCGGTGGCATTGTAAAACAGAACAATCACTTATAATTGTTTCAGTTCAGTTCAGTTCAGTCGCTCAGTTGTGTCCGACTCTTTGCCATCCCATGAATCTCAGCATGCCAGGCCTCCCTGTCCATCACCAACTCCCGGAGTTCACTCAGACTCACGTCCCTCGAGTCAGTGATGCCATCCAGCCATCTCATCCTCTGTCGTCCCCTTCTCGTCCTGCCCCCATTCCCTCCCAGGATCAAAGTATTTTCCAATGAGTCAACTCTTCGCCTGAGGTGGCCAAAGTACTGGAGTTTCAGCTTTAGCATCATTCCTCTTAATAAATGAAACGTAATGTCACATGATCCATCTATTGTGCTCATAGGCATTTAATCCAGAAAACTAATTATACAAAAAAAATCTGCACAAATACTATAGCATTTTTGTTTATAATAGTCCCAAACTGGAAAAAACCAAAATGTTTCTTAACAGATGAATGGTTAAATCAACTATGGGATAAATTCATACTAAGGAATATAACTTAGCCATAAACATAAATGGACTGCTTGGTGCAAGTAACAATTTCAGTGAACCTCAAAGGCAGTATGCTTAATGATACAAGACAGTCTTAAAGGTCACAGACTATTTTAAACTATCTATATAACAACATCAAAGTGAAAAAAAAATACAGTAATGAAAAACAGACTAGCCAGGGGCTAAGGAACTGTAAGAAGGTGGACACTGCAGAAGAATTCCAGTTTAAATGTAGAATATTTTATGGATACAAATAAATTATTAAACAAGCTTTGCTCATTAAATATTATGTTTACTGTCAAGTATAATAACATTCTGGCAAACAAAATTATCTCCTTATAACATTACCTTGTGGTATTAAAAATTAGCATCTTTAGTATAAAAAATATGGAACTCTTCACGAATTTGCGTGTCATCCTTGCGCAGGGCATGTACACCCATGGTGGATTTATGTCAACGTATGGCAAAACCAATACAGAATTGTAATGTAAAATAAAAAATAAATTTAAAAAAAAGATGAGAAAAAAATAAAAATAAAAATAAAAGTTAGCATCTTTGTGAAAACTTTGGGTTTTTAAAGGAATGATTTGAGAATTAAATCTGATTTTCTAATTGGAAGCTGCACAAGACAGCAGAAAGATTCAGGAGCAAAAGATCAGAATTCTTCATTTAAAGCCTTTGTCAAGTTACTTGCTATTTGATCTCAGGCAATTTACTTGTTCACACTGGGTATCATTTTTCCTAAGTGACAGTTGGTATTTGGATATTACAATATCTGACCTAATTATTGTAAGGAAATTTTTCATAATTAAAAGTTACAAAGAGCTTTATAATTTGCATGCATTAAGTAAACTGAACTTTCTGTCTCTATTTGCATGGTTTAGATATTGTAAAAAATTAGATGTCAAAAACAAAGAAAATTTTGATCTTGATAAGTTTGAGTTATCTGTTCAAATTTGAGAAGTTCAGAATAAGGAAGAACTATGTTGTCTTGATCATCCCATAAACTGCACAGAGGAGCTCAGCCTAATCCCAGGTCAATTGTTGTTTATGGTGCTGGGCAAAAGTGTGCTATGTTATTTTTACAAATGGAGGAAAAGATGTTTCTAATAAAGCACTTAATTGTGTCTCCATAAGACTCCAGTCTTATAGCTGAAACACTTCATGAAAATTTGATGATGTTAAATTGGAACCTTCTTTTTCCAGCTCTTAAATTGATAGTTTATATCTCTTTGGAAAAAAAAAAAAAAGTACAACTTTTAAATCTTACTTTGTTTTGAAATCTAAGCACTCATTGGAAGGAAAGCCAACAGAACTCAATGGATTCAGCAGATGAACTGCACCACTCAGTTATCAGAAAACTAACAATGATCACTCAAAGTAGAGGTGATCAGAGTAAGCTTCATAGGTCAGTACAATTGCCCCCAATGTATTAGAATAGTTTTAAGTATTAACTAGGTGACCTGTGATATGTTCTTTTTGGTTCTTTCTTCCACAAGATAGGGCTCACCACACTATGATTAAGACTGCCATCATTAGCTTTTCCTTAGTCATATCCCTATTGCTGTATAAAATAATTTTTTCTTTCTTATCCACATAGGATCCAGTTATTTATTTAAATTTAATGATTTTAACAGGACCAGAGAAAACAAATTTCAAGAAAATTAGTTTTTCTCATTTCATTTGATTTATCGTTAGGATTAAAGAATATATTACTTTGGTTTATTTTTATTTATTTACTTTTTGGCCTCTCCAGGTGACATGCAGGATCTTAGTTCCCCGGCCAGGGATCAAACCTCTTCCCCTTTCAATGGAAGTGCATATTCTTAACCACTGGACCACCAGGGAAGTCCCTAAAGAATATATTAATATAGTGAAAGTGAAAAGTGAAGTTATGCCTGACTCTTTGCAACCCTATAGACTGTAGCCCACCAGGCTCCTCCATTCATGGAATTTTCTAAGCAAGAGTACTGGAGTGGGTTGCCATTTCCTTATCCAAATATAGTATCATAATCCAAATGATTTCAAAGAAAAAATAGTTATCATAAAAAGTATTATTGACAACTTCCTAGGCACAAATCTTGCCACTAGATGTAAAGGATGGATAGTCCTAGAGCAGCACACTGACAATTTCCAAGTAACTGTGAGTCATCTGTCCTGAACCACATATAAAAGTACTGAAGTGTTTTGTTTTCTGTTCCTGTCATTCTTTAGCTAATACCCTCTATACAGAGAGGAAACCCAAATCAAGGTTGTCCAGTAAAAAAAAAAAAAAAAAAAGCTGTCTTCCCATCAACTTTTCAAATATCTTCATACACTGCCTTATAAAAATGTAGGCAAATAATGAGGGTTATAGATAGTGAGGGGTAAACACCATAAAACTGATTATAACATCCATATTTATGGACCAATAGCACCATCTATTGCTTTAGATACTTGTCCATTATATTATACATACTATAATACAATCTTTGTGTGAAAAAACAAAGAAAAATGTTATTATATGCTTATTTTGTCAGTGTATATGCTTGTATATATCATACAATTAGATGAGTTATACTTCAAATTTTATTATATGTAGCATATATTTATTACACATTCAATTTACTTTATTTATGACCTTTTAACAGATAGTATCAGTTTATCAAAATGTATACTCTTTCTAAGGTGTTATACATCTTATACACAGAGTGTGAACACAGGACTGTACTAGGTGTTTAGAATATTAATATTGAGTATAAATTATGGATGCTGCATATACTTAACATAAAAATAAAATCAATCCAAATAGATAGATTGTGCAGTCATACTAAGAATGTGTCAGTTTTATTAAAACTGCTCAATTTTACGAAAAAGTTGCTTGAAGAAAGGGAAGAAAATACCCCTGAATCCACTGTTAAGATGTTCTTGCAGCAGTTCTCCAACTTCAATATTGCCCTGTGTTTCATTTTACCTCAAGTTTTTCTAAGAGAAGTAAGTGACTATGTTTAAAGCTAATCCAGTTTACAGAGTTCTAGTTATCTGCTTAGAATCATTCCTAATAAAACCATGGATGTCAGAGATAATGGAATGATGTCCCAAACGCGTTAAAGACAAAACAAACACACAACAATAAAAATGTTAATCTGGACCCCTATACAAGCAAAAAAAAGTTCTTTAAAAAAGGAAGTTAATTAAGCTTCATTTCAGTTCAGTCTCTCAGTCATGTCCGACTCTTTGCAACCCCATGGACTGCAGCAAACCAGGCATCCCTGTCCATCACCAACTCCCAGAGCTCGCTTAAACTCATGTCCATCCAGTTGGCCATGCCATCCAACCATCTTATCCTCTGTTGTCTCCTTTGTTTTTAGGACACATGCTCTATGAAAAATAGTAAGGATGGAAAGTGATTTCTGATTGAACTATATAATTCCAGAAAGGAAGAAAATGATCAGAAAAGGCAATTTTGACAGATAATAACTGTTTTGAGTTGCAGTTATTAATAACTATATCTTGTGGGTTTTTCATATCATCATTAGTCAGGTATAATTTACATGCAATAAAACTCACCAATTTTAATGTACAGTTCCAGGAGTTTTGGCAAATTAGTGCAGTCATATAGTCACCAATGTAGCAACAGAAACAATGGTTCCATCACTTGAGACACTTTCCTTAAATGTCCTTTGTAGATATAGTTAGCTGCTTCATACATCCATCAGTAATCAATTTTCAGGTTTGAATAGTTTGACTAGTCTAGAATATTGTATAAATTAAATCACAAGGTACAGAGCATTGTGAGTTTGGTTTCTTTCACTTAGTGTATTGCATTTGAAGCACATTTGTGCTATTGAGTACATCAACAATCTGTCATAGTAAATACATGTCTAATTTTGTGAGAAAACTATTTTTTACAATATTTTTAGCATTTTGCATATTCACTAGCAATTCATGAGAGTTTCTTTATTCTGTTTTAGTCAGAGGTTTGTATTATAAATTTCTTTTTCTGCTTAGATATTTGAATAGAGATATCAATGGCTTAGCCATCATAGTCAACAGAGTCTGAAATGTAGTACTTGGATGCAATCTCAAAAATGACAGAATGATCTCTGCTGGTTTCCAAGGCAAATCATTCAATATCACAGTAATCTAAGTCTATGTCCCGACCAGTAATGTTGAAGAAGCTGAAGCTGAACAGTTCTTTGAAGAATTACAAGATCTTCTAGAACAAATATCCCCAAAAGATGTCCTTTTCATTGTAGGGGACTGGAATGCAAAATAGGAAGTCAAGAAACACCTGGAGTAACAGGCAAATTTGGCCTTGGAATGTGGAATGAAGCAGAGCAAAGGCTAACAGAGTTCTGCCAAGAAAACACACTGGTCATAGCAAACACCCTCTTCCAACAACACAAGAGAAGACTCTACACATGGACATCACCAGATGGTCAACACCAAAATTAGATTGATTATATTCTTTGCAGCCAAAGATGGAGAAGCTCTATGCAATCAGCAAAAACAAGACTGGGAGCTGACTATGGCTCAGATCATGAACACCTTATTGCCAAATTCAGACTTAAATTGAAGAAAGAGGAGAAAACCACTAAACCATTCAGTTATGACCTAAATCAAATCACTTATGACTATACAGTGGAAGTGAGAAATTGATTTAAGGGACTAGATCTGATAGATAGAGTGCCTGATGAACTATGGATGGAGGTTTATGACATTGTAAAGAGACAGGTATCAAGACCATCCCCAAGAAAAAGAAATGCAAAAAAGCAAAATGGCTGTCTGGGGAGGCCTTACAAATAGCTGTGAAAAGAAGTGACTTGAAAAGCAAAGGGGAAAAGGAAAGATACACCCATTTGAATGCAGAGTTCCAAAGAATAGCAAGGAGAGATAAGAAAGCCTTCCTCAGGGACAAATGCAAAGAAATAGAGGAAAAGAACAGAATGGGAAAGACTAGAGATCTCTTCAAGAAAATTAGAGATACCAAGAGAACATTTCATGCAAATATGGGCTCAATAAAGGACAGAAATGGTGTGGACCTAACAGAAGCAGAAGATATTAAGAAGAGGTGGCAAGAATACACAGGAGAACTGTACAAAAAAAGATCTTTGTAAGCAAGATAATCACGATGGTGATCACTCACCTAGAGCCAGACATCCTAGAATGTGAAGTCAAGTTGGCCTTAGGAAGCATCACCAAACAAAGCTAGTGGAGGTGATGGAATTCCAGTTTAGCTGTTTCAAATCCTGAAAGATAATGCTAGGAAAGTGCTACACTCAATATGCCAGCAAATTTGGAAAACCCAGCAGTGGCCACAGGACTGGAAAAGGTCAGTTTTCATTCCAATCCCAAAGAAAGGAAATGCCAAAGAATGTTCAAACTACTGCACAATTGCACTCATCTTACACGCTAGTAAAGTAATGTTTAAAGTTATCTAAGCCAGGCCTCAGCAATATGTAAACCGTGAACTTTCAGATATTCAAGTTAGTTTTAGAAAAGGCAGAGGAACCAAAGATCAAATTGCCAACAACCGCTGGATCATAGAAGAAGCAAGAGAGTTCCAGAAAACTTCTACTTATGCTTTATTGACTACACCAAAGCCTTTGACTGTGTAGATCACAACAATCTTTGGAAAATTCTTCAAGAGATGGAAATACTAGACCACCTTATCTGCTTCCTGAGAAGTCTGTATGCACATCAAGAAGCAAAAGTTAGAACTGCTTATGGAACAATGGACTGGTTCCAAATTGGGAAAGAAGCATGTCAAGAATATATAGTGTTATACTGCTTATTTAACTTATATGCAGAGTACATCATGAGAAATGCTGGACTGGAAGAAACACAAGCTGGAATCAAGATTGCCAGGAAAAATATCAATAATCTCAAATAAGCAGATGACACTACCCTTATGGCAGAAAGTGAAGAGGAACTGAAGAGTCTCTTGATGAAAGTGAAAAAGGAGGGTGAAAAAGCTGGCTTAAAGCTCAACATTCAAAAAATGAAGATCATGGCTCTGGTCCCATCAGTTCATGGCAAATAGATGGGAAAACAATGGAAACAGTGAGAGAGTGTATTTTACTGGGCTCCAAAACACTGCAGATTGTGATTGCAGCCATGAAATTAAAAGACACTTGCTTCTTGTAAGAAAAGCTATGACCAGCCTAAACAGCATATTAAAAAAGCAGAGCCCTGACCTTGCTGACAAAGGTCCATCTAGTCAAAGCTACCGTTTTTCCAGTAGTCATGTATGGATGTGAGAGTTCGACCATAAAGAAAGCTGAGGGCCAAAGAATGTATGCTTTTGAACTGTGCTGTTGGAGTAGACTCCTGAGAGTTCCTTGGACAGCAAGATCCACCCAGTCAATCCTGAAGAAAATCAATCCTGAATATTCATTGGAAGGATGGACGCTGAAGTTAAAACTCCAGTTACTTTGGCTACCTGATCCTAAGAACTGACTCGTTAGAAAAAACCCTGATGCTGGGAAAGATTGAAGGCCAGAGCAGAAGAGGGCAATAGAGGATGACATGGTTGGATAGCATTACCGACTGGATGGATGTGAGTTTCAGCAACTCTGGGAGTCTGTGATGGACAGGAAGCCTGGCATGCTGCAGTCCACGGGGTTGCAAAGAGTTGGACACGACTGAGTGAATGAACTGAACTGAACCGAACTGAGAAGAATTGAAATCACAACAATATAGCATATTTTAAACAATAAACAAAATATCTCCATCATTTATTTCCATTTTCTTAGATTAATTTTATCAGTGTTTTGTGGGTTATAGAACATAAACATTGCGTATCTTTTGGAGGGTTTATACATAAAAGTGTTTAGTGTAGTTTGCAGTCAAATATAAGTGAGATTGTATTTTAAGTTTTGATTAACAATTACTCAGTACTAGTATATTAAAATAAAATTGATTTTTCAAATATTAACCTTGTATCCTATGACCTTCAGAATTGAAGTGTGTTTATCTTTGTGTGCTTGTATTTATAGATTTTTTTGACTTTCCAAGTAGATACTCATATTCTCTCTGAGACACATAATTTTATTTCTCTCAAACTGTGCTATTTTATTTTTAATTATTTTATTCCTTCTATTTTCTTAGGACACTGTCTAGAACCTCCACATAATATGGAATAGAAATCATGAGAGTAATTTTTTTTAGCCTTGTTCCTAATCATAAACATCTAGTCCAGATTATCTAGCTTATAAAATATGACAGCTGATGTCTATAAACATATATGAAAAACAATACATATTCCTTATTTTAAATATGATAAAGCTTAATTTAAATTTATTATTTTCAATGTCTATATATGCAAAGTTTATGTTAGTATACATGTGTATTTAGATACACTGCTTACACACAATGTGCTCTAATAAAAATTGTATTATATTAATGTATGCATGGAATATTATATAATCCATTCAACAGCCTACTTCCGTATAAAGCTATGCCTTAGTCAGTTCAGTTCAGTTCAGTCGCTCATTCATGTCTGACTCTTTGTGACCCCATGAATTGCAGAACACCAGGCCTCCTTGTCCATCACCACCTCCCAGAGTTCACTCAAACTCACGTCCATCGAGTGATGCCATTCAGCGATCTCATCCTCTATCATCCCCTTTTCCTCCTGCCCCCAACTCCCAGCATACTTATTCTCATCTTGCACCACCTAATACAGGGATAGATATAAATGTGTTTCAGGAAAAAAATGTATATACATATTAGGAGAAGAATAGGACAGAAAAAAACTTCTGAGATATTTTCTAAGATAGTAATTTGTGTTTTGGTCTTTCTGTGCTTGATGCTCCATCTTCTAAAAGCCAGCAGACAAGACAACTAAATTCCATATATCAGTAAGGTTTAGTTCACAAGATCCCAAGAAGCATACATTTGAAAAAAAATGTATTATTCACTTATTTGAATGCCTGAAACTTTCAGAAGATTATATCATGAGAGAAAGGTTTAGGAGAGAGTTATGCAGATGGTAAAGAATCTCCCTGCAATGCAGGAGACCAGGGCTCCATTCCTGGGTTGGGAAGATCCCCTGGAGAAGGGAACACTACCTACAACAGTATTCTTGCCTGGAAATTCTATGGACAGAGGAGCTGGGTGGGCTATAGTCCATGGTGTCGCAAAGAGATGGACACAACTGAGTGACTTTCACTTTCACTTTTTTTGGAGCAAGTTTGGTCCTGCAAGTCTAGTGTAAGTGTAGCACAGCAAGACACTTAGGTTGGCACTCCATCACACCCAGAGTGTGATACATCTTGTTGGCTCCACAACTATCCCTCTGGGGTCACCTTCATTATATTGAATCTATTTTATTACAGGAACCTCCTAAGTAGACTCATGTTTTCTATGGATCTGGTAGAACACAGAAACCA
Organism: Oryx dammah; assembly: GCF_014754425.2. Classification (NCBI taxonomy): domain Eukaryota; kingdom Metazoa; phylum Chordata; class Mammalia; order Artiodactyla; family Bovidae; genus Oryx; species Oryx dammah. The sequence continues at coordinate 143,420,521 of NW_024070186.1, forward strand.
GGAGTAGATCTTTTGAACTAAGCTTCCGTGCATTGATGCATATTCAGTCGTGTCAGACTCTTTGTGACTCCATGGACTGTAGCCCACCAGGCTCCTCTGTCATTGGAATTTTCCAGGCAAGAACACTGGAGTGGATTGCTATTTCCTCCTCCAGGGCAGCTTCTCACCCCAAGGATCCAACCAGCATCTTTTATGTCTCCTACACTGAGCAGGCAGATTCCTTACCAACTATGCCACCTGGGAAACCCCTTATTAAAAACAAAACAAAACAAAACAAAAATCAAGCCTTTTTTGTCCTTTTCTGACTTCATTCCTCATCACTACCAAACTATTGAAATGGAGCAGAAAACCAAATTTAGCTCCAAGCTTAGTGGAAGGCAAAACAGCAGGAGGTAGACCACATGGATTTCATTATTTAATACACAGAGGACTGTGTGTTATGTACCAGAACTTTGAATTTCCAGAGCAGAGACATTTCCTTATTTTGCTTAATTTGCTTTGGAATTGCTCTGCAGAAAGCCATTTCTTTCCTTCTTTCTTTTTTAGGCTACTTTTTTTTTATTGGCAACTCAATCTCTACATATATATGATATTGCACGTTATAAATTGATTGATAATTAAATAAATCATATAAATTCATGAGAATTTACATAAAACTATGGCTCTAGGTTTGGGTGCATTTTGTGCCAGGTACTTTAGTATATATGGCAAACATAAAGGAACTCAGCTTCTTAAATTTACAAGAATAAGCTTTTAAAAAATAGCAAATATGTCATCTCATAAAAAACTTAACATGTCAAACCCAGAAACACCAATAACTAATGACAAAAGAACATTATTAAAGAAAAGTTGGTGATAAAAATATTTATTTAAAAATTTAGTAAGTGGGCTTCAAAAACACAAAGCCATTTCTTAATGAAATTTTATTTTTCTCAAATAGTTACATTTGGAATAGTATGGAAAATAGGATATATCTAGAAATCATAAAATTCTCTCTTTGTACAATTATCTATAGGTTAACAAATCAATAAAAAAATTTAATTCATACACACCAAAAGCACAAACTAAATAATTCAGTGGACACTATCAATATATTTGAACTTCCCTGGTGGCTCAGTGGTAAAGAATCTGCCTGAAATTCAGGTTTAATCCACGGGTCAAGAAGATCCTCTGGAGAAGGAAATGGCAACCCAGTCCAATATTCTTGCCTGGGAAATCCCATGGACAGAGAATCCTGGCAGGCTACAATCCATGGAGTCGCAAAAGGGTCAAACACAAGTTAACGGCTAAACAAAACAACAAACAATCAAGGTATTTATGTATATTTAGTCATGACAGAAGGATAGATAGATAAGTAGATAGATAAACTGAAATATAGGAATGAATAATGAAAGTAGCAGAAAGCTATAGTTTATAAAATGTACCTATTGTTATGCAGGCTTTCATATTTAATGACTAAGAGGTTAGCATTTGTTATTGTGATGTAATGAATGACTGGGAATAAGTGAAGTTGCTATTAGAGAGACCTGAAGTCACAATGCTTTAAACTTGTGATAAGTTTGTCCCTCACCTAATAAAATAGCTGATCTGGTAGCTTGATGGTGCCAGTCTCCATCCATTTTGATTTCTGCCATTCTCTCATGTTATTGCCCTTAGGGTCAATGATATCAACCCAGCTGAAGTAAATGAACTGTTGTATCTATAATTGAGTTTTCTTAAGAAATTTTCCAATCAGTCTTCTTTAGCAAGGCCCTTTTTAATATCCTGCAGCAGCTGATTGCCTGATTAATGTCCCATGAAATACACAACTTGCTATTGTGAATGACCTGAATTTTGGCAGGAAAAAAGTGTAGACAATATAGTATGTGTCATACAAGCTATAAATTATCTTTTGCCACCATTGAGTCCAAGTTTGAAATATGCAAACATTCATAATAATAATCCTTCTTTTTTGAATACTTCAAAAGATTTTCTGATGGCTGTAACATACATCATAATGTGTAGTTTTTAATCTCTTATGAAATATTACATCTGCTTGATAAAACAATGACAGAATTGACAATGTTGCAGTTTTCATATACTGAAACAATGTAGTCTTGTGCTTTCAATGAACAATAAGTTCACAAAAGCTCACAAGGAAACCGTCCAGTTAGTTACTTTACTTCCAGAATAAGACTTTCCTGAATGACAACTTCTAAATGCTTGCAGATATGTTTGATGGGAGGAAGTGAGTTAGAAGAGGAGTTTCAAACTATGTTTTGAATATATAATAATCACATATCTTTATGTTTGACTATCTTGAATAAAATTATGATATAACAAACCCAAATTTTGACTATATAGATGAGTATAATGAGTTAATGTAGTTAAAACAGGGTGTTTGACACATGTTGAATATTTTGCAAGCTTTAGCAGTTGTATATCTTACTTGTTGCATAACTTACTGTAAATATCTGCTGAACAGAATTAGATAACTTCCTATGGGGTCAAAATTAGTCCACACTTCCTCCCTAGTAGCCATGAATTACTTCCAAAATGATTTAAATGTTCACCTTGTGACTGTTGCAACGTTTTTTTGTTTATTTATTAAGGCAAATTAAGGAATAAAAACTTAGCTTATAATACTTGTGATTTTTAGTGCAATTTGTATATTTATTGCATCACAATAGTGAATACTTAATTTTCAAAACAGGACATTTTCTTTGTGAGAAGCTACATATCTTCTATAGAACCTGATTACATAGGTCGGAATTGTGACTCACCCTTTTACTGATAGCATGACCTCCAGCAAGATGATTGACCTCTCAAGGGCTTGGTTTCCTCTTTGGTAAAATGGGCATACTAAGAACAGATACTTCACAAAGACAATAAATGGGCGGGGCTTAGAAGAATCTGGTAGAGAAGCAGAGCTGAATTAAATGATGCCTATGATTACTATTCAAATCTTGAAAGATGATGCTGTGAAAGTGCTGCACTCAATATGCCAGCAAATTTGGAAAACTCAGCAGTGGCCACAAGACTGGAAAAGGTCTGTTTTCATTTCAATCCCAAAGAAAGGCAATGCCAAAGAATGCATAAACTACTGCACAATTGCACTCATCTCACACGCTAGTAAAGTAATGCTCAAAATTCTCCAAGACACGCTTCAGCAATACATGAACTTCCAGATGTTCAAGCTGGTTTTAGAAAAGGCAGAGGAACCAGAGATCAAATTGCCAACATCCACTGGATCATCAAAAAAGCAAGAGAATTCAAGAAAAATATCTATTTCTGCTTTATTGACTATGTCAAAGCCTTTGACTGTGTGGATCACAATAAACTGGAAAATTCTGAAAGAGATGGGCATACCAGACCACCTGACCTGCTTCTTGAGAAACCTATATGCAGGTCAGGAAGCAACAGTTAGAACTGGACATGGAACAACAGACTGGTTCCAAAAAGGAAAAGGGGTATGTCAAAGCTGTATATTGTCACCCTGCTTATTTAACTCATATGCAGAGTCCATCATGAGAAATGCTGGGCTGGAAGAAGCACAAACTGGAATCAAAATTGCTGGGAGAAATATCAATAACCTCAGATATGCAGATGACACCACCCTTATGGCAGAAAGTGAAGAACTAAAAAGCCTCTTGATGAAAATGGAAGAGGAGAGTGAAAAATTTGGCTTAAAACTGAACATTCAGAAAATTAAGATCATGGCATCTGGTCCCATCACTTCATGGCAAATAGATGGGAGAACAGTGGAAATAGTGTCAGACTTTATTTTGGGGGGCTCCAAAATCACTGCAGATGGTGATTGCAGCCGTGAAATTAAAAGACGCTTTCTCCTTGGAAAGAAAGTTATGACCAACTTAGATAGCATATTGAAAAGCAGAGATATTACTTTGCCAACAAAGGTCCGTCTAGTCAAGGCTATGGTTTTTCCATTGGTCATGTGTGAGAGTTGGACTCTGAAAAATGCTGAATGCCAAAGAATTGATGTTTTTGAACTGTGGTATTGGAGAAGAGTCCTGAGAGTCCCTTGGACTGCAAGGAGATCCAACCAGTTCATTCTGAAGGAGATCAGCCCTGGGATTTCTTTGGAGGGAATGACGCTGAAGCTGAAATTCCAGTACTTTGGCCACCTCATGCGAAGAGTTGACTCACTGGAAAAGAATCTGATGCCGGGGGGGGGGGTGGATTGGGGGCAGGAGAAGGGGACAACCCAGGATGAGATGGCTGGACAGCATCACTGACTGGATGGACGTGAGTCTGAGTGAACTCTTGGAGTTGGTGATGGACAGGGAGTCCTGGCATGCTGCGATTCATGGGGTCGCAAACAGTTGGACATGACTGAGCGACTGAACTGAACTGACTGATGATTACTATTTATTGATTATTTATTGTTATTGCTTTAACTGTTTCCTTAAAGATTGATCAAATGCTAAAAGAAAAAAAAAAAATAGACCGTGCTCCTTTAAGTCTAGGAACAGTTTTATTTTTTGTTTTTGCCTCCAGTAAAATAAATTATTTCCCCTAAACATAGTTTCTAATCATCAATGATTATCTGTTTGACATCAAAGTCTTGGTATGCTTGAAATAATTGCCTCATATTTCTAAATGATTTGTTTCCTTTGTCATTGTTGTTTATTATAGAGCAGGTGAATGTGACAGTAAGCAAGCAAGGGAAGAATTGATAAAAAGGGAGATGAATGAAAATATAGCCCTTTTATCTAAAAAGGTAAAGAGTATATATATATCACATATTATTTATCCATTCCTCTGTTGATGGACATTTAGGTTGCTTCCATGTCCTGGATGTTGTAAATAGTGCTGTAATGAATACTGAGGTGCATGTATCTTTTCAAATTATAATTTTCTCAGGATATATGCACAGAAGTGGGATTGCTAGATCATATGGTAGCTCCATTTTTAAGTTTTTAAGGAACATCCATACTGTTCTTCACGGTGGCTATACCAATTTACGTTTCCATCAACAGTGTAGGAGGATTCCCTTTTCTCCACACCCTCTCCAGCAAGTATTGTTTGTATATTTTTTTTGGATGATGGCCTTTCTGACCTGTGTGAGATGATGCTTCATTGAAGTTTTAATTTGCATTTTTCTAATAATGAATCATGTTAAGCAACTTTCCATGTGCTTTTTAGCCATATATATGTCTTCTTTGGAGAAATGCCTATTTAGATCTTCCATCCATTTCTTTCTTTCTTTTTTTTTTTTTTTTGATTGGGTTGCTTGTTTTTTTGATGTTGAGTTGCATGTACTGATTGTGTATCTTGGAGATTAATCTCTTGTTGGTTGCTTCATTTACAAATATTTTCTTTCATTCTGAGGGTTGCCTTTCTGTTTTGCTTATGGTCTCCAATGCTCAGTCGTAAAAAAGATTGATATAATGTTGTTTGCAATGACATGGATAAACAGATTGTCACACTGAGTGAAGTAAGGCATACAGAGAAAGACGACAATATCATAGGATATTGCTTACATGTGGAATCTTAAAAAAAAATGGTACAAATGAACTTATCTGCAAAACAGAAATAGAATTACAGATGTAGAAAAAAACAAAGGTAACAAAAGGGTAAGGGTGGGGGAGGTATACATCAGAAGACTGGGATTGATATATACATACCACTATATATAAAAGAGATAATTAATAAAGAACTATCCTGTGGCACGTGGAATTCTACTCAGTACTTTGTAATGTCTATATGGGAAAATAATCTATGGGGAAAAAATGGATATATATGAGATTTACTTTGCTGTACACCTGAAATTTACATATTATTGTAAATCAACTATACTCCAGTAAAAATGTAAAAAAAAAAAAGCCTCTTGATGAAAGTGAAAGAGGAGAGTGAAAAAGTTGACTTAAAGCTCAACATTCAGAAAACGAAGATCATGGCATCTGGTCCCATCACTTCATGGGAAATAGATGGAGAAACAGTAGAAACAGTGTCAGACTTTATTTTTTGGGGCTCCAAAATCACTGCAGATGGTGTTTGCAGCCATGAAATTAAAAGACACTTACTCCTTGGAAGAAAAGTTATGACCAACCTAGATAGTATATTCAAAAGCAGAGACATTACTTTGCGGACTAAGGTCTGTCTAGTCAAGGCTATGGTTTTTCCTGTGGTCATGTATGGATATGAGAGTTGGACTGTGAAGAAGGCTGAGCGCCGAACAAGTGATGCTTTTGAACTGTAGTGTTGGAGAAGACTCTTGAGAGTCCCTTGGACTGCAAGGAGATCCAACCAGTCCATTCTGAAGGAAATCAACCCTGGGATTTCTTTGGAAGGAATGATGCTAAAGCTGAAGCTCCAGTACTTTGGACACCTCATGCAAAGAGTTGACTCATTGGAAAAGACTCTGATGCTGGGAGGGATTGGGGGCAGGAGGAGAAGGGGACAACCCAGGATGAGATGGCTGGATGGCGTCAGGGACTTGATGGATGTGAGTCTGAGTGAACTCCGGGAGTTGGTGATGGACAGGGAGGCCTGGCGTGCTGCGATTCATGGGGTCGCAAAGAGTCGGACACAACTGAGCGACTGAACTGAACTGAACTGAAATGAACAAAAAAAGAAAGTGGAAGATAATAAATATCACAAAGACCAGTAGAGATTATAAGACACAGTATTTCTGTAGGTAGTACATTATATGTTACTCTGAATTGTGTTTCTCATTTCTGAAAACTGACCTTCAGAGAACCGTGTAACATTGTAGGTCAGAATGACAAACAGAGTTGCCCTGCCAAATTGGCCACATAAAATTAAAACAATAGTGAAATAGTTGCTGAAATTCTCAATCAGTTAAGCATTATGCTCAAAAAAATTCCCCTTCAGAAGTTTTGTACACAACAAACTATTTTACACTAGAGAAGTGTCTTTAATATTAATAGTGATGAGTTGAGTTCTGGGGAGGAAAAAAAATGTATTTTTTCCATTTTATGTTTTCTTTGTACATTTACTTAAAAACTACTATTAAGTTTATAAAACCTACTAACTTCATGTAACATAATGCAAACCATATTTATTACTTGCTATATTATTAAGTAGATGTATTATCCAGTACAATAATGAGAAAATAAACATCAAATATTTACAGTACTCATATCACAGATTCAACTGCAATTAATGAGATAGTAACATGATAAAAAATATATTAATATATTGTTATAAGATAAAGCAACTGAATACAAAATTATTATAAGTACATTGTTTTTCATTCAATGAAAGAAAATGGCACTGTCAAGAGCCCTTATTTCTTATATTGTTTTCACTTCTGCAGTTTCTCTAAGTCTTAACATTTCCTCGGGCTAAATGAGCCAATATCACTTGTCTCTACATACATAAGGACAAAAACAGTAAGTCAAATGAACATATTTTTAAATTTTTGAGAAACATGTTTCTAAAATGATTCATGAAAATCCCTCACATTAGATTTTAGGGAAATTTTTACTGACATCACCATTTAGGCATATAAAAATAAAAATGAAAAAATCCTCAGAAAAACATGTATGCTTACATATATATATATATATATATATAACTTATTTCATTTAAATAGTCTATTCCAAATACTTTCTTTTTTAAAATCAATGTTCATTTTACAATTCAGTTATATGTCTCCTTGAATTACCGTGGGTTCCCTGGTGACTCTGAAGGTCAAGAATCTGCCTGCAATGCAGTAGACCTAGATTTGATCTCTAAGTTGGGAAAAACCCCTGGAGAAAGAAATGACAACAGACTCCAGAATTCTTGCCTGGAGATTTTCATGGACAGAAAAGCCCATACAATTACAAAGATGAAAACTTGACTGAGCAACTAACACTTTTGCATTAACATAGATTCATTGCTAATATATAAAGTGAAAAATTTATTGTTCATTGTTTTATTGTTAAAACTCTCAGAAATCTTGCTTTATCTTATGGTGCATTCTGTATTTAAAATGAAATTTTAAAGAGATTATTTCCTTAAGGTCCACTAGACTGCTTTCTTTAAATCTACATAAGAAAATAGGAACTATTTCTTTGTTCTCGTGAATTTGCTTTATCATATATTCTGAAAGAAGAACAATGTAGACCAAATTTGATCATTATTTTCATATATACTCAGGCTTCAAAACCAAGTTGTACCAAAACTGAAGGGCTTAAACAGATTCAAAGTATTGTTCCTTCTGGCTATTTTTGTTCTTGTTCTACTTTTATCATGTTCTATCTTGCTTCTATCTTTCTTATTTGGGGGTATATTTTCCTTACTTGGGAGTCATCAAGAAGCTTTACATGTAAAAAAAATATAAATTTTAAAGTATGTATTAAGAATATGTATTTGAAGATATATATATATATATATATATATACACACATATACACATTCACACACATATCAGGCATATATATACTGATGCATGCACATGCATGTACATATATATACATGTAAAATGATTATATATAATTAGAAATAGGAAAAGGAGTACATCAAGGCTGTATATTGTCACCCTGCTTATTTAACTTATATACGGTGTACATCATAAGAAATGCTGGACTGGAAGAAACACAAGCTGGAATCAAGGTTGCCAGGAGAAATATCAATAATCTCAGATATGCAGATGACACCACCTTTATGGCAGAAAGTGAAGAGGAACTAAAAAGCCTTTTGATGAAAGTAGAAGAAGAGAGTGAAAAAGTTGACTTAAAACTCAACATTCAGAAAACTAAGATCATGGCATCCGGTCCCATCACTTCATGGGAAATAGATGGGGAAACAGTGGAAACAGTGTCAGACTTTATTTTTTGGTGCTCCAAAATCACTGCAGATGGTGATTGCAGCCATGAAATTAAAAGATGCTTACTCCTTGGAAGAAAAGTTATGACCAACCTAGATAGTATATTCAAAAGCTGAGACATTACTTTGTTGACTATGGTCCATCTAGTCAAGGCTATGGTTTTTCCTGTGGTCATGTATGGATGTGAGAGTTGGACTGTGAAGAAGGCAGAGCGCCGAAGAGTTGATGCTTTTGAATTGTGGTGTTGGAGAAGACTCTTGAGAGTCCCTTGGACTGCAAGGAGATCCAACCAGTCCATTCTGAAGGAGATCAGCCCTGGGATTTCTTTGGAAGGAATGATGCTAAAGCTGAAACTCCAGTACTTTGGCCACCTCATGCGAAGAGTTGACTCATTGGAAAAGACTCTGATGCTAGGAGGGATTGGGGGCAGGAGGAGAAGGGGACAACAGTGGATGAGATGGCTGGATAGCATCACTGACTCGATGGGAGTGGGTCTGAGTGAGGTGGTGATGGACAGGGAGGCCGGGCGTGCTGCGATTCATGGGATCGCAAAGAGTCGGACACGACTGAGTGACTGAACTGAACTGAACTGAACTGAGTGATATTGATGATGTATTGATGATGATGATAATAGTATTGATGGTATAGGTCAGAGTAAGACAAAATCTTTTCTGTAAAGGCCATATATAATATAAATATTTTGGTCTTGTATGCTATATAGATGTCTGTCACAATTGCCCAACTGTGACCCTGTAATACTGTATATGTAATCAAGTGTGAACAATGGGTAAACAAAATAACATTGTTGATTTTTAAGAAAACTATTTACAAAAACAGGCATCTAGCTAGATTTGGCCCTGAAATTTGCTTACCCCTGATATACACACTAGATACAGCAGCAAAATGGAAGAGATATGTAACAGAGCCTGTACTCATAAAATATTTCTCTTTTGACCTAAACTCTCACATATGTTTGCCAAAACTTAATATACCCATCTTTCCAGATTCATTAAATAGGCATACATATGAATTCTCATTAATTTTGCAGATTAAACTTATCCTTTCACGAAAATAAATTTTTAAAAAATCATCTGCCATTCTATAATTTTACATGTAAACATCACCCACTAGAATCTTGCATAGGAAAATGATCAAGATAAAACAATGTAAAATTAAATAGATTGAACTGAAAAAGCTAATATTGATAGAAAATATTAAAATTGTGGATTATATGAAATAAAACCATAACTGGCAATAACCTGTAGTACTTTTGAAAGTGACAGCATTGAAAGTGATGTGACGTCTAGATCATGGAGAAGTTTCTGCCATTAAGACAGAACAACCTATGTTTATATTCTACATTAATTATGATTCTGCATGATCTTCCTTTCTTCTTAAGTTTATATCAACACTGGCATGCCATGAAATGCAGTTCCATCTGCTTTTTTTTTTTTTTCTATAAATAGTGTGGAAAACTTTGGTGAGAAAATTATGATTAACTTGACACCTGAAGAATAAAATTTAGAAAGTGAAGCAAAACAGATAAAAGTCACCAAAGCTGATAGAAGAACCTGAAAAAATGACCTTAAGGACATACCTAAACCACTTAACCCTATAAATAAATAAATAAATAAATAAATAAATAAAATCAATAAAATAAAAAAGCTGCTTCATTGAGAAGATCAATACTGTGAGTATAGTCAGACTCACCAAGGGGCGGGGGGAAGACAAATGATAAAAATTAAAGAATAGAGAAAATGAAAAACAAACCACCACCAATAACAAATTGCTTGCTAGTAATCATAGTTGGAGATGGGAGTATCAGTGTTGATATTTGGAGGCAGCTATCATGTGAAATATTGAAATTCACTATGATGTGAAATAATGCATGTACATAAACGGGATAATTCTCACTCTGTCATCTCTCAGGGCATTGAAAACCAGAATTATCTGTATGTATGAAATGTGACACAAAAGTGGAATAGATGAAATCATATAAAATTTCCATAACCTTTGATTGGAATGGAAGCATTAGTATGTCTCACAAGACATTTTATGTGTATAACTTTATATGTATCTATTGATCCTAAATCCTATGAGAAGGCTTAGAGAAAATGATTTATTTTTACTGTAGTACTATCCAATTAAACGAAAAAATGGGGGAAAAATGGGTTTCTTGGAGAGAGAGGTGAGACTATGTTTAAGGAAGAAAATATACAAGATGAGTATGGACTATCCTGAATTATCAGAGAGCAAGATGGCTGTTAAGGACCACTAGGGTCAGGTCCTGAGGATCCAAGATCCAAACTGCTGAGGCTTCCACTTGTCCATTCAAGATGGGACAGTTTAGGATTTAATATGGCTAAAAGCCTCTTGATGGAAGTGAAAGAGGAGAGTGAAAAAGTTGGCTTAAAATTCAACATTCAGAAAACTAAGATCATGGCATCTGGTCCCATCATTTCATGGGAAATAGACGGGGAAACAGTGTCAGACTTTATTTTTTGGGGCTCCAAAATCATTGAAGATGGTGACTGCAGCCATGAAATTAAAAGACGCTTACTCCTTGGAAGGAAAGTTATGATTAACATAGATAGCATATTCAAAAGCAGAGACATTACTTTGCCAACAAAGGTCCGTCTAGTTAAGGCTATGGTTTTTCCAGTAGTCATGTATGAATGTAAGAGTTGGACTGTGAAGAAAGCTGAGCGCCAAAGAATTGATGCTTTTGAACTGTGGTATTGAAGAAGGCTCTTGAGAGCCCCTTGGACTGCAATGAGATCCAACCAGTCCATTCTGAAGGAATCAGCCCTGGAATTTCTTTGGAAGAAATGAGACTAAAGCTGAAACTTCAGTACTTTGGCCACCTCATGCGAAGGGTTGACTCATTGGAAAAGACTCTGATGCTGGAAGGGATTGGGGGCAGGAGGAGAAGGGGACGACAGAGGATGAGATGGCGGGATGGCATCACTGACTCGATGGACGTAAGATTGAGTGAACTCCAGGAGTTGGTGATGAACAGGGAGGCCTGGTGTGCTGCAATTCATGGGGTCGCAAAGAGTAGGACATGATGAGTGACTGAACTGAACTGAACTGAAGAGTTGTAATGGATTAAAATTCATCATAAATAAGTGTTAATTTTTTATTTTTATTTTTTTAAATAAAAATTAATTTATTTTAATTGGAGGCTAATAACTTTACAATATTGTATTGGTTTTGCCATACATCAACATGAATCTGCCACAGATATACATGTTTTCCCCATCCTGAATCCTCCTCCTACCTCCTCCCAGTACCATCCCTCTGGGTCATCCCAGTGCACCAGCCCCAAGCATCCTGTATCATGCATTGAATCTGGACTGTTGATTCGTTTCATATATGATATCATACATTTTTCAATGTCATTCTCCAAAATCATCTTACCCTCTCCCTCTCTCACAGAGTCCAAAAGACTGTTCTATACATCTGTGTCTCTTTTGCTGTCCTACATACAGGCTTATCGTTATCATCTTTCTAAATTCCATATGTATGTGTTAGTGTACTGTATTGGTGTTTTCTTTCTGGCTTACTTCACTCTGTATAATAGGCTCCAGTTTCATCCACCTCATTAGAACTGATTCAAATGTATTCTTTTTAATGGATGAGTAATACTCCATTGTGTATATATACCACAGCTTTCTTATCCATTCATCTCTGAGGGACATCTAGGTTGTTTCCATGTCCTGGCTATTATAAACAGTGCTGCGATGAACATTGGGGTACACGTGTCTCTTTCAATTCTGGTTTCCTCAGTGTGTATGCCCAGCAGTGGGATTGCTGGGCCATAAGGCAGTTCTATTTCCAGTTTTTTAAAGAATCTCCACTGTTCTCCATAGTGGCTGTACTAGTTTGCATTCCCACCAACAGTGTAAGAGGGTTCCCTTTACTCCACACCCCCTCCAGCATTTATTGCTTGTAGACTTTTGGATCACAGCCATTCTGACTGGCATGAAATGGTACCTCATGGTGGTCTTGATTTTCATTTCTCTGATAATGAGTGATGTTGAGCATCTTTTCATGTGTTTGTTAGCCATCTGTATATCTTCTTTAGAGAAATGTCTGTTTAGTTATTGGGCCCATTTTTTGATTGGGTCGTTTATTTTTCTGGAATTGAGCTGCATAAGTTGCTTGTATATTTTTGAGATTAGTTGTTTGTCAGTTGCTTCATTTGCTATTATTTTCTCCCAGATGGAGAAATATATCATGTTCATGGATTGGAAGATTCAATATAGCGAAAGTGAGTTTACTACCCAAAGCAATCTATAGATTCAGTGCAATCCTTATCAAGCTACCAATGGTATTTTTCACAGAGCTAGCCAACTATGGGGTTGCCCAGAGTCAGACAAGACTGAAGCAACTTAGCAGCAGCAGCAGCAGAACAAATAGTTTCAAAATTTGTATGGAAATACAAAAAAACCTCGAATAACCAGAGCAATCCTGAGAAAGAAGAATGAAACTGGAGGAATCAACCTGCCTGACTTCAGGCTCTACTACAAAGCTACAGTCATCAAGACAGTATGGTAGTGGCACAAAGACAGAAATATAGACCAATGGAACAAAATAGAAAGCCCAGAGATAAATCCACCCACCTATGGACACACCTTATCTTTGACAAAGGAGGCTAGAATATACAATGCAGAAAAGACAATCCCTTTAACAAGTGGTGCTGGAAAAACTGGTCAACCACTTGTAAAAGAATGAAACTAGAACACTTTCTAACACCATACACAAAAATAAACTCAAAATGGATTAAAGATCTAAAGGCAAGACCAGAAACTATAAAACTCTTAGAGGAGAACATACGCAAAACATTCTCTGGCATAAATCCCAGCAGGATCTTCTATGACCCACTTCCCAAAATGTTAATTTTTTAAAACTGATAAATGACAGAAAAAGAACCAGGAGATTGCCCCACCTTTTCTATACAAACTGTACCATTGGGTAACCAACAATTGATGAGAGGTAACATTACTTTGCAAAATTTTTTTCAGTTGAGAGTTAAATAAAATGCTAGAATTATATTATAACCATTTTTTAACCTCCAGTGGAAGAGCAAATGAAAAATTGGGCATAAATGGCTGCAACAGCAACAACAAAAAGTGAAAGCCAGGAAGCAAATATTCTGTGCCTCCTATTGTTGCTGTTGTTGTTTAGTTGCTAAGTTGTGTCTGACTCCTTTGCAACCCCTTGGACTGCAGCCCTTCAGGCTCCTCTGTTCATGGGATTTTCCAGGCAAGCATTTTGGAGTGGGTTGCCATTTCCTTCTCCAGTGCCTTTTATGAAACAGTCTGTTATTATTTAAAGACCTTATCCAGTGTTTGTCTGACACATGTTAAGTTGCACTGTGATTTGCAGTAGCCTAATTCAGATTCTTGGAAACCTTCTAAGTCAAATTTCACAGATTCTAAAATAGAGAAATTATGAAGAAAAGATAAAAGCGTAGAGAGTAAATAATACAGTAAGCTAAAGTATGGTGTCTTGATAAACCATAAAGAAATTCAAGGAATTGACTGCTATAAATATTAGGATAATTATTAACTATTGGAGGGACGAAGGAAACTATAATTGATTTGGAGCTCCAAGAGAGTCTTCAGGAATGGCTACGAAGATTATATTCCTTAATCCACACAGCAGATACAAACATATTCAATGTATAATAATTTATTTGACTGAAAATTTAATTTTTCACTTTGAATTTTGGGAAGTGGCTGGAAAAATTATATTCTTTAATCCACACAGTGGATATAGGCATATTCAACTTATAATAAATTGTTAGACTGAAAATTCAAAAAAATTCATTTGACTGAATTTTCACAAAATTGGAACCCATCAAGTTTGAAATAAACATGGTTTTATTGTGCTCTTCTTTTGTTAAGCAAGCTTGTTTAATCATAGCATAGATTTTCTAAGAGTAAATGAAAGTTGACTACTCAACCCAATTTCCGTCTAGGATCCTCACTCTACTTCATTGATCATGTTATTTCCTTTCCAGGCAACTGGAGAAATAAACAACTAATTATATTCTACATATGAGAACAGAAGTCAGAGAATACCTGATTTGACAATCAAATAATTAAACAGATTTAGAAAAATAATACAAATCATCAACCTATATTTAGTGTCCTTTATTCTACTAAGGTTTCAAAACCAAATGGGAAAATGAAGGTGGCTACAGCATACATTCTGTGAAAATAATATGTCATATTTTGCAGAGTAGTTTTTATTGCTCATTAAGTTGCTATTATATGACTTTTTCATGCAATTACTAACTGGTTAAGAAACAATCATTAAGAATATTTTCTACCAACTAGTGCTCTTTCTCATTAAATATTTAATTGTTTAATGGAACTAAACATCAAAAGTTCTCCATATAAGTTCTGAAAGATAAAATGATATATCTCTGAAGTGTCATTCCCTGCATCCAAGTTGCTTTCCTTTTATTTTCCCATCTCTCCTTTGAATAAATCAAAATCCTGGTGGGATTTTGTTTCATTCTTTTCAGATTTTCTTAGGGAAACTTCCTAGGGAACAACTCAAAAATTTTAAGCTTCTTAAGCTTCTTTCTACATAGTCAAAATTTTTCATGTGAAATTTTTGATGGCACAACTACTTTCTCTGATCCAGTATAAATCTTAGTTCCCACAAGTTACTAAAATCTGACTTCAGTTTAATGATTACAATATCAAATGCCATAATTATAGGTACTTCTACCTACTTGAAAAAACATGGTGGAAAATGGAAATAATTTATAAATGTAATGTTTAAGAAACTTTTTTCTGTAAAGAGACAAGTAGTAATATTTTTGTATTTACTAATATCACATTCTCTGTCCCAATCACTTAATTCTGTTGTCATATAAAAGGTGTCATAAACCTTGTGTGAAAAATTTTACATGACTGTGTTTTAATAACAGTCTGTTTATAAAAACAGGTGACAGACTGGTTTTAGCCTGAGGCCTTCAGATTGCCTGCCTCTGATATTGAAAAAAAGCTCCTCCTTTTCTTGCATTAATTTATTAGTTTGTCCAGCAAACATGTATTGTTTATCCCTTGTTGTGGTTCAGTCACTAAGTCATGTTGGACTGTTTGTGACTGCTTGGACTGCAGCACGCTGAACTCCCCTGTCCTTCAAAATCTTCAGGAGTTTGCTCAAATTTATGTCCATTGAATCAGTGATGTTATCTAGCCATCTCCTCCTCTTCCACCCCCATTTTTTTTTTTGCCTTCCATCTTTCCCAATATCAAGGTCTTTTCCAATGAGTCAGCTCTTAGCATCAGTTGGCCAAAGTATTGGAGCTTCAGCTTCAGCATCAGTCCCTCCAGTGAATATTCAGGGTTGATTTCCTTAAGAGTTCTCTGTATATCCCTTCCATACTCTATTTGTGGTAGACTAGCAATAAATGGATAAACAAATGAATTTGTAACAAGTATTGTGACAATAAATGTTATGAAGAAAATGAAAGACAAGGAGGTGGGGAGATATTGACTGCCAAGGCCTGGTTGAGAGGAGCATTTTATATGGTGGTCAGTGTAGCTTTCACAAATAGGTGACTAATAAGTGACCTGTAGTAGAGAAATGAAGCAAGAATGTGGTAGAGTTGACTGAGTGAATAGAATGTTGGGCAAAGAATACCACATGTGTAAGTACCATGAGATTGAAACAAGTATATTATCATTGAACTGCAAGACAGCTAATGTAGCAGAGAGTAAAAGGAGAAAGGGAGAGAGTAGTAAAGTATAATCTGAAACATGTATAAAGTGTGTATTGTAGGAATGGCATTGGGGGACCACAGCATACAGTCTTTTAATGGTATTTATAAAACTTTATTTCTTTCCTGATAAGGTCCAGAACCACGGGAATTTATGAGTACTGAGGTGACATGATGCATTATGCTTTGTATGAATTGCCTTGGTTGCTTTATTGAGAAACAAATGGTGGAGAGGCAAAAAGTGACAGCAGAGAGAAGTTTTAGGGGCTATTGCCACAATTCAAGTGAAAAGTCATGGTGACATAGTGAAGTCAGTCATTGCGTAGGTAATAAGAAACTGTTTAAGCACTGATTACAATTATGTGAGTCTTGGGGAATAAAACCATTAAGCAAGTACTATTTAAGTACATTCTTAAGAAAATTATCAGAGACTGTCAAATACTCTTTTTGCATTAAGGTATTTTTATTTCTTTTGATATAAATGAATATTCCCAAATAAAAGAAAATGATCAACACTCACAAAAAGGCATCATAAAGTTAATACATTTTATCAGTTTTCTGCTTGAAAAAAATTCTGGCAAATCTGGTTTCTTAAGCCAGTCATCTGTTGATTTGTTTCCACTTCATGGCTATTGTAAATAGTGCTGCTATGAACATTGAGGTGCATTGTATCATTTCAATACATGTTTTTAAAATTAATTTATATTAACAGTTTTATACTATAATCCTTTCCAAATTATTTTTATTTATATAGGTTTAGAAAATCTTTAAAAAGGAATATTATAATGAACAAATAAATTTAATTTTCTTCCAATACTAACAATGTAAATTATAAGTTAGATTGGATTCTGATTTTCTTTTAAAGCTGGCAGGTGAGAAAGGTCAGGATGAAGGAGACCCATTGAGTTTGGACTTGCTAGATTGCATTTTTGTAGTGATGCCACAAGGCAAGTATCTCAATACTCAAATTCTTGTTGCTCCAAAATAATTTGATTGTTGTCAGTAAAGTTGTCAGGAAGCAGGTTATGAATATAGCTGATTACTTTGAAATTTATTTTTCTTCTTGTTTTTTCATTCCTTCCCCTCTTTCCCTTCCTCACTCCCTCTTTTCCTTCCTTCCTTCTTGTTTATTGCAATAGATCTTTCTTCTATCATAACACTGTTAGTTGACCATGTCAGAACGTTTAGAAGAGATAGTTCATTTGCACCAGTTGCTCTTTATATTCACAGCCACAGGTTGCACTGAAAAACGTCCCATAATTCAAGAAGTCAGTGTAAAAGAAACCTGGTTAAAGATAATGGAGAAATGAAATACAAAATAAGAACAATTTATTATTTTGCTGCACTCTTACCTGTGATTTGTTTTCACTATTGTTTTCTAAGTGTCATATATGTGCCAGGGGAAAATAATATTTTAAAAAATAACTAATTATTAGGTAGTAAAAAGGAGAGAGAGAAAAAATAATTGCAGTTAGTCACAGGTGTTCTCTTCATGCACATTTTACTTAGCAGCAAGCTGTTGTGTTTTATATTCTCTCATACACTCTTGCTGAATTCTGCAGATTGCTTATGATGACTGAACTTCTTGGGAATGCTTTAAAGAAGCCTCTTCAAGTTTGAGCGCTTTGCTCAGTAGGTTGCTTTGACAGAAAATGCCAATTACTAGGAAAATACTAGAAAAATGATGAAGAGAATCTGTCTGGAACACACACACACACACACACACACCCCCCTATACAAAGCATTTTATTAGTATGAGTTAAAACGAATGAATGGATAACTTTGAAATCACAGTTTGGATTTTAGTACAGTTTATAAAAATATTCCTGAGATTAAATAGAGTTAGAGCAAAGGAATACCATAATTTTTAACATATATGTAAATCTTTAAATATAGACGAGGCCTGGTGTGTTGCAATTCATGGGGTCACAAAGAATCGGACATGACTGAGCGACTGAACTGAAAGCTAATAGGGGAATAATAATGATGGTAATTTTTAAAAATATTTATATATTCTTAAAATTTATGTCCATCGTACAAATGTAGTGTAATCTACAGCCATCTAATGAATTTGTAATCACAAATATCGTTCCTGTAAATATTCATAACATAGAAAATGATTATTCAAGTATAAAAATAGATCCATTTCCATATAAAAATGCTAGGAATACACAAAATTAAAATTGTAGGATTATTATTTTTAAGATAAAAAATATATATACTTCCTATTACTCTGGTCAAGGAATAGTAATACTGTTTAATTATTTATATCAGAACTTACAATAATGCAACATGAAAGGAAACTACATATTTCTGTGGCTAAAGAGCAATTTATAAATATTCTTCTTATATAACCATCTTACCTTGATTACATTTTATAGAATATGTTTAGAATATTAATAAGTGAAAGTTGATCAGTCATGTCTGACTCTTTGCAATCCCGTGAGCTGTAGACCTCAGGCTCCTCAGTCCATGGGGAGTCTCCAAGCAAGGATACTAGAGTGGGTTGCCATGCCCTCCTCCAGGGCATCTTCCCAAATCAGGGATTGAACACAGGTCTGCCATACTGCAGGCAGATTCTTTACCAACTGAGTGACCAGGGAAGACCAAGAATACTGGAGTGGGTAGCCCGTCCCTTCTCCAGGGGAATTTCCTGATCCAGGAATTGAACTGGTGTCTCCTCCACTGCAGGCAGATTCTTTACCAACTGAGCTATCAGGGAAACCTCAAAATTTACTTTAGGAGACAGATCCAAATAATATTGTTCTGATTGAATTCAGAGAATGTCTGCCTATGTTTTCCTCTAGGAGTTTTATTGTATCCAATTGTACATGCAAGCTTTTAATCCATTTGCATTTATTTTTGTATATATTTTTAGAGAATATTCTCATTTAATTCTTTTGAATGTAGCTGTCTAGTTTTCCTAGCACCACTTATTGAACAGTCTGTTCTCTATTGTATATTCTTGCCTCTTTTGTTATAGATTAATGGACCAGAATGTGGGTTTATTTCTGGGCTATCCTGTTCCATTTATCTATATATCAGTGCTATATTTTTTGGTGATTGTAGCTTTGGAGTATAGTCTGAGGTCATTGCTCCTGCTGTGTTCTTCTTTCTAAAAACTGTTTTGGCTCTTCAGGGTCATTTGTGTTTCCATATAAATTTTAAAATTATTAAAACTAAAAACCGGTTCTTTAAAAACTGAAACAAAGCTGATAAATCTTTCTTGAGACTTATCAAGAAAAAAGAGAGAGGGCCCAAATCAATAAAATTATAAATTAAAAAGAAGTTACAATTGACAGCACAGAAATACAAAGGATCATAAGAGAGTACCATAAATTATTATATGACAGTAAAATGGACAACCTAGAAAAAATGAACAACTTTTTAGAAATGTACAATGGAATGAATCAGGAGATAGAGAATAACATATACACTCTACTATGTATAAAATAGATAAGTAATGAGAACCTACTATATAGCACAGGGAATTCTACTCAAAGCTCTGTGGGGACCTAAATGGGAAGGAAACATAAAAGAGAAGAGGTAACTGATTCAGTTTGCTATACAGCAGAAACTAAGATGACATTGTAAAGCAACTATACCCCAGTATAAATTAATTTTTTAAAAAGATGATCAAAGTTTCCTGGGAATCTGTCCTGTGATGGACAATCCTCCACTGAATCCTGGGCAAAGCAAATGAAACTCTCACTACAGAAATATTTATAGAATATTTCTATAAATGTCTTGTGCACAGGGTCACTAAAAAAGGGAACTTTTTAATTTGTCATATGAAAGTTACATAACTGTGTTATAGCAGAAAATTAAGGGATGGTATTTTGCAATAATATAAATAATGAATTATATTGTATACTTGAAACTAATATAAGCTTATATGTCAACTATATCTCAATTTGAAAAAAATAATAAAAGAGATAATTTCTTAGGTTAGTCATCTGGCTGTCTCTAATGATTTATTTCTTCTTTTGCTACAGCTTGTTAAACTAAATTCAAATAGAAAAGGAAAATAAATAAATATAATCCTCAATTTTTAGCTTTTTGATTTGCAAGTAATTTAAACAGAAATTTCTTCAGGCCTTATAATCTTTCTGTATTTCTTCTTGGCCAGAAGCAAGCATAACTTCTTGATTCTCTGTCTGCTATATAGCTTTGTCACAGGTTTGAACTGCATTAAATTATGTCCAAGTTTGTTTGTTTTTTAGATTTATTCAGCAGGAATGTAAAGGATTTCCTATGTCATTCTTCAAGACTTTCAAAGCTAAACTTTGAGACTCACTATACCTTTATAGTCAACTTTCAAAAAGTTGTGTGTCAATTGGGCAGCTTCGCTTAGCAACAGTTTCACTTTTACACAATTTAATATATTCCCAAGTAAGAAGAGGAGCCTACAAGCATTTTGCAGGCTTTTTGAGAAACATAGCTTAAAATTTTTCATGCAGCCATTTAAACACAGGCAAAATAAATTAACAACTTGAGCCTATTTTTCACCTGAACTCCTATCAGAAAGATCTATTTATAAATGGTGTATGTGTATGGGCTCAGATGTGTCTGACTCTTTGTGATCCCGTGGACTGTTGTCCCCCAAGATTATCTGTCCCTGCAATTTTTTAGGGACAAGTACTGGATTGAAATGCCATTTCCTCCTTCAGGGGATCTTACTGGCCCAAGAATCAAACCCTTGTCCCCTGTGTCTCCTGCTTTGGCAGGTGGATTATTATTATTATATTTTTTTTTACCACTGAGCCACCTGGGAAGCTCATTTAAAAATGGGGGTGGAGCTGAACATATATATTGAAAGATATTAGGGAAATAGAAATTAAATTTAGCACCAGGAAACCCAACAATAGAATCAGAGATAACTTTTCTCCATTTTCTAGAAAAACTATAGGTGGTGCAGTGATGAAGAATCCACCTGCCAATATAAGAGATGCAAGAGACATGGTTCTATCCCTGTGTTAGAAATATCCCCTGGAGTAGTAAATCTCAATCCATTCCAGTACTCTTACCTGGCAAATTCCATGGACAGAGAGACTTAGTGGACTACAGTTCATAGGGTTGCAGAGAGCTGGACACGACTGAGCACACACATAACAAATAGAGCTGCTTTGTGTGTTGGAAGAACTGAGCTACAGAGAATATCTCATTTCATTAGAATTATGACAATAAAGGAAACTTCCTTTTTGCTTACATTAAAAGATATAAATTGGCAGCACGCTATTCTGTACCTGTATATTTAAGCCTCACTCCTCAATTCTCCCCTTCACCCATGGTGCACACCATGAATCATAAAATCTAGGATCTAAATTTTCTAGCATCTGACTTTTCCTACTTCTAAGGAAACTAAAAATGGATAATTTATCAGGGTTTTCAGAAAGGACTTGAATCTGCTCACTCTCAGAGAGGATTGGTGAAGTTTTTTGTATGATTATGTTCTTTGCTGTTCAACTTCAGCTTCTTCAGCGTTACTGGTTGGGGCATAGACTTGGATTTCTGTGATACTGAATGGTTTGCTTGGAAATGAACAGAGATCATTCTTTCATTTTTTAAATTTGCACCCAACTGCTGTATTTTGAACTCTTTTGTTGACTAGGAGGGCTACTCCATTTCTTCTAAGGGATTCTCGCTCACAGTAGTAGATACAAAGGTCATCTGAAGTAAATTCGCCCATTCCAGTCAATTTATTTCACTAATCCCTAAAATGATGATGTTCATTTTTGCCATCTCCTGTTTGACCACTTTCAATTTACCTTGATACATAGACCTAACATTCCAGGTTCCTATGCAATATTGTTCTTTACAGCCTTTGATTTTATTTCCAACATATTCACAACTGGGCACTGTTTTCACTTTGGCTCAGCCTCTTCATTCTTTCTGGAGCTATTTCTCCACTCTTCCCTAGTAGCATATTGGGCACCTGTTGACCGGGGAAGTTCATATTTCAGTTTCATATTTTAGTTCATAGGGCTCTCAAGGCAAGAATACTGAAGTAGTTTGCTATTCCTTTCTCCAGTGAACTATGTTTTGTCATAATTTCTAGAACTAACAGCAAAAAAAAAAAAAAAGTCTTTTTCATCATATGGTACTGGAATGCAAAACTAGAAAGTCAAGAGAGAGTTGGAGTAAAAGGAAAGTTTGCCCTTGGAGTACAAAATAAACCAGGGAAAAGGCTAACAGAGTTTTGCCAAGAGAACACACTGGTCATAGCAAACATCCTCTTCCAACAAAACAGGATAAGAACCTACTCATGGACATCACCAGATAGTCAATACTGAAATCAAATTGATAATATTCTTTACAGCTAAAGATAGAAAATCTCTATACTGTCAGCAAAAACAAGACCATAACCTGACTGTGGCTCAGATCATGAACTCCTAATTGCCAAATTCAGACTTAAATTGAAGAAAGTAGAGAAAACCACTAGACCATTCAGGTATGTATGACTTAAATCAGTCTCTTATGATTATACAGTGCAAGTGACAAATAGATTCAAAGGCTTAGATATGATATATTGAGTGCCTTAAGAACAATGGACAGATGTTTGTAACATTGTACTGGAGGCAGTGATCAAAACTATCCCCAAGAAAAAGAGATGCAAAAAAGGCAAAACGATTGTCTGAGGAGTATATGTGTTAGTCAGTCATGTCTGACTCTTTGGGACCCCATGGATAGGGGGCTGCCAGGCTCCACTGGAGTGGGTTGCCATTCCCTTCTCCAGGGGATCTTCCCAACCCAGGGATCAAACTGAGGTCTCCCACACGTCAGGCAGACTCTTTAGCTTCAGAGATACTGGGGGGGGGGCAGGCGTTGTGTCAAGGCTGTATATTGTCCCCTTTCTTATTTCTCTTTATATGTATAGTACATCATGCAGAATGTTGGACTGGATGACACACAGGCTGGAACCAAGATTACAGGGAGCAATATCAATAACCTCATATACTCAGATGACACAACACTTATGGTAGAAAACAAAGAGGAACCAAAGAGCCTCTTGATGAATGTGAAAGAGGACATTGAAATAAACTGGCTTAAAATTCAACATTCAAAAAACGAAGATCGTAGCATCTGGGCCCATCACTTCATGGAAAGAAGGGAAAACAATGGAAACTGTGACAGATTTTATTTTCTTGGGCTCCAAAATCACTGCAGCTGGTGACTGCAGCCATGAAATTAAAACATGCTTGCTCCTTGGAAGAAAATCTATGACCAAGCTAGACAGCATATTAGAAAGCAGAGGCATTGCTTTGCCAACAAAGGTCTGTCTATTCAAAGCTATGGTTTTTCCAATAATCATGTGTGGATGTGAGTGTCAGATCATAAAGAAAGCTGAGCACTGAAGAACTGATGCTTTTGAACTGTGGTGTTGGAGAAGACTCTTGAGAGTCCCTTGGACTGCAAGGAGATCACACCAGTCAATTTTAAAGGAAATCAGTTCTGAATATTCATTGGAAGAACTGATGCTAAAGCTGAAGTTCTAATCCTTTGGCAACCTGATTTGAAGAACTGACTCCTTAGAAAAGACCCTGATATGGGAAAGATTGAAGGCAGGAGGAGAAGGGGATGACAGAGGATGAGATGGCTGGGTGGCATCACAAATCCGATGGACATTGAGTTTGAGCAAGCTCTGGCAGTTGGTGATGAACAGGGAAGCCTGGCATGCTGCAATCCATCCAAGTGTTGGACATAACTGAATGAGTGAACTTAACTGAGCTGATTTTCTTTGTCTGAGTTTTTCCCATTGCTCTGTATAATTTCAGCTCTTTTGAGGTTCAAGCTAGTAAAATTTTATTGTCATGAGTTAGGGAGAGACACTTAAATAGTGTCATCCAGTTAAAATGTGGTTCCATATTAAAGAAATGTTCTAATTTTTACTGTCTACTGTTTCTAACAGAGTATCATCTTGCAAGATCAGTCATGAATATTCATTGGAAGAACTGATGCTGAAGCTGCAACTCCAATATTTTGGCCACCTAATGCAAAGAACTGACTCCTTGAAAAATACCCTGATGCTGGGAAAGATTGAAGGCAGGAGAAGAAGGGGATGACATGAGTTTGAGTAAGCTCTGGGAGTTGGTGATGGACAGGGAAGCCTGGTGTGATGCAGTCCATGGGGTCACAAAGAGTCAGACACGACTGAACTGATTGAAAACCTGTTTTATCATAGTTGTTCAGAATACTCCTCCCATCTGAAGAAAGGTTAAGGATTGTCTTTGGGGGGGAGCATTATATATGGCAGTATTTTCTCCAGCGTTATAAAGAGATATGCCAAAAGCCCTCTTACATAACTATATTTTTACTTCTGCCTTGTCTTCCATATATATGAATATTTTTAATGTTGTATTTTCATGTTTCTGTTGCTTTAGAAAATAACAATTGTCAAAATGTTTTTATCATTATTTTTTGTTTATTTTCTGATTGTTACCAGTGGACTTTTTGGTTGAATGTTGTTTTAATTTTCTTAATTTATCTTATCTATGTTTTGAACTCTTCTGGAGACTATGATTCAATTATTTTATTTAATTTTATGGAGACTATATCTAAATATTTTCTGAGGGATTTCATCTATAATATTAATTTCCTTCTCCTCCAACCCATGTCTCCCACATGGCATTCAGACTTCTACTATTTGAACCACCAGGGAATCCCTATATCTATATATTTTCTGAGGGATTTCATCTATAATATACTTGTTATTTTTTGTTAGCTTCAAGGAGTAGAGGAGGTAAAGATATGTTTCCTCTCTTTTTGTAGACATTCTAGGTGAAATTTTGAGTAAGACAATATAAGGATAACATCCGTTTCTGAAATACACATTACTATGGAGAATGATTATGGGAAAACATCAAAGGAAAGTATCATTCTATATTTCAAAGATTTCTTAGGAAAGGGCGGGGGGGAGAAAAAAGAAAAACTATTAGAGATGTTGATGTAAATAATTTCTTAAACTCTTTAAATTTCTTAAACTATATATCACCATGCTTTGTAGTCACAAGCAAATATGGAACTTGTTTCACAAATTGAAAAAATAAATAAATAAACTTGGAAGTGCAGATGAAAATTTGTCAAATAAACAGAACCTATTTGATGCATAACTGGCTGGCAGCGTCTTAAAATTTTCACTTAAGCAAAATGGCAACCCACTCCAGTACTCTTGCTTGGAAAATCCCATGGACAGAAGAGCATGGTAGGCTGCAGTCCATGGGGTCACGAAGAGTCAGACATGACTGAGCGACTTCACTTCACTTCAATGGGAGGCTCAGGTTTGTGAGTCTTAGTAATTGAGACCATTATTCTACTAAAGGCATAAAGGCTCTAGGGCTTCCCAGCTGGCACTGGTGGTAAAGAACCTGCATGCCTATGCAGGAGAAGTGAGAGATGTGGTTTCAGTCCATGGGTGGGGGATATCCCCTGAAGTATTCAATCCACTCCAATATTCTTGCCTGAAGAAGCTCAGGGAGAGTGGAAACTGATCGGCTATGCTCCATAGGGTCTCAAAAGTTGTGCACTATTGAAGAGAATTAGCAGCAGCAGCAGCATCATAAAGGGTCTAAAGGAAAGATTTTAAGGAACAAAGTACATTAGAATTCAAAGTTTATTACTTTTTAACTTGATATCACTAGAAAGATAATTTGTAATACCCATGATTTCAGGCTGTTCCAAAGTTGTAAATTTATGCTAACCACAAATTCTTCACTACAAAATTACTCAGCTTTAGGAAGACAAAGCAAGCTGGATATTTTTAATCAAGTGGTGGATATAAAATAATTTGTTAATCTAGGCTTCAATTACAAAACAGACTGTATTTTTAAACAAATAGAAAAATCACCATCAAGATTCAATATTTTAATTTTTGTTTTTGCTTAACACCCAAAATGCTTTTGAGTCTTACTAAGGAGGTTAAAATCAATAGATTCTAATTTATTTTTTCTCATTTCATTATTGTTATGATGCCTCTTAGAAGATATAGCATGAGGCCTGTCAACATGTCATATATGCAAGACATTCCCAACTAATTTGAAAATCATTTCTTGCCCAAATGTCTGCTGCTACTGCTGCTAAGTCGCTTCAGTCGTGTCCAACTCTGTGCGACCCCATAGGCGGCAGCCCACCAGGCTCCCCCGTCCCTGGGATTCTCCAGGCAAGAACACTGGAGTGGGTTGCCATTTCCTTCTCCAATGCATGAAAGTGAAAAGTGAAAGTGAGGTCGCTCAGTCGTGTCCGACTCTTAGCGACCCCATGGACTGCAGCCTACCAGGCTCCTCCATCCATGGGATTTTCCAGGCAAGAGTACTGGAGTAGGGTGCCATTCATCTTGAATTTTATTAACTCTATTTTAGGTGTAAGAGCTTTCTGACCTTTCTGAAACTTAAGCATTCTTATTTTATATTTTCTATTGAAATACTCTGACTATAATAAACAGTTTTATATAGGGTTAAATTATACATATAGATAATTTCTGTGTAAGTAGAAAATGAAATTCATTCTATTTGGCTAAAATTAATTTGGCCAAATGCAACTCTGTAAGTATAAAAATATATTTGTCAACAATAAGTATTTTGAAATATTGGTGCTTGCTGATTAATTTTGATGCAATAATGTAGACTTATATAAAGTTCTTTAGTCACTTTACATATATTTATAGCTTTCCTATATTCAGAATTTTACTGTATTTTAGAAAGTTTTTTAATTTTCAAACAATAATATCTTATGTTTGTTATTATGAGTATTTAAAATCAATATATATCTACTAAAATCTTTAAATGTCTACTTTGTGCATGTGGAACTTGTAATATGCTGCTGCCAGTTATCATCAACTTGGGACTTGATGGTTCTGTGTTGAAATTATTGACGATTAGTTATTACAGGGCATCTCTGGCAGTTCAGTGGTAAAACATCCACCTGCCAGTGAAGTAGGCACAAGTTTGATCCCTGGTAAGATCTCATATGCTGCGGAGCAGCTAGGCCAGTGAGCCACACTACTGAGCTTGTGCTCTAGAGTCCAGGAGTCACACTGCTGAGCCCTTGTGCCACAGCTGCTGAAGTGCAAGCACCTTAGGGCCATGCTGCACACTAAGAGACGCCACCACAATGGGAAGCCCTCACACTGCAACTGGAGAGTGGCCCCTACTTTCCACAATTAGAGAGAAGCCTGCAGAGCAGCAGGACCTATCTAATTTTCATAAGATTATCTTTTATCTATCTAGCTATTTATCTACAATCAATTTTTTCCAATTATATATAACCTGAATACATATATATATATATACATACATACATATACATGTATATATATAAAGATATTTGGAAGTCTATATCAATTTCTGGAGGGCAGAGTGAGACTATTACTTAAATGATCTTTTTGTCCACTTATATTTTGTTCTTTTTATTTTTGTTAAAATACAAAATAATATATGTAACTATGTGAAATAATAATCTTCTATGACACAATATTTATTTGACCTAGTCTATTTGCTATTGTTGTATATTCATATTATGGAAGCTAATTATGCATAAAATATACACATCTGAAAAACTAATTAATGTCAGACATTTTTTGTTTGCTCACCCTGGATATCTACATGTGGCTTGTAATATATATATGTTACTTGGTTCTTTGTCTTGAACCAATTCAAAAAATGGCAAAAATAACATGTAAAAATGGATTTTTAAACAGATATGTGATTAATTACATTAAAAGATATGTTAGTAACAAAAAAATGAGGTCAATTTAGTTGAAGGGCATTGTAGTGGAAAAATAGGAACAAGAAGTAAACACATTTTATCTACGCAATCAGGAATTCTAGATGACCATAAGCTGTTACCTGGACACAGGTGGCTGTTTTCTCAGGAAAGCCCTTCATAATAGGTTTTAAATGAGAAAATGGGAATCAGCAGTTTTAGATACTTTTGAAATATCACAAGTGTGACAGCCTTCATACATCATAACTGAAATAATGGGAAGTGATTAATAAATGTCATTGACATAAATGAGTTGCCAGATGCATCTAATCCTCAAGTGAGCAAGAAAAAAAAATGCATAAAAACCTCTTAAAATATGTCATACCAGATTATGACAATTTATGTTAAACCACAGAAATGATTTTAATTTCCAAAATAAAGTAATTTTATAAAGGTAAATTATTTACTTTGAGAATATAACCAATTTCCTTATTTTAGCATTTGGAAAATTATATTTGTCTTCTATGTCAAACAATAATTATAAATAAATCAAAGCAAAAAATGGATACAATGTAATAAATATCTCAGGAAATGAAGACTGTAATGAAATATATTAATTTATTCTGGTTAAAATGTGAGGATTAAAAGTATCTCTTTTTTTTTTTTTCAATGTCAATTGATTTCTTTTTTTTTAAATTAAATTTATTTATTTATTTATTTTTAATTTTTACTTTACTCAGCCATTAAAAAGAATACATTTGAATCAGTCCTGATGAGATGGATGAAACTGGAGCCGATTATACAGAGTGAAGCGAGCCAGAAAGAAAAACACCAATACAGTATACTAACAAATATATATGGAATTTAGGAAGATGGCAATGATGACCCTGTATGCAGGACAGCAAAAAAGACACAGATGTGTATAGCGGACTTTTGGACTCAGAGGGAGAGGGAGAGGGTGTGATGATTTGGGAGAATGGCACTGAAACATGTATAAAAGTATCTCTTAATAGGTATTTGTTTACTGAAACATTTTTAAAATAATTTGATTTTAATTTGAAAGCTACTAGTTTAGTTAACTTATACCATGATCTTTGTCATTGGGTGATAATCATTATATTTAAATTTTAGAAAATGTTGTTATAATACCAAGTTGTTTTTTTTTTCCCCCTATGGGAAAGCCAATCTTGGGCAATAACACAACATTTTATTTATTTATTTAATTGAAGTATAATTGCTTTACAATATACCAGTTTCAGGTGTACAGTACAGTGATTCAATATTTTTATACATTTTGCTCCATTTAAAGTTGTTACAAAATAATGACTATTTTTCTGTTCTGTAAAATCTATTCTTGTTGCTTCTTTATTTTATACATACTAGTTTGTATGCATGCATAAGTGCTAAGTCTCTTCAATCATGTCTGACTCTTTGTAACCCTATGGACCATAGCCTGCCAGGCTCCTCTGTCCTTGGGCTTCTCTAAACAAGAATATTAGAGTGGGTTGCCATGACCTCCTCCAGGGGATCTTCTAGATTTAGGGATGGAACTCTCATCTCTTATGACTCCTGAATTGGCAGGAGGGTTCTTTAACCACTAGCATCACCTAGGAAGACCAATAGTTTGTATAAATACTGCTTTTGCCCTTCCCTTTTCCCTCTTTCCAGTTATCAAGATTTTAATATATCTACTATATTCCAATAAAAATTTAAAAGTAAATAAATAAATACATGCTCTCTAGTTCTCTTCTCTGGTGTCTTACTATATATTTAGATTGATCACCTTTTTAAAAAAAAAATTTGGAATACAGTCAAGTTACAATGGGTATTAGTTTCACATGTACAGCAAATTGAAGCAGTTATACATATACATACACTATTTTATAAGATTCTTTTTCCATATGAGCCTTTAAAGAATATTGGGCACAGTTCCCTGTGCAATACTGCAGATTATTTTTAGTAATATATTTTATATATAGTGGTTCATATGTATCAGTTCCAATCTCATAATGTATCCCCCTCCTTTTTTTTTAATTTAAATCCATGACTCTACTTTTGTTTTGTAAATAAGTTCATTTGTATCTTCCCATTATTCAGATTCCACATATAAGCAATATCATATGATATTTATCTTTCTGTGTCTGACATTTCACTAGTATGACAATTTCTAGGTCCATCCATGTTGCTGCAAATGACACTATTATTTTTTTATTGATGAGTAAAATTCCATTGTGTATATGTATCACATCTTTATCCATTCCTCTGTTGATGGACATTTAGATTGCTTCTATGCCCTGGATACTGTAAAGAGTGTTGCAATGAACACTGGAGTGCATGTTTCTTTCTGAATTATGGTTTTCTCGGGGTATATGACCAGGAGTATGATTGCTAGGTCCTATAATATTTCTATATTTAGTGTTTTAAGGAACCTCCATACTCTTCCTCACAGTGACTGTACCATTTACATTCCCACCAGCAGTGTAGGAGGATTCCCTATTCTCCACACCCTGTCCAACATTTATGGTTTTTAGATTTTGATGATGGGTTTATGACTGGTGTGAGGTGATGCCTCACTGTAGTTTTGATTTACATTTTTCTAATAATTAGTGATGGTGAGTATCTTTTCATGTGTTTGTTGGTCATCTCTATGTCTTCTTTGGAGAAATGTCTAGATTTAGATCTCCTCTCTCCCCTCCCCTTTTTTATTCCTCATTGGGTTATTTGTTTTAATATTGAATTGCATGAGTTGTTTGTAGATTTTGGAGATTAGTCCTTTGTCAGTAGCTTCCTTTGCAGATATTTTCTCCCATTCTGAGGGTTATCACTTCATCTTCTTTATGATTTACTTTACTCTGCAAAAGCCTTTAAGTTTACTTAGATCCAGTTTGTTTATTTTTGTTTTTATTTTCATTACTTTTGGAGGTGGTTCATAAAGATCTTGCTGTGATTTATGTCAAAGAGTGTTCTGCCTATGTTTTCCTTGTTTTATAGTATCTGGTCTTACATTTAGGTCTTTAACTCATTTTGAGCTTGCTTGTGTGTGTGGTGTTTCAGATTGTTCTAATTTCATTCTTTTACATGTAGCTGTCTGGTTTTCCCAGCACAATTTATTGAAGAGACTGTCTTCACTAGGTGATCATTACCTCCAGGCTTTCTATACTGTTGCATTCATCTATGTTTCTGTTTTTGTGCCAGTTCTATACTGTCTTAACTACTATAACTTTGTAGTATAGTCTGAAGTCAGTGAGCCTGATACCTCCAGTTCCATTTTGCTTCCTCAATATTGCTTTGGCTGTTTGAGATCTTTTGTTTTTCCATACAAATTGTAAATTGTTTTGTTCTAATTCTGTCAAATATGTCATTGGTAATGTGACAGTTACTGCATTTAGACTGCATTGGGTAGTATAGCTGTTTTCACAATATTGATTCTTCCAATCCAAGAATATGGTATAGCTCTCTTATCAGGGAAATGTTTGATTTATTTTAGCATCTTCTTATAGTTTTCTGAATACAGACTTTTTGCCTCCTTAGGTAGGTTTATTCCTAGGCATTCTATTACTTTTGTTACAACAGTAAATAGGATGGTTTCCTTAATTTATCTTTCTGACTTTCATTGTTAGTGTGCAGGATATTTCTGTATATTAATTTTGTATCCTGTGACTTTACCAGATTCATTGATTAGCTCTAGTAGTTTTCTGATAGCATCTTTAGGAATTTCTGCATACAGTGTCATGTCATCTGAAAACAGTGACAGCTTTATTTTTTCTTTTCCAGTTTGGAAAACAAGCTTATGGTTACCAGAGTGTAAGTAAGGGGATACATTAGGTAATTAGGATTAATATATACATACTACTATTTATGAAATAGATAACCAATAAGGACCTAATGTATAGCACAGGAAACTCTAGACTTTGTAATAATCTATTAATACATGGGAAAAGAATCCAAAAAATACTGTATATTCTTGTATGTATAACTGATCCACTTTGCTGTACACTTGAAACAAACACAACATTGTAAATCAACTATACTCCAATGAAGATTTTTTTAAATAAATGATAAATAAATAAAATTTCTCTAGCTCTCTTCTCAGAATGACATTTTAACATCCTCCTTCTTATAAAAATCCCTTCTTAATGACTGAATACAGAAAGATCATGGAGCAAATAAAATGTATAAATTAATAATTCATCACACACTCACAGACACCTCTAAAGTCAGGTTTTGTTAAATGTAATTGAAGTTTAACTCAGAATTCTCTAGAATTCATGAAGTCAGAGGTTGTAATTACGAATAACTTGTAAAATTAAAATATAATGACCATTGCCTCAAAGCAGGTAGTTTTATCAAATATCAATTTGTTTTATAAGAAAAAGAAATATTAGCATCAGCATTGCCATTCTTATGGTGCCTTCTATGAGCTATCAAGTAAATCCTCTATTTATTATTAATGAAAATATATGTTCTATAGAAATGAAAATTCCTCTAATGGAAAGCAATCTGTACATTTAAATATATATATTTATGCAATTGGGCTTATTTCTACAATGGCAGTATATGCTTTTTTGATTGTATGGTATACCCAAGCTGGGGATAGTGAGTTACTAGATCATCTGTAAAGTAGTCAATTCCTACATTTGAAATATTTAACCGATTTTACAATCCCTCTAACTTTATTTGTAGTCAACTTATACTCTACCAGAGTTCTGATCAACATATCTCATGGTTCGCCCATTTTTGTCCTACAAAATTTACTCCTTATAACTCCACTAATATGTTTATTGAAGAGAACTGCATTCTCCATTAGACGTTTTGTCAGGACCCCAAATCATGCTACAGAGAAGGCAATGGCACCCCACTCCAGTACTCTTGCCTGGAAAATCCCATGAATGGAGGAGCCCATGGATGGAGGAGCCCATGGATGGAGGAGCTGCAGTCCATGGGGTCGTTAAGAGCCGGACACGACTGAGCGACTTCACTTTCACTTTTCACTTTCATGCATTGGAGAAGGAAATGGCAACCCACTCCAGTGTTCTTGCCTGGAGAATCCCAGGAACAGGGAAGCCTGGTGGGCTGCTGTCTATGGGACTGCACAGAGTCGGACACGACTGAAGCAACTTAGCAGCAAATCATGCTAATTACAGGATGACTGTTCAGTGAATACGTCTTAATGTTGAAAATTAATGAGGCTTGGCATCGCCTCAACTTATGGAAACCTTAACTTACCTACTATATTACTATGATATCTACTTGTCAAATCTTGTTATAATACTGATATTTTAAAACCTAAATCATATTATACCACAATATTTTCATTCCCAATCTTGCTAGGCATCAGGCACTATTAAAAATATATTTATTTTAAGCACCATCTGTTTTATATATATATATATATGAATAAAGTCATAAATTATATGTACTTAGTTGCTGAAAAGCATTAGGAATTGTGGCCAATTACTTCAAGATTTTTGGATTGACTAAAAAAATCCTGATCTGGTACTAGAATGACACACAACAGCATAGCTATATCTCACAAAGAAAGTCTACTTTTCTAGGGTTTAGCTAGCATTTCTATTATTCAGGAGCTATTAATACCTCTCTCCTCCCACCACCATCTATTTGGAAAGCAAGAGCAGATATTTCATTACAGGGTTATTGGATATTGGTTACAAGATCTATTTTCAAGCATTTTGTTATTGATATTTCTGTATTCACCTCTTGTAATTACATAAATGTATCTACAGAGCACACACATACAGATGCAAATGTACACATTCACATACACAGACAAACACACACATGCTTATTCACATAAGCGTGTACACTTCTTTATGTGAGATATTTTCCAAAGACTGGTTACACAGTCTCTGCTCGGAGTTTCTTTTTACTTTCTGTCACAAGGAAATTTGATTAACTCTGCCACTGATCTTCCGTATAATGAAGTTCTGTCTTTTGAACTCCAACTATAAAAACAGAACTTGAACAAGAATGTTAGTAGTAAAGCCCTCAGGTCTTCCCAGTGGCTCTTAAAGTTTTGTAACAGGATGGTTACCTCTTTCTCATACATACCTCTGTTTCTTGAGGCATTATATTTTTAAGAATATTTTTATTGAGTTTAAATCAACATATGACATTGTATTATTTTCAAGTATGCAACTTAATAATTTGGTATTTGTATATACTGTGAAACTGCAAAGTTTCTACTAAAAAATCTTCTGATAGTCTTATTGGAGTTCCTTGTATGTAATAAATTGTTTTTATTTTGCTTCATTTAAGAGTCTTCTCTTGTTTTTAACGTTTGATATTTTAATTATAACATGTTTTGGTGTAGGCCCTTTGAGTTCATCTCAGTTAGAGCTCTCTGGGCTTCCTGACTCTTATGTCTAGTTCTTTCTCCAGGTTTGGAAACTTTTCAACCATTATTTCTTCAAATAAGATTTCTGCCCATTTGTCTCTCTCTTCTCCTTCTGAGACTTCTATAAGGAGAACACTAATCTGCTTAGTGTTTTCCTATTGATTTCTTAAGCTATCATCACTTTTTTTCATTTTTCTTTCTTTTTGTTTCTCTGATTGGATGAGTTTCTCTGCCATATATTTGAGATTACTGATTCTTTCTTTGCTTCATCTAGGCTGCTGTTGAATGCCACTTAGTAAATATTTTTCATTTCAGTTATTGTATTCTCCAGTTCCATGACTTCTGGTTAGCACTGACTTATTTTTCAAAATTTTTACTGAAGTTTTCACTGTGTTCATCCATTCTTCTCCCAAGTTTGGTGAGAATATTTAAGACAATTACTATTAACTCTTTATCAAGTAAATTACTTGGTAAGAATTTTTTTCTTTACTTAAGAATTTTTCCTGAGAATTTATCTTGTTATTCTTTTAAAACATATTCTAATGTTTATTTTTCTTGACTGCCTGTTTTGGTTTCTATGCATTAGATTAAACAGCCACCTCTCTAGTTTTGAAGAATTG
This sequence comes from Oryx dammah, assembly GCF_014754425.2. NCBI lineage: Eukaryota > Metazoa > Chordata > Mammalia > Artiodactyla > Bovidae > Oryx > Oryx dammah. Next base: position 143,455,716 of record NW_024070186.1, read on the forward strand.
GCCTTCTGTAGGAGACAAGCCTTATCATTCAACCTTGTCTTTCTTCTTGATTGTCTCTCAAATCTTTGTTATTGTCCAAGCAACCTATACTCAATAAAGCAGATATAGATGTTTTTCTGGAACTCTCTTGCTTTTTCCATGATCCAGCAGATGTTGGCAATTTGATCTCTGGTTCCTCTACATTTTCTAAAACCAGCTTGAACATCTGGAAGTTCACAGTTCACATATTGCTGAAGTCTGGCTTGGAGAATGTTGAGCATTACTTTACTAAGATGTGAGATGAGTGCAATTGTGTGGTAGTTTGAGCATTCTTTGGCATTGCCTTTCTTTGGGATTGGAATGAAAAGTAACCTTTTCTAGTCCTGTGGCCACTGCTGAGTTTTCCAAATTTGCTGGCATATTGAGTGCAGCACTTTCACAGCATCATCTTTCAGAATTTGAAATAGCTCCACTGACATTCCATCACCTCCACTAGCTTTGTTCATAGTGATGCTTTCTAAGGCCCACTTGACTTCACATTCCAGAATGTTTGGCTCTAGGTCAGTGATCACACCATCGTGATTATCTTGGTCATGAAGATCTTTTTGTACAATTTTTTGTGTATTCTTGCCACTGGCATGCTGCAATTCATGAGATCACAGAGTCGGACATGACTGAGTGACTGAACTGAACTGAAGCAGCTTATATTATTTTTTATAACTCCCAGTAGTGGAAGGTATGTCAAGTGTCCCATTCAGTATCTGAAAAGGGAAGGTCTCAGTTTCTAGATTCAGTTGATTGGAAGCCATACTCTTGAGAACAGCTTTTAAATAATAGAAATGTATATATAGTTTTGGAGTACCACAAATGTAAGTCCCACTGGCCTCCAGAGCCAAGTCATCTTGAGTTTATCCTGGGTGTCACTCAGAGAAATTAGGGCTCCAGATGGAACATACCAGTGAGCTGTAGTGAGGCAGAGGAAGAGTGCAGTATAGTGTGACCTCTTGTATATTGCGTAGGAACTTAGCCTATAGATGGGTGCCAAGCCTGAACCTTCCTTTAAGGCTAAAGCTGTAGTACAGATGAGTAGGCCTCTTTCTCAGAAAGGCTGTGGATGCATTTCAGTCTGATGTCTGTATAGTGCTCTGTGGGTGGTGGGCTGCCAAGAATTATGTCTCTGGTTGTTATAATTCCAAATGGCCCAGGATTGCACGTATCCCTGGCCATCATAGCCAAGTGATCCAAAGGTATCCCCTGACTGGCAGCTAAAAAATCCAGGTACCTGATATAAAAACTGGAACACCAGCTCTGTGTAGCAGCTCTCCTCACAGAGATGCTGTGTTCTGAAGCATGGCAGAGGGATTATAAGGCATTCTTAAAGATCAGTTTGACTCTACTTTTTTGTCATAGATAAATTGCTGAAGTGAATGAACAGAAAAAGTTTAAAAAAAAAAAAGGAAAGAAAATTAAAGAAAGAGAGGAAGGAAGAAAACAGAGAGAGTGCTAAATTCTCCAATTTTTTCATATGAATCAAGCTCAAAAAGGACTCATAAAAATGTTTCAGTTGATAAAAATTAAAGCAGAAAATTAACAAGTTGAGAGGGTTTTTTGTTTGTTTGTTTCTTTTCCTTTTTTTTTTTTTTTTTGCTTTTTTCCTGTGTATATTTAATCCATTGGTGGGGTGTATCACAATGTTGTTCATTAAGTTCACTGACTCACAGGAAAGATATATAAAGCCACTGATGGGAAAAAAAAATTCAGTTTTGATTCTAAGGAAAAAATATGAACATTTTTTCATCAAAATAAAATAGATATGATAATATCTTGTGTCAAACAGTTTTTCAAACAGTATGTTTTTCCTTGCCATATAATAGCTGAAAGATACAGACATATCTACAACTCAATTTGTGAAAGGTTAGAAAGTAAAATCAGAAAGTTTGTGAAAACAAAAATGATAAACAATGGTGATTATTTTGTGCTTTCTTAGATCTAGTCTAATTAGATCTATTATTGGTTTTCTCTTCTGTGATTTGATTATACAGATAATACTATGCATATAATTAATCCAAGATGTATATTCATGAGCAGATATCAGACATTTCCATTTTAATATACATAATACAGAAAAGTATATATTGCTTATTAAATCAAGATCTTGTTGTTTAGTCACTAAGTCTTGTCTGACTTGCTAAGTCATATCCAGCTCTTCTGTGACCGTATGGACTGTAGCCTGCTAAGCTCCTCTGTACACGAGATTTCCCAGGCAAAAATACTGGCATGGGTTACTATTTCCTTCTTGAAGCAATCTTCATGATAGAGTAGAGCTTTTCATTTGGAAAAAAAAAAAAGTAAACTCTGATTTTTATAGTATGTAATTTCTGTTCAAAAATATCATCCCAGAATAAGTTATAGAAAAAGTCACAATTTCATTATAAGGAAAGATTGACTATGTCATTTTTACTAATATGAAAAAATGAAACATTAACTAAGAATGTAGAATACTTCACCTTCCATGTAGAATACTTTGGTGTAAATATACATTTATGTCTTCTATGCTTTGTTTTACTGAAATGTGTATTTTTATATTTCTGATTTGAATTGAAAGTGATTTAATGAAGTACTGAATAAAATGGTTGAGAAAGATAAAGACACACAGAAAGAGACAGAAACAGGGCAAACAGGTAACAGAGGGCAAAAGAAAGACACAGAGGTAAAAGGAATTTCTGACTCTGCTTGCTCATTCAAATGATAAGAATTATTTTAGTTATGAAATTCAAGGTCTTAACTGACCTTTCAACTTCATAAATATATTCCTCAATTTCCTAGAAGCTATTAGACTAAGAGCAAACACCAAAAAATGTCTTTGTCCTGAAAGTTAAAGTGTTAGTGAAAGTGTTAGTCACTCGATCGTGTCTGACTCCTTGCAACCCCATGGACTGTGTCCCACGAGTCACTTCTTTCCATGAGATTCTCCAGGCAAGAATACTGAAATGGGTTGCCATTCCCTTCTCCACAGAATCTTCCTGACCCAAAGATCGAACACAGGTCTCCTGCATTGCCGGCAGATTCTATACCATCTGAGCCACCAGATGAAACAGTCTTCAAATATTATAGCGCCTTTTTTTCTGACTTAGAAGCTTTGGACAAGCTCTACAGATAGAGATGATCATTATACCAATGACAAAGTACCCAAGAATAATAGAGAGCTCTCAAATTCCACTTTTGTTTTCCTTTAGAATCGTCAGTAAATCTGGGCACTCTGAAGGAGAGTTTGGACAGTAAGTTTGTTCTCTAAATAAAATATATCAGGAAATTTGTAACCTTCAGAATTTTAAGATATGTCTGAGAAGGTTCTCATTAATAATGTTAGATTTTGTCATATACCTCTGATTTCTCTGCTGTTATGTCAGAAGATGTTACTATCTAGCTATCTAGCACATACACTGAGGAGAACTCTCTTCCAAGTGGCTCACAGTCTCAGGTTTTATGGTGATGGTATTAGTTTCTAGGTTGTCCTTAGCTGATCCTTCTGACTCAGAGTCCTTCCTGGTGGTGCACATCTTGTTCAGCCAAGATGGATGCCAGTGAGAAGGATACTAGGAGGTGGTCGGATATTAGGTGTCTCCCTTTGACCTTTCCTGAACTCTTCTGGTTGGTGGTGGCTTATTAGTTCCATGTTCCTTACCAGGACCTCCTGTCATAAAGCAACTCATGCAAATGGTTACTATGGTGCCTGGCCAGGTTGGGCGCTTTCAGTCAGTGTGCTTCCTCTAACAATTTCATAGAAGCAAAATTTACTGTGATTTCCACAGCAATGACCAAGCCCAATATGGAAAGCATACAAAATAACAGTCTGCAAAATTCACAAATCATCTTTTCCATTAATCACTGACACTTATGCTGCATCTCAACATACTTTATTGCTTTATTTAGTGGTTTTCAGGTTGTAAAGGAAAAACAGAATAGGCTGAAGATTTTGTCCACTCTAAGATTATTTTCATAAAAATCCTTGGGAATAGCATTATAATTATTTTTGGCATTCTCAGAATATGCAGTTTCAAAAAAGCTTATTGGTAAACTGAAATTTATTATTTAAATGATCACTCACTGTTTATGCAAGTCCTTTCCTGTGTGTGTTGGGGTGTGAGCGTGGAAGGAAGGGCCTCATCATTCTTATTTTCAATTAAGCAAAGAGCAATAATACTAAGAACAGTGCAACAATGTTCTGGTTGGATAAGCCACTTTTTTTTTTTTTTTTTTTTTTGTGAAAGGAGGTACTTTGACTTTATTTAATCTTACCAACATATGTGTTAGCTAATGTTTTTATTCACATTTTTACTTTTCACTGGAACAATGAGTAACAAAAAAATGCAGGCAGGACCTCAACAGCATTTGCTACAGATTAATGTCACTTTTCTTTCTTCTCCCCGAAATTCTCCAATATCTTCTAATCTCCATTGAATATACCTGATGGTATAATGGGAAAACATACTCTGATTTTAACAACAATGTAGAAAATTCCCACATAATAAAGTTTTTACTTCATTATTCCATAGTATAAAAATATAATAAGCAAATTTTAATTGAACTGTTACTTAATCACTCTTTTTGGACAAATTCGGAGAGGCAATGGCACCCCACACCAGTACTCTAGCCTGGAAAATCCCATGGACGGAGGAGCCTGAAAGGCTACAGTCCATGGGGTCTCAAAGAGTCGGACATGACTGAGCGACTTCACTTTCACTTTTCACTTTCATGCATTGGAGAAGGAAATGGCAACCCACTCCAGTGTTCTTGCCAGGAGAATCCCAGGGACAAGGGAGCCTGGTGGGCTGCTGTCTATGGGATCACACAGAGTTGGACACAACTGAAGAGACTTAGCAGCATCAGCAGTTGGACAAATTATGTTTTGTGGAGGAATCAAAAGCATCATTATTTGATATGCAGAAAGAGGAAAAATGACTCTAAAACTATAGTAAAACAACAATAAAAGAATCCTAACTAAACAGCAAATTAATCCCCTACTATTGTATATATACACATACATTCATATACATTCAACTCAAGACACTGTTAAAATCAGAGAAGTATAATTTTAACATCAAAATGAGTAAAAATAGATAATTATAAGAAGACTAAGCATTGTAGATTTGAACTCAATTCTAGATGAATGTAAAGAAGACAAGGTATGAAAATAGTTAGCCATCTGAAAAATGTTATTTTGGCTAATTTCTCTTGTCTTTCCAAAAAGTTTGCTGTGGTTGTATAGGAACTTGTCTCTATCTGAGGAATACTTCAACAATAACTCTTTAACTTCCCTATATGTTCACATTTAGCTAAAAATAATCTATATTTTATCAAGAACATTATTCAATAATGTAATATCTCAAGTTTTGGGTTTGCTTTACAAACACAGACTCAAAATATTATATATTATTTATGATAAATTAATTGTATCAGCTTGGAAAATAATCAAATAATAAGAGAAATCAATGGTAGGATTCTTGCTTACCTATCATCAAATGTATTCACTAAGACAAGAACTTAGTAAATTCCTTGCTTGTAAATTCTAATCATCATTACAACAACATTGAACCCACCTCCAGGGAGACAAGCTGCTTTGAACTGTGACACACTCCCACCTCTTCTGGCAATCAGTCTTGGGTGACATAATGAGACACAGTGAAACCCTGAACACATGAAACCACAGTGGTTAACTTGCTCAACCATGCCTGTAACAATTCAATTAGTGAATCCCTATGGACATTTGGTACTTCAGCAATATTATCCAGGGATATTTTTGTGAAGCTTGTTTTCTAATCACGTTGTCAAGTCTAACTGTTTGTACAAGAGACTATCATTGCCCTTGCTAAGAGGAAGGGTCAACTTTATTAACGATCCCATATGTCCACATTCCTAAATTATCATTTCTCCTACATAACAGTGATTATAGTTAAGCAGAAGCTTTAAATCTTAGCTAGAGGGTAATCATCAGAAATCATATGCCTTTTGTCTCCTCATTCCAGAATTAATCTGGCAAGAAATATACACCAAAGCTAGGTCAGAAATGCATTTAAAGTTATGAAATCAGAGTTTACATGAGGATTAAGTCAAAAGTTAATAAGTCAATGACTTAGAATTCATGCAATCTAATATGCATAAATGGAGGGTTAGTTACAAAACACCCAGATCACAAAAATATAGTTCAAAGCTTTTAAAATTGTATATAAACAAAGGCAGTTTCTCTGTGACTCACACATGTGGACTAAACTTTATGAAAAAAATTAAAATAAGTCTGTTTTGCTTCATTTTCAATAAATGTTAAGTGAAACATTTCTTCACAATTGCCAAACACCCCATATTATTTTTCCTTTTTATGAATTAAAATTTAATCTGTATTTCCACTGTAAGAAAAAAAAATACTACTAGGGACTATTAATTAAATACATATTATTCATTATCACAAGACAACATCTGACTTCCAAACAAAATTAACCCATTTCACATATTTTACTCATTGAATAAAGTTTGCCTAATTTCCTACAGCAAATATATTGTCTCATGGCATATTTAACTAATTCTTGCAAATAAAATTATGTTTCCACAGGCCATCCATCCATTTATTTATCTTTTCCATATGTCTTCATGCACAACTCATGTTGAAAGAGGTAAGAGATTTAACCATGATAAGAACTGTTTAGCTGTTAAGTAGTGTCCGACTCCTTGTGACCCCATGAACTGTAGCCCGCCAGGCTAAGAGAACTAAAATGAAGTGGCCATGCTTCTTTTTTCAGGATAAGTATAGATATTCTAAGCTCCTAATTGTTGCGTCTAATATTCCTACCTTTAAAAAGCAAATATATACCAAAAAATATGCAATAACTCATAAATAATATTAAGAACTAGGTTTTTAACTATCTCTGATACACAAACTTACTTAAAACAGAACCCTCAAATTCTTAACAGTTTAGGGAACAGACCTAAGCATCATTTATTGTTGTTTAATCACTCAATTGTTTCTGACTCTGTGACTCCATGGACTGTAGCCTGCCAGGTTCATCTGTCCGTGGGATTTCCCAGGCAAGAATACTGGAGTGGGTAGACATTTCCTTCTCCAGGGGATCTTTCCTACACAGGGATTTAACCCATGTCTCCTGCTTTACAGGGGGACTCTACCACTAAGCCACCTGGGAAGCAAAGCATTATTTGCACTTTTATGTTAAAAAGGATGTTAGGAACATCATCTGACCGCTTCAAGGAGAGAATTAATTTAAGCTCTAATTTTTTTCTAATTAATAATGCCAGTGCTTAGGTGGATCTCTCCTTTGTGATTTTTACTTTTCTTTCCTAGTGGGTTAAGGCACCAGATGTTCTTTGACTTTCATTATCAAAGGAAATTTCTACCTTTGCCAAACTATTAGAGAATGGTGAGATACCCTTCATTTTTAATTTTTCTCTCAAGTCATAGGCCTTGTCCAGCATCTTCCAAAGACCAGGTCAGTTATTGAAAGTGTGTGTGTGTGTGTGTGTGTGTGTGTTTAAGAGATACCTTCCCTCAGTACAGGATTTGCAAAGACCTCTGAAACTTTTGACAGTAACTCTTTGCACTGCTCATTAATCTTTGCTATACATAAAATTTCAGGTTGGTTCTTTCTGAAAAGTGACCTTGTCTAATGGTGATTCTAATTTTCCCTCATTCCTTCTCCATTAATTAGTTGGAATCCTTCTTTAAGGAAGAAGGATTATTATTATTATTATTCTGCACTATTTATTTATGTATTGCTTTATTCATTTCTGAAATAAGTGTCTACCTTCTATTTTGATGTGTGACTGCTGACTTCTTTTTAGGCTGCACTCTCTCTTCTCCTTTGGCTCCTCATCTGGGTGGGAAAATAAAAAACCAAGGAGTTTTTACTGGAGGGAAGTTTAAATTGTGTGTGGCTGAACTTTTGCCTCATCTAAATCCTTAGTCATTATAAGGCCAAAATCCACTCCTTCTGTTTTAATCCCAGACAACCTGGTCTTCTTTGTATCCACCTAACTGTTTCTTAGAGTCCCTTGTATGAATAGTAAACTTTCAGATTCTCTTGCTGAATGTCATCTACTGCCCATAAAAACCAGATTCTCAGGGTGGGGATTCCTCTGCTTTTTAAGGAGTAATATTCAATTCTCATATATATGTCTCTATGTTAGGCTTCATAAATATTCATTGTGTAAGTAAAACAAAATGTATTGCTGTTCAATTTATTGCCCTAATGTCCCCAATTTTGGTACAGGGAGCTCTTTCAGGTTGGCTCTTTGGTTACTGTAATAACCAAATAATTTTTGAACACTATCGTATTTTCTGATAACATCAGTCAGTTCAATCGCTCAGTGTGACTGACTCATTGAGACCTCATGAACCACAGTATGCCAGGCCTCCATGTCCATCACCAACTGCCGGAGTCCACACAAACCCATGTCCATTGAGTCAATGATGCCATCAAAGCATCTCATCTTCTGTCATCACCTTCTCCTCCTGCCCTCAATCATTCCCAGAATCAGTGTCTTTTCAAATGAGTCAGTCCTTTGCATCAGGTGGCCAAATTATTGGAGATTCAGCTTCAACATCAGTCCTTCCAATGAACACCCAGGACTGATCTCCTTTAGGATGGAATGATTGGATCTCCTGGCAGTCCAAGGGACTCTCAAGAGTCTTCTTCAACACCACAGTTCAAAAGCATCAATTCTTAAGCACTCAACTTTCTTTATAGCCCAGCTCCATACATGACCACTGGGAAAACCATAGCCTTGACTAGATGGACCTGTGTTGACAAGGTAATGTTTCTGCTTTTTAATCTGCTGTCTAGGTTGCTCATAACTTTCATTCCAGGGAGTAAGCTTCTTTTAATTTCATGGCTGCAATCACCATCCACAGTAATTTTGGAGCCAAGAAAAATAAAGACAGCCACTGTTTCCACTGTTTCTCCATCTATTTAACATGAAGTGATTGGACCAGATGCCATGATCTTAGTTTTCTGAATGTTGAGCTTTAAGCCAACTTTTTCAGTCTCCTCTTTAACTTTCATCAAGAGGCCCTTTAGTTCCTATTCACTTTCTTCCATAGGTTGGTGTCATCTGCATATCTGAGGTTATTGATATTTCTCACGGCAATCTTGATTCCAGCTTGTGTTCCACCAGCCCAGCATTTCTCATGATGTACTCTGCATATAATTTAAATAAGCAGGGTGACAATAAACAGCCTTGACGTACTCCTTTTCCTATTTGGAACCAGTCTGTTGTTCTATGTCCAGTTCTCACTGTTGCTTCCTGACCTGCATATAGGTTTCTCAAGAGGCAGGTCAGGTGGTTTGGTATTCTCATCTCTTTCAGAATATTCCACAGTCTGTTGTGATCCACACAGTCAAAGGCTTTGGCATAGTCAATAAAGCAGAAATTGATGTTTTTCTGGAACTATATTGCTTTTTCCATGATCCAACCGATGTGGGCAATTTGATCTCTGGTTCCTTTGCCTTTTCTAAAGCCAGCTTGAACATCTGGATGTTCACAGTTCACGTATTGCTGAAGCCTGGCTTGGAGAATGTTGAGCATTACTTTACTAGCGTGTGAGATGAGTGCAATTGTGTGGTAGTTTAAGCATTCTTTGGCATTGCCTTTCTTTGGGATTGGAATGAAAACTGACCTTTTCCAGTCCTGTGGCCACTGCTGGGTTTTCCAAATTTGCTGGCATATTGAGTTAAGCAGTTTCAGAGCATCATCTTTCCTGGTTTGAAAGAGCTCAACTGGAATTCCATCGCCTCCACCAGCTTTGTTCATAGTGGTGCTTCCTAAGGCCCACTTGACTTCACATTCCACAATGTCTGGCTCTAGGTGAGTGATCACACCATCATGATTATCTGGTCGTGAAGATTTTTTCTGTACAGTTCTTCTGTGTATTCTTGTCACCTTTTCCTAATATCTTCCTCTTCTGTTAGGTCCCTACCATTTCTGTCCTTTATTTAGCCCATCTTTACATGAAATGTTCCCTTGCTGTAAATAATTTTCTTGAAGGGATCTCTAGTCTTTTCCATTCTGTTGTTTTCCTCTATTTCTTTGCATTCATCCCTGAGGAAGAGTTTCTTATCTCTCCTTGCTATTTTTTGAAACTATTTCCTTTTCTCCTTTGCTTTTCACTTCTCTTCTTTTCACAGCTCTTTGTAAGGTCTCCTCAGACAGCCATTTTGCTTTTTAAAATTTATTTTTCTTGGGGATGGCCTTGATTCCTGCCTCCTATACAACGTCCCAAACCTCCATCCATAGTTCATCAGGCACTCTGTCTATCAGATCTAGTCTCTTAAATCTGTTTCTCACTTCTACTGTATAGTCATAAGTGATTTGATTTAGGTCATATATGAATGGTCTAGTGGTTTTCCCCACTTTCTTCAATTTCAGTCTGAATTTGGCAATAAGGAGTTCATGATCTGAGCCACAGTCAGCTCCCGGTCTTGCTTTTGCTCACTGTATAGAGCTTGTCTATCTTTGGCTGCAAAGAATATAATCAATCTGATTTCAGTGTTGACCATCTGATGATATCCGTGTGTAGAGTCTTCTCTTGTGTTGTTGGAAGAGGCTGTTTGCTATGACCATCGCGTTCTCTTGTCAGAACTCTATTTAGCCTTTGCCCTGTTTCATTCTGTACTGCAAGGGCAAATTGCTTGTTACTCCAGGTGTTTCTTGACTTCCTGGTTTTGCATACCAATACCCTATAATGAAAAGGACATCTTTTTTGGGTGTTAGTTCTAAAAGGTCTTGTAGGTCTTCATAGAACCATTCAACTTCAGCTTCTTCAGCATTACTGGTGGAGGCATAGACTTGGATAACCATGATATTGAATGGTTTACCTTGGAAATGAACAGAGATCATTGTGTCAGTTTTGAGATTGCATCCAAGCACTGCATTTAGGACTCTTTTGTTGACCATGATGGCTACTCCATTTCTTCTAAGGGATCCCTGCCCACAGTAGTAGGTATCATGGTCATGTGAGTTAAATTCACCTGTTCCAGTCCATCTTAATTCGCTGATTCCTAGAATGTCGATGTTCACTCTTGCCATCTTCTGTTTGATCACTTACAATTTGCCTTGATTCTGACATCATAGGATGTTTAATGTTCATCTTGTAGTGTCCCTTCCTAAGGCATGAAATGAAGTACTTTTTAAGGAGTGCTAGTTCCATTTATTGAAGAAAGATATTTAGAAACTGAGAGCTAAGGGTTACACTGGTCCTGTAAGACAAGGCTTATTCTATTTGCATGTTCTCTGGCAATCATTCATGATTACTGCAGCATTTTTTGCAAATCTAAGCCAACAAAGTGCTATAAATCTGCCCTTGAATGTTATGTAATTTCTGGTTTAACCTTTCCCTTAGTGTAAAGCCTACTGGAGTATCAATTTACATGAGGGGTAACCTTATATTGTCCATAGCAACTCTGCATTTTATAGGTTCTTTTAAACACTGCCAATGACAGATTATTCCCATATGAGTGGACTTGATCCCAAAATGTAGTTTTAATAGGATGCAAATTTGTTTTATTTGTCCATAAAATAGTGTTCTTTTGTTTTGTTTTGCTTTCTTTAGCCAAATTGAATTTCTAAAGAGATAATTTCTTTGGATGATTGAAAGAAATTGTCTCTTCTTCAGACTTAGATTCCTACTGAATTAGTTGGAGCTTTGAAGATTTGTGGGTTTTGCATTTCTTTTCTGTACTAAGTATTCATTTGTGATGCTTGTCATGTAGAAGTCCTTCCTGCTTGCAGCTGAGAAAGAATGTGCAGCTAATTGATAACATACAGGAAATCAGAATCTCCTCTCCTACCAAAAAACAAATAAACAAACAAATATATATTTATGCATTCAGAAACCAATGAGAGAAAAGCATTTTTATAAAGATTTAACAAAACTAAATTCACTGTAATTGCGTATAGCTGTTTGACCCAAACTTTACTACTCTGAGGTCTAAGCATGTATAGACACATCTAGAATATAAACTGTCTTTATTCATCTGGACCCTTCATCTAGTTTATTTAGGGAAAGAATCATCTTGGAAACAATTTATTTCAAGAGAAAACAAGATGAGTGCTAATATTTTCATCAAGGATAATATAATTGCCTGGCAGAAGAGGTTCATTTTTTAATTGTGTCTATTACTCTTTTTAATTTAAGAATTTTTAATTCTTAAAAATTGTTAAATGAAAGTTAAATTCTCCGAAACCAAGAAATCATACTAAAGAGAAGAGCCAAACAAGAGACCAGCAAAGATGGCTTCAAACGAGAATGTTTGCTGGGTCTCTATGTTTGCCCTGGAGTCTAGCGGGATAACTGCTTCTGAAACAGTTGCAATCTTGTCTTTGATCTTATCCATGGTAATTTTCACCTGTTTCTAAGTGTGGTTGGCTTCTTCTTTTTAACTGTCAAAATTTATATTATATTTAAGAATACTACATTTAAGAATTAAAAATTGACAGTCTGACTTATGAAGTCAGAGTATTGACATGATCAGAGACATAGCAAGATAAAATTTTATTCTGTATTTCTGGCAGCTTTTATGATGAAAACAATCCAAGTTTCAAGCGTTAACAAAACACGAGAACAGATAATACATAGAAACAAGGAATTCCAATAAGAAAGAAATAAAATAGGTCTCAACTGTGAAGGACAACGGCAGAGATAAAAATAAAATTGAAAGATAAAGATTGAATAGGACAGAATAAAAGAAAATAAAATGCCATTTCATAATAGAAATTCCTCTCCTTAAAAATAATGGTTTTCAGCTGAAAACAAGGAGAGAGATATTGAGAACTCTGGAAAAGGTCAATAATCCAATTAGGAGCTGCCTGTCTCTAAGCAGTCCTATGCCTGGTTTGAGAAATTGGACATCTGCAGCAGACCACTGATTTGGTTCTTCCTGAAATTAATGATTTTAAAAACAAAGATCTCTTCAACATTTATTTAGTGAGGTAAGGGAGAACTTGATTTTTTTTTTCTATAAAGCACAGATAACATTATATAAAACAAGAATTAGTTACACATATTAAAAGGTAACATTACATATTGCCTTATTTTGGATCATCTTGGTATCATGAATTTTTGATTAAGAATTTCCCAGAAAGGCACATGAAAATTTATGACAGATAATGAAATCACATGTTGAATGTAAACAGTAATGGATTTACTACTTATAAACTCTGTAATTCTGATCTCTTATATAGGGATATAAGAGGTTTTATAATAATTAAGGGACATGAAAGTGCTTAAAGGTACACTGCATAATCAACTAATTATGCATAAATGTTAATTATTATTAAACTGGTTTGTCAAATGCCATCTAACTTGTATATAGTGCATGCATGCTTAGTCGGTCAGTCTTTTCCACCTCTTTTGCAACCCCCATGAACTGTAGCCCACCAGGAGCTTCTGTCCATGGGATTCTCCAGGGGAGAATACTGGAATGGGTAATCATTCCTTCTCTAGTGTGTATACAGTGGAGTGGGCTTTGTATCACAGAAATACTCAAACTAGAAACTCTTATGAGTTTCTGCTTTGGAGTTTAGAACCTTTCAGTAGAAGGGGATTTATTAATATTTCACTAGTTATATAAGGAATGAATGTGGGTATCTCAGTCTGCCTAATAATTAAATCAATACAGAGAAAACTGGATGATGGGAAAAGAAAGAAGTATTGACAAACCCAGTTGAATCATAAGGTGGTTCTATTATCATTTGTGTGTGCCAGTGAATCCAGACTTCTTTGTTTAGGTCAGATTTAGTTGATTTCTTTAATCACCCGAAACTGAAATTCTTTCATTTCAGTATTCCTAAAAAATGCAAGAGGTATCCTGTAGGAGTATTTAATTGTATAACTACTATTTCTTTTTGCCATCAAAGACCTCCCAAAACACTAAGAAATTGCTTTCTAATCCATGAATGAAGTTAACGAAGAGACACAAACAACTGGGTGAAGGATAAATAGTATCTTTCTCTATTACTACAACAATGTAAACTCACAATTTTCTCAAAATAAAAAGCTTAATAATAATAAAACCTTCAAATCTAAGTGTAGTGCACATACTTACTGAAAATCACTTCTCCAAATAATTTCACTCTGAGATATAATGCATAATCAGCAGGTCAAATAATGGTAGTCTAATTTTTATACAGCAGTAAATCCCTTGAAAAATAAATTGGAAATAATTTGTTTCATAGTTGTAACAGCCTTACTTTCTTATGGAAATCATAGTGTGAAAGACACAGTACATATCGCAAGAGACAGAAATACAATCTCTAGATTGCTGCTGCTAGGTCACTTCAGTTGTGTTCGACTCTGTGCGACTCCATAGACAGCAGCCCACCAGGCTCCCCTGTCCCTGGGATTCTCCAGGCAAGAACACTGGAGTGGGTTGCCATTTCATTCTCCATTGCATGAAAGTGAAAAGTGAAAGTGAAGTTGCTCAGTCGTGCCCGACTCTTAGCGACCCCATGGGCTGCAGCCCACCAGGTTTCTCCATCTATGGGATTTTCCAGGCAAGAGTGCTAGAGTAGGGTGCCATTGCCTTCTCCCAATCTCTAAATAGAAGACATAAAATACACAAGAATAATGGGATAGAAGTAATGTTTGGATACTGCATTAAGAAAAAAAAAAAGCCCATTCCAAAGTTCCCCTTTAATATACAAAAAGGACTGCAGGACTGTTTATATAAATGTTAGAAATTATATCTTTAATCTTTATTAAACTTGAGGCAAAAGATAATTTGAGAAAAAATTATAATGTGGGATCTAAATTGCCAAACTTCCATGTGGAACAGTAATGTAATATATTTTATATTCATAATTTTTAAGAAAAATCTCTATATACCATTTGGAAATGGTGATGCAAGCATAAGCATTATCTTCTCATTAGCTTCTCAAATTCTTTCCAAATTGATCATTTTTTGATAGAGGTGTAACAAACTCAATTCAATTTATTTTTATATTGAAGGTTTATGCAAAGTGCCATAAAATATGTCTTACAGAGAATTAAAACAATGAGAAATATTTCTTGTAGCATCTGACATACTAAAAGAAGATAAACTCTGCAGATAAATTGGTGTGAAAGAGAAAGATAATGAAATTTAAGACTTTTTGATTAAAATAATTTATACTCTGAAGTTGAAGCACTTAGAAGGAAATATATACTTAACAATAACATAAAAAAGGAAGAAGGAAATATAAAGGTACAATGTAAAAAAGAGGAGTTCAATAAAAATAATGTTATTCCCCAAACAGGCATATTTATTTTAAATTGAAGAATTGTTCACATATAATAATATCCAAAATGGATAAAGTTTCTGTAACTGCCTTTACAATCAGAATACAGAATTGATTCATCATCTCATTAAGTTTCTCCGTGACACTTTCAATCAGCCTCCACATTCTTCACTAAAAGTCACTGGGAAATACTGATCTATATTTTTGTCTTTTCCCTATAGTTTTGCATATTCAAAATGTCATATAAATCAAATCATACAAAGTGTAGCCTTTCATTTCTAACTTCTGTCATGGATCATGATATCTTTGAGATTCATGTGTGTATTTCTGAGTAATATTCACTATGTGAAAATGTTAGTTACCCAGTCCTGTCGGCTCTTTTGTTACGCCATGGACTGTAACCTACCAGGCATCTCTGTCCATGGAATTCTCCAGGTAAGAATACTGGACTGGGTAGCCATTCCCTTCTCCAGGGCATCTTTCCAACCCAGAGACGAAACCTAGTTCTCCTGGATTGTAGGCATATTCTTTACAGTCAAACTCATTGTATGAGTATACCACAATTTGAACATTATATTGATGGATGTTTTGGTTGTTTCAAGCTTTTATCAGTATGCCTACGGATATTGAGGTATAAGTATTGGCCTTAAAATATGATTTAATTTCTCTTATGTACGAGTAGAATGGTTGGTGTATATGGCAGATGCATGTTCAATTTCTGTCAGTGGCACACCTGTTTTTCATGGTGAATGTGTGTGTGTGTATGTATATGTTGGTATGTATGTAACATTCTCAATAGCAGTGTGGAAGGACTGATGCTGAAGCTGAAACTCCAATAATTCAGCTACTTGATGTGAAGAACTGACTCATTGGAAAAGATTCGGATGCTGGGAAAGATTGAAGGAGGAGGAGAAGGGGACAACAGAGGATGAGATGGTTGGATGGTATCACTGACTCAATGGACATGAATTCGAGCAAGATCCATGAGTTGGCAGTGGACAGGGAAGCCTGGCATGCTGCAGTCCATGGGGTCACAAAGAGTCGGACACAATTGAGCAACCAAACTGAACAACAGCACTGTGAAAGAATTTCAATTTCTCCATATTATCACCCATATTTTGTCCAGTTATTTGACTTATAGTCATTCTAACAGATGTCTAATGAGTTTTAAATTAGCATCTGCCTAAATATTCATTATATTCATGATTAAATATCATTTCACAGTCTTATTTGATATCCATATCTGCCTTCAATGGGCATCTTCCATTTTTAAACTGAATTATTTTATTGGTACTGAATTTTGTACTTTTCCTTTGGTTTTTTATTGTGAATGTTTATCCTTTATCAAATATTTGTTTTTTTTTGTTTTGTTTTAATTTCTCTTCCAGTCTTTGGCTTGTCTTTTTATTATCTAGCAGTGTCTTTTGAAGAGGTGAGGTTTTATATTTTTATCAAGTCATTTTTCTTTTATATATTATCTTTTCAGTATCATATTTAAGAAATTATTGCTTTACACAAAGTAGTGTAGACTTATTTTATGTCTTTTATAGAAAGTTTTTTGGTAGAGGTGTCACATTTAGGGCTATGAATCATTTTGAGTCAGTTTTTGCATATATGATGCCTAATATGAGTCAAAATTCATTTTTATGCCAGTCGGTCTAATTGTTCATTACATTTGTTTTAAAAGACTATACTTCCATTTCCTTTGCACCTTTTTTTGGCATCAGAACTTATTCATCCACATACACATAAAAATATTTCAGTTCAGTTCAGTTGCTCAGTCGTGTCAGACTCTGTGACCCCATGGATTGAGAAGATGTAAGAAAGGTTTAACAAGGACCTAGAAGAAATAAAAGAGTCAATATATAATGAATAATGCAATAAATGAGATCAGAAACACTCTGGAGGCAACAAATAGTAGAATGTTGGAGGCAGAAGATAGGATTAGTGAAATAGAAGATAGAATAGTAGAAATAAATGAATCAGAGAGGAAAAAAGAAAAACTAATTAAAAGAAATGAGGACAATCTGAGAGACCTCCAGGACAATATGAAATGCTCCAACATTCGAATTATAGAAGTCCCAGAAGAAGAAGACAAAAAGAAAGACCATGAGAAAATACTTGAGGAGATAATAGTTGAAAACTTCCCTAAAATGGGGAAGGAAATAATCACCCAAGTCCAAGAAACCCAGAGAGTTCCAAACAGGATAAACCCAAGGTGAAAAACCCCAAGACACATATTAATCAAATTAACAAAGATCAAACACAAAGAACAAATATTAAAAGCAGCAAGGGAAAAACAACAAATAACACACAAGGGGATTCCCATAAGGATAACAGCTGATCTTTCAATAGAAATGCTTCAGACCAGGAGGGAATGGCAAGACATACCTAAAGTGATGAAAGAAAATGTCCTACAACCCAGATTGCTGTACCTAGCAAGGATCTCATTCAAATATGAAGGAGAAATCAAAAGCTTTACAGACAAGCAAAAGCTGAGAGAATTCAGCACCACCAAAGCAGCTCTCCAACAAATGCTAAAGGATATTCTCTAGACAGGAAACACAAAAAGGTCATATAAACCCGAACCCAAAACAATAAAGTAAATGGCAACTGGATCATACTTATCAATTGATTGGGATTGTTTTAAATCCACAGATAAAGTGACTACCCAACAGAATAGGCTTGTATTGTCCATGGTATAAAAGTAGCTTTTACATTTTCACAAAGAAAATGTTGAAGCAGAAGCAGAAAGAAAAGGAGAAGGGGGATGAATAAGATAGGTAGGAGGAGAAGTATAAGGAAAAGGGGAAGGGGAAAAGGGAATGGCAGGAGAAAAATGAAAAGAAGAAGAGAAAATAGAAAGTATATACCTGCAAAATCTAAAATTTTACTATCTGGGCCTTTAAAGAAAATATTTGCAGTCATTGTAATACATCAGTTTGGAAAGAACTATCATCTTAACAATGTATCTTATACTGTATCTTATAAACAGTAACAGACTATATATATACATAGAAAGAGACCATATATATATATATATATATATATATATATATACCATACACATATATGAGACCATACTATATATATATAGTTTTCTTTACTTTCCATTCCCCTTCCTTTCCTTTCTTCCCCTTCCCTTCTGGAGCATAAGGAGGTTTGTCTTATGTGAGAGTTATGTCACGAGTTGGATGAGAAGGGTGCAGACATTGGTTTAGGCTTGGCCTGCATAGTATCTGAAAACCCAAGTGAGTCAATGAAGTCTTCCCTTTGGAGCAGCCACCGACATAGGATGTTATAACTTGAGAAAGAAGAAGAAGGCATCGATGAAGAGGGATGCCAACTGTGGGTTGTCAGAGGCTAATCAAAGGGTGAGTGGACCCATGTGGAAAGTGACCCAACTCATACTGGAATTTGTATGGGTAAAGGCTATCTGTATCAGGGAGAAATTGTAGGAGACAGTGAGAGATTGATTAAGTAAGGAAATGTATTAAGAATAAGAACCAAGTTTCTAATTGATAAGGACTAAAGCTGCAAATCTCGAAGGGTGGGGGCACTATAATAATATCAGTGTTGTTATAAGTTGAGTAATTATAGTAAATAATTGTAATATAGGGCTCCTCTGGTGGTTCAGTAATAAAGAACACGCCTGTCAATGCAGGAGACTGGGTTTAGTCCCTGGGTCGGGAAGGTCTCCTGGAGAAGGAAATGGCAACACACTCCAGTATTCTTGCCTGGAAAATTCCATGGATGAGGAGCCTGGCAGGCTATAATCCATAGGTTCACAAAGAGTTGGACACAATTTAGCAACTAAACAACAGCAACAACAAATTTGAAATATCTATGTTAACCTTCAACATTTTTTCCAGAAGGCAAGAATCTTAAAATAATAATTTCTTTGTTTGTGTATCATAGTTGGAATACATTTCTAGAAGAGGTACACTATGTTTATATTCACAAACAAAACCTTATAATATAGGGAAATGTTAGCTGATCCATCTGAATTCATTTTTGGCTACAATTTTCCTCACACTTTGCATCCAATCTGTCAGTGTATCAGATTCATTTAACCTTCAAATCGTATCTAAAATATGGACAGTTCTCACATACCTTTACTGCTATCATCCTAATTCAACATGACATTATCTCTCTCCAAATTAACATTCTATCTAATCTCAATATTTGTATTGTTCTACCCTGCGATAATTCCTCCACCTAGCAGCAGCCACAGTGACCCACTTGAACTTAAGTTGATGGGTGTCACTCTTTGCCAAACTATGCCATGGCTCAGTATTTCTATCAGAGTAAAAGCAAAGGCTTATAAACCTTACACAATAAGATTTCAGTCACCCTGCTAGCTTCAGTAACCACTCTTTCCCTTGTTCATTCTTCTTGGGCCCAGTCTCCTTCAAACTGTTCCACATATGTTTCTGAGACACAGTATTTATACTGGCTATTCTCTCTCTTAATAACAACCTCCTTGTAGCTGATTATTTTCTATACTTTGTGTTTATGCTTAAGTCACATCTTAGTGGGGCTTCCCTGACCATATTATTTAAAATTGCAACCTATCATTCCACTGAACCTTGACATTTCCAATCTTACTTACCCTGCGTTACTTTCCTATGAGACATTTAATATGGGCCTCCTAACACACTATATATTTTACTAATGTATCATTTCAAATGCTTATGGTCTGTCTTCCCACAAAAGAAAAAAAAAGTAAGCTCATACCAAAAGTATTTTAATCTATTCTGTAGACTAAATATTTCAAGACACTATTCTCTAGTAAGGCATTTTAATATTTATGAAATTATTGAATGACTAAGCTGATCTATCTGGAATATTTTTATGGCTTCTAATATCCAGATACAAGCCTGTAAATTAATAAAATACTAATGAGTCAGAGTTTGCTCCAATGGGGCATTTATGTCACCAAGATTTAAAAATAATGACTTCTTATTTTATGTAACATTTTTACCTTTATGGTAGAACTGTTGTTAAAAATATTGTTTTTTTTTTTTAATACCATGAGGAAATATTTTACACCTTTATTATCTGCCACTCAATCACCAAATATAAAACCATTTACTGTAATAGCTATTTCTAACTTACATAGGTACCTAGGGAAAAGTTCAAGACCATAAAATATTTCTGCAAATATTAAACATCATTTAATTATCCTTTATTTACTCTGAAATATGACTTACTGCAATAAAATCATATTTATAGCAATAATATTTATTTATACATGGCACAGAACTTTTACAGATCATAATTATTTGCCAGAATAATTAACCACAGATCTCATTTTGATATGTATAATTCAATTTGAGCATTTTTATTTATTAAAATATAATTGATTAGATCAATTCAATCAGCTAGCAGCATATAGCACTAATCATATCTCCAGAAATAAGTAAAGCCCTTTAAACTTTAAAATTGAGAAACAATTCTTCCTTTTCCAAAGACTAAAACTGGCATTTATGAAGTCTATCTCTCCAAAAACAGAATTGTCTTGTGTTTCATTTGTGTTCTCTCTCATGAGATGTCTCCTCCCTGAGAGGGATTACTCACTTTTCTTTACTTCTTGTGCATTTCATTAACCATATGGAATTTAACTGACAATTATTTCTCAGTAATGATGTCTCAGGCACAAAATATTAGCTCCTCTTTAAAATAATAGTGACAGGTCTTCTCTGGTGGCTTAGTGGTGAAAAGTCCATCTGTCAATTGCCAGAGGCATGGGTTTGATCCCTGATCTGGGAAAATCCTGCATGCCGAGGAGCAATGAAGCCCACAGCCTGAGTGACATAGTTGAGACTGTCCTAAGGAGCCTGAGAGCAGCAACTACTGAGCGCATGTGCTGCAACTACTGCAACCCATGTGCCCATGTGCTCCACAGCAGGAGAACTCTTTAACCCCAGTGAGAAGCCTACTCACAGCAACTAGAGAGTAGCCCCTGCTCTCTGCAGCTAGAGAAAGTCCGCGCACAGCAACAAACACCCAGCAGAGCCAATAATAAATATTTTTTAATATTATAATGGTAATGACAGAGTGGAATTAATCTAAAACTGTGATAATTCAAGCACAGTAAAACTGTGAAAATCTGTCTATATTCTATCTATAGCTATATATGTCAAGATTTTAAAGATAATCCAACAAAAGGTACAACTAGGATGTCTAACACTTTAAATTAACAGAGGGCATGAAGAAAAACAGAAGATTCTCTGACATTTCAAACTCAATTTATCCTACTTTATTTTTCTATAGCATATATAAACATTACAGTTGCCAACATTTGGAAGTGAAATGATTCTCTTGGTATGAACTGATAAGTTAAAGAGCAATCAGTCTGTAATTATGAAATATTTATTATATTTAAGAGATAACTCATCCCAGTAATGGAATTGGCTTTCTACTGTGCTCCATGGAAATCAGTGCTCAAGTGGGTGACATACCATGGCTAGAATTTATTCAGCCATGTGAACACGGTGGTGGAGAATTCTTCCCCAGCTGTGAATACTAATTAGGCACAATTAAGCTGGAAACTAACTAAGCTTCTAGCACATCATATTGCTGTAACCCCGAGGCTTGGAGAAAAACTCTGTCACTGCAGCAGAGGGGCCTCATGGTTTTTCAATCACATAGTTTCTAGAATGCTTACAACCAGGTAGTCTCTTTAAGTGGGGCCTTGTTTTATACCTGCATGTGAAGTGAAGTCAAAGTGTTAGTCAGTCATGTCTATCTGTCTGCAATCCCATGGACTGTAGCCCACAAGGCTCCTTTATCTGTGGAATTCACCAGTCAAAAAAAAAAAAGAAAGAAACTGGAGTGGGTAGCCATTCAGTTCTCCAGGGGATCTTCCTGATCTAGCAATTGAACCCTGGTCTCCTGCACTACAAGTAGATTCTTTACCTTCTTGAGCCACCAGGTAAACCCTTATACCCATATTGTTGTTCAGTCATTCAGTTGTGTCTCTTTGCAACCCCATAGACTGCAGCATGTCAGGCTTCCCTGTCCATTGCCATCTCCTGGAGCTTGCTCAAACTCATGTTCATTGAGTCAGTGATGCCATCCAACCAAATCTTCCTCTGTCATCTTCTTCTCTTCCTTCCTTCAATCTTTCCCAATATCTCTGACCTTACAAATGAGTCAGCTCTTTGCCTCCGGTGGCCAAAGTATTGGAGCTTCAGTTTCAGCATCAGTCCTTCCAATGAATATCCAGGACTGATTTCCTTTAGGATGGACTGGTTTGATCTCCTTGCAGTCCAAGGGACTCTCAAGAGTCTTCTCCAACACCTTAGTTTGAAAGCATCAGTTCTTCGGTGCTCAGCCCTCTTTATGGTCCAGATGTCATATCCATACATGACTACTGGAAAAACCATAGCTTTGAGTGTAAGGACCTTTGTTGGCAAAATAATATCTTTGCTTTTTAATAATGTCTAGTTTCATCATAGGTTTTCTTCCAAGGAGCAAGTATCTTTTAAGTTCATGGCTTCAGTCACTGTCCACAGTGATTTTGGAGCCCAAGAAAGTAAAGTCTTTCACTGTTTCACACATTCTTCCCCCATCTATTTGCCATGAAATGATGGGACAAGATGCCATGCTCTTAGTTTTCAAGTGTTGAGTTTTAAGCCTGCTTTTTCACTCTCCTCTTTCACCTTCATCAAGGGATTCTTTAGTTTCTCGTTTCTTTCTGCTATAGTGGTGCTGTCATCTGCCTATCTAAGGTTGTTGATATTTCTCCCTGCAATCTTGATTCCAGCTTTTGCTTCATCCAACCTGGCTTTTTGCATGATGTACTCTGCACGTAAGTTAAAAAAGCAGGGTGACAATATGCAGCCTTGATGTACTCCTTTCCCAATTTATAATTTATATAAATTCCCAACTTATATAATTTATACATGTATGTAACTTCCCAAATGGCATTGATGATAGGAAATCCTCTCTACTACGACTACTATTTCTACTACTACTCTGTTTCTGTGAAGAAAAAGAAAGCTAACAAAAGACATATATAACAAAACATATGGGATATTTATAATCAGAATTAGGAAGGAATCTGAAATTTTCTGAAAAAATCAATAACAAAAAGTAAAAGAGCTGATAAAATAATATATAAGTTAAAGAATTTTGTTAAAGAACATGTGAATAATCTACATAAGTTAAAAAATTTTGGAAGGGTAAGACATAAACATTTTCATGTAGGAAGACTTTGTGCATGCTAAGTTACTTCAGTCATGTCTGACCTTTTTCATCCCCCTGGCTATAGCCTGCCAGACTCCTCTGTCCATGGGATTCTCCAGTCAAGAATACTGGAGTGGGTTGCCATGCCCTCCTCCAGGGGATCTTTCTGAATCAGCTATCAAATCTGAGTTCCCTGTGTCTCTTGCATTGGTGGGCAGGCTCTTTACCATAGAGGCACCTGGAAAGACTAAAACAATATAAAATACTAATACACTAGAGTGGAAAAAAAATGGGAAAAAGTTATGGTTACATTATCAATAAATTTATTCAAATAAATTCTAAGATGAAAATGGAAATTATCTGGGGAAAATAAGTTAGTTGAACTACTCAAAGGAAAACAATATAAAAAAAATACAATATCCCTTAAGGAATGTTATTTGGTAATAAAAATCCTTCCACTCAAGATAAAGCATTATTAATATTACAGGGAGATTTTGCTAAATTATCAAGGAGCATATTTTCTAAATACTCTTTCGGAAAAGAAAGAGTAGAAAAACAGATTGGGACAACCTGCTTTCTATGAGACGAGTGTAATTTTGTAAATGAAACCAGAAAGCAATCTAACCTAGCTACAATATTAAATATGAAACAACCTGATAGAATATTAATATGCCATCATAAAATATTGTGGAATGGGGAAATAAAATAGAAAAATGGGTTTATAGTTGTTTTTTTTTTAATTTAAAATCAGCATAAAGCAAACTGCTGTTAAAGTAAAATAAAACAAGAAGAGTGAAAAGCAGACTGTTCTCTGTTGTATCAGTCATTATCTGTGATGTTAAAAAGAGAGAAAAAAAAAAAGTATAGTAAAAAGCCTCAAATCTTCCTTGAAAATGACTCTCTGATATGTAGCACTGTAAGTATAACACAAGGACAACAATTAAGAAAATTTGAGTGAAGAGTAAAATTCTTAAAAAAAAGATAGTTTTTATATTATGTATGTATGTCTATATATATATGTATGCACATATATATGTATGGTAACTGTATGGTAACTTAATATATGTGCTTGGGAGCTTCTTAAGAACAACACAGTTTACTTCTTTCATGAACTCTGGTCAAGCCACATTAGGTCATGAATGATAAAGTTTTTAATATGTGTTTTTGATAGGCATCACATTTCTTACTAGTCAACATTAAAGTTGACCCTAAAGATTAAAAAAACTAAGAACTCACTTTAATGTTGGCCTCAGATCAAAGCATCCAGACAGTCTTATTATATAGTGTATTCTAGGCTTAATCACAGGCCTGAAAAGATAAACACACTGATGTATATAAGCTAAAATTAAAGGAAAAATCATAACTATCATAATCAATACATGAATACTTTGAATAATGTTTAATTTTAACATTTACAAAACTGAGTACAAATTTATTTACCAAATAAAGTTTATCAAGCATCAAACTCAATAATGAATCATTCAATCGTTGTTATATTCAAAAAAATTTGCTCTAGTCTATGGACCTCAACATTGAAAATTATGACAGTGACCCTAAACCTAGTAGTAGATCAAAAAAGAATACAAAGCAAAACTACTATTTAAAGGAATTGGATTGAAGAGTTAATTCTGATGTTATATCAGTATATGCCCTATTTATAATTATACAGAAATTCAAGAGAATCTGCAATAGTAATCTAAGGTGAAAGATATAAGAGTTCAGAAACATTCTTGAAGAATATTAAAAATTCAGCATTCTTCTGGCAACAAAAAATATAACAACAAATTCATTCACATCAACAATTTGTAATGTACAGTAATATATCAAAAATGTGCTAGAGTAATATAAATACAAATTTAAAAATTATGGGTGGCACTGACAGAAGCTCTAAAAGAGAAGAATCTCCATATCCAAGATGAAAATATTTATTTTGTCGTAGTAAGTTTTCTCAAAATTAATTAGTAATTTGAGTTTAATATTAATAGACTTTAATTAAAATTATATCCATACAATAGATACAACTGCAGTTTTAAAAGTGAAAAATAAGCAGTGAATGAAAGGTTGTTGTATTCATAGATATTGTAGTAATAGATAGACTTATTGAGTAAACATAGACAAAGCAGTTCATATAGGTGCTGCTACTGCTGCTGCTAAGTTGCTTCAGTCCTGTTCGACTCTGTGCAACCCCATAGACAGCAGCCCACCAGGCTCCCCTGTCCCTGGCATTCTCCAGGCAAGAACATTGGGGTGGGTTGCCATTTCCTTCTTCAGTGTGGGAAAGTGAAAAGTGAAAGTGAAGTTGCTCAGTCTTGCCCAACTGGTAGTAACCTCATGGACTTCAGCCTACCAGGCCTCTCTGTCCACGGGATTTTCCAGGCAAGAGTACTGAAGTGGGTTGCCATTGCCTTCTCCCTCATATAGGTGCAGGTAAAGATAAACATCTCAGTGGATGGAGTAAGAACTTGGCATATGATAGATCTAGACTTAAAAATCTATGGAATAAAATAATTTTTAGCCAAAGTTGTAATCATAGAGTTATCAAGTAAATCAAGTAAAATAATCATATAATAATAATACTCTGACAATCTTTAATGATGGCCTGGAGATAGAAAGACTAAGAGCTTTTCCACTTTGCTGGTGGGTGTGCAAATTATTATACTTACTTTGTAGAGCAATTTAACCATGTTTCTTGCAAATAAACTTTAAGACTTTGATTATTATTTAATTAACATGGTGATATAGCAACCCAGTGCTTGTTTTCTAGTGTATTTCCTAATAAGAATTGTGTATGTGGACAGGGTATTTCATCAAAATATTTATTTCAGGATTTTTTGAAATAACAGTATTATAACAATATGTGCACCGAGTGGTGTGCTGGTTGATGTTTGTACTATGTGCTCAGTCTCTCAGTCAGGCCCCACTCTTTACAACCTCATGGACTGTAGCCCAACTGGCTCTTCTGTTTATGGGGGTTCTCCAGGCAAGAATACTGGAGTGGATAAACATGCCTTCCTCCAGGGGACCTTGTAAGCCTAGGGATCGAATCCACATCACCCGTATGACAGGTAGATTCTTTACCCTCTGTGCCAAACTAGATATTTGAAAGTGAAAGTGTTAGTCACTCAGTCATGTCTGAGTCTTTGTGATCCCATGGATTGTAGCCTACTAGCATCTGGTCCCATCACTTCATGGCAAATAGATGGGGAAACAGTGGAAACAGTAGCAGACTTTATTTTGGGGGGTTCCAAAATCACTGCAGACGGTGATTTTGCAGCCATGAAATTGAAAGACTCTTACTCCTTGGAAGGAAAGTTATGACCAATGGCATATTCAAAAGCAGAGACATTACTTTGCCAACAAAGGTCTGTCTAGTCAAGGCTATGGTTTTTCCAGTGGTCATGTATGGGTGTGAGAGTTGGACTGTGAAGAAAGCTGAGCACTGAAGAATTGATGCTTTTGAACTGTGGTGTTGGAGAAGATTCTTGAGAGTCCCTTCGACTGCAAGGAGATCCAACCAGTCCATTCTAAAGGAGATCAGTCCTGGGTGTTCTTTGGAAGGAATGATGCTAAAGCTGAAACTCCAATACTTTGGCCACCGCATGTGAAGAGTTGACTCACTGGAAAAGACTGATGCTGGGAGGGATTGGGGGCAGGAGGAGAAGGGGATGACAGAGCGTGAGATGGATGGATGGTATCACTGACTCAATGGACGTGAGTTTGAGTGAACTCTGGGAATTGGTGATGGACAGGGAGGCCTGGTGTGCTGCAATTCACGGAATCTCAAAGAGTCGAACATGACTGAGCGACTGAAATGAACTGAACTGAGGCTCCTGTGTCCATTGGAATTCTCTGGATAAGAACAGTGGATTGAACTGCCGTTCCATTCTCCAGGGGAACTTTCCAACCCCAGGATCAAACCCAGATCTCCCACATTGAAGACAGATTCTTTACCATCTGAACTACAAGAAAATCTTGGTTTGGAACATTTGCCAATTTTCGTGATGTAAATACTACCACCATGGCCAATTTTGATCCACCAATGTAATGTCACTAAATATGATTTGAGAAGACATACACATAATGGGCTTTCAAGGTCTTTTAGGGGCTAGCTCCATTATACCTACTCATTGATATGAACATAAATAAATGATTCATAAAATATACTATAAACTAAAGAATCAGATTAGATTTAATAGTATAAATATATTTATATTATCAAAGCATACATGTAAATGAAAAACAATTGCTGAATCATGTATCTACTCCAAAGTGATTTTTAAAAATTAAACATGGAACCTTTTTTATAGCATTCACGTGTAATACATGTGTTTATCAAAATATAGAATGTGCCCTTGAAGAAGTATCACCATCTTCATTACAGTGGTTAACTCTGGAGATGAGAGAAATGACAATTTGTAAAGGTCAAAGGAGCCCAAACTTTATGTAATATTATATTTATTTTATTTTTGAAAGAGCTGAAGGCAAGTATAACATTCAGTTCAGTTGCTCAGTTAATAATTATCTATTCCAGATGGTAAAAAGTTAAGTGATACTTTTGTTGCTCTGCACTATGCATTATACTTGTCTTAGAATATGAGCCTATAATGTCCATAAACTTTAATAGACTTCCTGGAATAACTATATAAATAAAATTTTAATAGGTTCCCAGTGTTAACCAGGTTCAGTTTTCTAGATGTCTAGTAATTACTAAGAAAAACTTTCCATATTACTTAAAATTGCCTTAAATAGTAGAGCAAGTATTAAGAATCTATTGAATTTTATTTTAAATGTGTTATCAATTGTTTTTAAGTAAAATTGCAAAGAATCATTGGTAGTCAGTGAAAAGAATGAATTACCTCAGAAAAAATAACTGATTGATAAATGACAGAATGACTTATTTTTAACATTGTGGGGAATCAATTCTCTGAAGAGCTGTGAAAAGTTGTTTTATAAATAGTATTTGGCTTTATCCAGTTCAAAATATAGACAGAAATTAAGGAAAATAATTTTAAGTCATCAATTATTTTGTCATATTAATGTAAAATCAGTCTGATATTCTAATTACACGGTCTATGTAAATCGGAAAATCTGACAAGACTAACTTAAATGTATCTTTGATTGACATGGTCAAAAAACATTGGTACCACAGCTGGTTTCAAGATAAGAGAGTGAGGAAAATACAGTGATGAACAGGAGCAAAGAATACAGAAGTAGGAGCTCATTTTCAAGAACTGGAGTCAAAAAGGAGATGTCATTACTGTCTGGGATAATATCTGAAACAGTGAATAGGAGATGAACTCACTGACTGACTCATTGTCTCTCCCATTCAGTCTCCCAGTCACACCTCCCTTGGGCCATATTTCAGCTGAAGTCTGATGGAAAGAAAGAGGGATATGAGAGAGAGTGAAATATATCAGAAAACAAAAAGACAGTAATTACTACAGAAAGAATAATCATTATTAAAATACTATTGTTAGAGAGTTAATGTTAAAGATTGAAAAGAATAATTTAAAATTACACAATACTGTGTAAACAACAATAAGAAAGAAACAAAGTTCACACTGACATCAACAACACTAGATACAAGAAAATGATAAAACAATATCAAAATCCTGACTGGGAATGATCTTGAAGCTAGAAACTCTTGTATATTAAAATTATGTTGAGGACTGCTGCTTTTGCTCATTAAAGAATAACTGACTCTGAACTTGCCCTCACACTTTACACTAGAAACCTGGGCGGGGGGTGGGGGGTGGGGGATGGGAAATGAGTCAGTTGTTTTGAGACAGTGTTGGAGAGTGATCAGCAAGAGAAAGGAAACAAATGAGCACTATGATTGCTGTGGCCTTCAACCGCAAAGTACTTTCCAGGATGAAGAACAAGGTGGGGAACCCCAAAAAGATCATAGCAGTCTCACTTATTTGAGGGAAAAGTTGGGAGTCAGGCTGACATAACTAGAAGCTGTGGAGCATGGTACCAACGAGAAGAGAAATCTGCAGATGTTAGAGACAAACGATTCTGTAAAAGGAAAGCCCTGAGTTTTTATGAAATGCTAAATTGCACATGCAAGTGGGAATCTCATAAGGCAATGAAGTAACCGCTGCTAAGGCACTGTAAGATGAATAAAGCCCAGTACTCACAAAGAGTGGGGAAACATCCTAGTCCCAAGTGGTGTGAGTGGAAAGACTTAACTACTTACCTCATGCATTCAGCAAGGTCTCCATACGTATTCTCTCTAAATCCAAGGGGCAATGTCACTCTGTCAAATAAAGCATAAAAAGGAGGTTCCAAAACGATCCACTTGATCTGCAAGTAACTGAACTTTACTTCCTTGCTCAGCCATGTCTGAGTCTTTGTGACCCCATGGACTGTAGCCCACCAGACTCCTCTGTCCATAGAATTTTCCAGGTTAGAATATTGGTGTGGGTTGCCATTTCCCCCTTCAGGGGATCGTCCCAGGGAGCAAACCTTTGTCTCTTGCATCTCGTTCATCTGGATGCAGATTCTTTCCCCCTGAGCCATCTGGGTCTAAATGACAAAATAATAACGTTATTTTAAAAGACAACAAAATTTAGACAGTCAAAAATACACAATCAAAATCAAAATACCCAGCATCAAATAAAATGTACCATAAGTGTGAAGAATCAGAAAAATGTGCAACAAAATGAGGAGGAAAATCATTCAGTAGAAACAAATCCAGAAATGACAAGTTAGTGTAATTAGAAAGCAAGAACTCTAAAATCACCATTGTAAGTATGATCGATAATTTAACGGAAAGTAGGAATATAATATAGTGAGAAAATTTAGATATGAAAAAAGAATCAAGTCACAGCTCTTGAATTGAAGAACACTAATTCTCAAGTAAAAATAGCATTGGAAAATTTTAACAGTAGTTTAGACAAAGCAGAAGAAAAATCAGTGAATTTGGAAACCTATTACAGACCTAAACTTTAAAGAATTATGATGAAGGAATAATTATTGTGAAAAATTTCCTGGGTTCATAAATATTAATACATAGGGAAAATGTTTTAACGATAATAGAGTGTTAAAAGGGGCTGGATTGTGAAACCATGGCTAAGAAGTTAGATTGTCTTTGTAGAAACTTGGAATTGACTGAGTGTCAATTTGAGCAAGAGAGTACTGTGATCGGAGGTGAGCTCTACATCTTATGACATCTTTCTTCCTTCAGGAATAGAAGTCACTGCAAAAGACCAGCTGGCTGACTCTTGAGGATGATACTGCTAAGCAAAACATAAACACATCTATTTAAGTAATCCACAGTATTTTGCCCAATTACTATTCAAGTATTCACTTTTCTAAGAAATACTAACTCACAGCCATGTGTCATACTAATAGCAATCTCCCACACACTATAATATACACATTGAGACAAAACTGAGACATTTTCAGAAAACAAATGTTAAGGAGATCTTGAAACCATGAATTTCAAAGCTCGAGATCATTATCTCATGTCATAGTGTGCTGTTCCATGGGTTTGCTTCTATTTTCCACTCAAAGATTGAATAACGAATATGATTATTCCAGTAAGGAGCCTGACAAGACAATCAGAAAAAAGCTCACATTTAGGCATATTAGTTGAACAGAGTGACAGTTACCTACATAAAATAAAAAAGATGTATTTTAAAAAATGAATTTCTTGATTCAGAAGAACCTGGAGGAATCATTTAAATTAGAATTTTCTGTTTGTTGCAACAAAATAATTCTGCTGAATTTGAATACTTAAAATTAGGATGGTGAAAAGTCCCAGTTTGTGAGGGGTAGGGGAGGTAATTCTGTTTTATTTTCTATTATCCTGGGTTAATTACTAATACTACACCTTTCCACTCTCAAAACTGCCCTTGATAGAGCCTGAATTCATTTGCTTAATTAACATATCTTAAAAGACAGTTGGGGGGTTCGTATCACATTAATTCCAATGAAAATATAAGGGGAAAGATGTTTAAAATTTGGTTTTCACACAATAGCTTTCAAAATTTACTTTATTATTTCTCATAATTCACATGAGACATAAATTCCTCATTATAGCTTTAGCTTGCCTGATTGAATGAGGAAATGTGGGATGCTTTAGAATTCCCTGCAGCATCATTTGAAGAAATACAGAACCACTGCTACAATAGTGTATTTAGGACTATCACTCTGCAGCCAGGTAACCTGGGTGTAAACTCTGGCTCTGCCAAGAAAAACCTGAGTCATCCTGGGGAGGTCACTTAAGCTTTATTGAGCTGTAGGCTTATTGTCTGCAGAATAAAGTCAGATGGCTTATGCAAGGATTAAATGAGTGAAATTAGCAGATAATACTTGGCACATTGTCAGAACTAAGTAATTGTTTACTGTTATAAGTTACTCTTCTCTGTAGAAGGTTGAGAAAATATATTTTTTAGAATTATATTTGTTATCAAACTCTCAACCAAGCATAAATTCTCCTAGGAGAAAGAGGTGGATGGAGCTGGGTTCTCATACACGCTGGGAGAAATGTGTGAAAAGTCTAAAACTATCCTTTACCAAATCTCTGTTAATTGATCTCTTACCTCTTCAGGACTAAAGACACAGAAAAATAAAAATGGAAATAATCTGTAAGAATGCAATATCAGGCACTACTGCATGAAGAAAATATTGAAAGATAGAACTGAATGCTGGAAAAATAATCATTTTTTCATTTTTGACAATAAGGCTTTAATTTTGGCTAATAAATGCCTTTTTATTAGCTTTGACAAGACAGACCTTGGTGAAAAAAGTAATGTCTCTGCTTTTTAATATGCTATCTAAGTTGGTCACAGTTTTGCTTCCAAAGAGCAAAGTAGGCAATTAAAAAATCTGTAAGACACCATAGCTAACAGACATCACAATTCCAAACAAACAGTGTCTGAATATATTTTATGCTTCAAACATGTCTACTAATTTTTGCCATTGCAATGTGAGAGTCTGTATGATCATAAGGCTTTAAATTTGTCTAATAAATACCTTTTTTTTTTTCCTTTCTTTTTTTCTTTTAGTATCCATGATATAAAAATTGCAAACAATGAAATTTACCCAGAAATTTACTGGGATGGAGGACAAATTTTTTAGAAAATATTCTATTTCTTTTCACTTTCTCCTGCTTTAAAGCAGAAATTGAAGTCCCAAGCTTCAATAGAAATTCTTCATCCATGCAAAGGATGGGCCAATTTACTAAGTATATACAATGGAGAAAAAAAAAAAAAAAAAAAAGAAGGGTATTATTGAACCATTGCACAAGTCCTAGCTGTTACCTCTTGATTTTTTGGTATGTGAGGAAAAAAAAAATCTACTCACTGAAGCTATTACCAGTTGGATTTTTTGAAATTTTTGGCCTTCAAATGCATTTCTAAATGATGCTAAGGTTTATGAGAGCTACAGCTCTACTCTAGACATCATAGTGAAATCTTGGTCTTTGTATTTAGAATGTTCCTTGATTTTATGGTAACTTCAGAGGGGAGTTTGGTTACTCCAAGTGCTACATAAAGGAAAAATATAAGAACTACAAAGAAGGGCCATCAATTACAACTGACTGGATATTGAACATTCAGTTCAATTCAGTAGCTCAGTCGTGACCAACTCTTTTTGACCCTATGGAATGCAGCATGCCAGGATTTCCTGTCCATCACCAACTCCAGGAGTTTGCTCAAATCCATGACCATCAAGTCAGTGATGATATCAAACCCTCTCATCCTCTATTGTCCGCTTCTCCTGCCTTCAATCTTTCCCAGCCTCAGGGTCTTTTCCAGTGAGTCAGTTCTTCGTACCAGGTGGCCAAAGTATTGGAGTTTCAGCTTTAGCACCAGTCCTTCCAATGAATATTCAGTACTGATCTCCTTTAGGATGGACTGGTTGGATCTCCTTGCAGTCCAAGGGACTCTCAAGAGTCATCACAGTTCAAGAGCATCGTTTCTTTGGCATTCTGCTTTCTTTATGGTGGAAGTTCTGACAAAACATGATCCACTGGGGAAGGGAATGGCAAATCAGTATTCTTGCCTTGAGAACCCCATGAACAGTAGGAAAATACATTATAATGGCATTTAAATGTTAACAATCATTTAAGAATGATCATTTCTCTTCGTGTAATGTAGAGGTTTTATAACATGTACTTTGCCTTAAATGATTTTCATACAAATATACAACATGTTCTCTTGTCAGAATATAAATAACAGAATGCTATCTAAATGCAGCTAACTGTTCATTTTTCAGAATCATTCTTACAGTTGTCTTTGATTCTAGCTTTCTTCATTTCTGAAATGAGTTTCAATAGACCCAAGAAGCACTTTCTCTTCCAAAAGTGCTATGTTTGATAATTCCTCTGTTGGATTTAATTAGCTGAGATGTCTACAAGTGGGTAATTAGTTCATTCAGCAGATACATTCAGAAATGTTTCTCAGAAGGCAGCTTTGTTATATTTTAACCTTGAGATACCAGAGAGAAATACTTTTTTAAACAAATAAATACTTCCGATGTTGGAAATGTTCCACTTTTAAAGACACAGCTCAGATAAAATGCATAATACTATATCAGAATTTATGTTTCCAAAAATTTCTGTATGTTACTGGAATTTTCTAAAAAGTTTTTTTTTCGTGGAAAATACCAAATTTAAGTAAAATTTACTTAGAAATAGTGTATTAATGCATGTATATAAATTTACCTTTAGGAAGACTGCTGAATGAAGGATATTAGACATATTTGGTAAGAGTTAATTTTGCTTGCTGTCCTTATATAATTAATGCTTTTTCCCTTGAGAGTGTTTTAAATAATTACATTCTCTGTGGAATTTGAATCTCAAAGTTTATTGACCAGATTACTGAGATAGGCCCATTTATTCCTATTGACATGTATATTGTTATCACTATATTCATTACCTCCACCATAGTTTGGCCCCAGGTAAACATGGCATGGAGAGAACACATCTCCACCCATCAACAGAAAATTGGATTAAAGATTTATTGACCATGCCCCCCTCCCCATCAGAACAAGATTCACCTTCCCCCTCAAGTCAGTCTCTCCCATAAGGAAGCTTCCATAAGCCTCTTATCCCTCTCTATCAGAGGGCCGAATGACTGAAAACCACAATCACAGTAAACTAATCAATCTGATCACATGGACCACAGCCTTGTCTAACTCAATGAAACTATGATCCATGCCATCTAGGGCCACCCAAGACAGATGGGTCATGATGCAGAGTTCTGACAAAATGTGGTCCACTGGAGAAGGGAACAGCAAACCACATCAGTATTCTTGCCTTGAGAAACCTGTGAACAGTATGAAAAGTCAAAAAGATAGGACACTGAAAGAGGAACACCCGGGTCAGTAGGTGCCCAATAGGCTACTGGAGATTAGTGGAGAAATAACTCCAGAAAGAATGAAGAGATGGAACCAAAGCAAAAACAGCATTCAGTTGCAGATGTAACTGGTGATAGAAGCAAAGTCCAATGCTGTAAGGGCAATAATGCATAGGACCTGAAATGTTAGGTCCATGGGTCAAGGCAAATTGAAAGTGGTCAAACAGGAGATGGCGAGAGTGAACATCAACATTTTAGGAATCAACAAACTAAAATGGACTGGAATGGGTGAATTTAATTCCTGACCATTATATCTACTATTGTTGGGAAGAATCCCTTAGAAGAAATGGAGTAGCCATCATAGTCAACAAAAGAATCCAAAACGCAGTACTTGGATGAAGTCTCAAAAATGACAGAATGATCTCTGTTCATTTCAAAGGCAAACTATTCACTATCATGGTAATCCAAGTCTATGTCCCAACAACTAAGGCTGAAGAAGCTGAGGTTGAATGGTTCTATGAAGACCTAAATACCTTCTAGAACTAGCACCCAAAACAGATGTCCTTTTTATTATAGGGGACTGGAATGCAAAAGTAGGAAGTCAGGAAACACCTGGAGTAACAGGCAAATTTGGCCTTGAAGTACAGAATGAAGCAGGGCAAAGGCTAATAGAGTTTTGCCAAGAGAACACACTGATCATAGCCAACACCCTCTTCCAACAACACAAGTGAAGACTTTACACATGGATCACCAGATGGTCAATAATAAAATCAGATTGAGCATATGCTTTGCAGCCAAAATGGAGATGTTCTATACAGTCAGCAAAAAAAAGACCAGGAGCTGACTACAGCTCAGATCATGAACTCCTTATTGCCAAATTCAGACTTAAATTGAAGAAAGTGGGGAAAACCACAAGACCATTCAGGTATGACTTAAATTAAATCCCTTATGATTATACAGTGGGAGTGAAAAATACATTCAAGGGATTAGATCTGATAGAGTGCATGATGAACTATGGTTCATGACATTGTTCAGGACAGAGAGATCAAGACCATCCACAAGAAAAGATACCAAAAAGGCAAAATGGCTGTCTGAGGAGGCCTTACAACTAAATGTGAAAAGAAGACAAGCAAAAAGGAAAGGAGAAAAGGAAATATATAACCATTTGAATGTGGAGTTTCAAAGAATAGCAAGGAGAGATAAGTAAGAAAGTATTCCTCATTGATCATGGCAAAGAAATAGAGGAAAACAATAGAATGGGAAAGACTAGAGATCTCGTCAAGAAAAGTAGAGATATCAAGGGAACACTTCATGAAAAGATGGGCTCAATAAAGGACAGAAATGTTATGGAGCTAACAAAAGCAGAAAATATTAAGAAGAGGTGGCAAGAATACACAGAACTATACAAAAAAAGATCTTTGGAACCCAGATAATCACAATGGTATGATCACTCACCTAGAGCCAGACATCCTAGAATGTGAAGTCAAGTGGGCCTTAGGAAGCATCACTATGATCAAAGCTAGTGGAGGTGATGGAATTCCAGTTGAGCTGTTTCAAATCTTGAAAGATGATGCTGTGAAAGTGCTGCATTCAATAGGCCAGCAAATTTGGAAAACTCAGCAGTGGCCACAGGACTGGAAAAGGTCAGTTTTCATTCCAATCCCAAAGAAAGGCAATGCCAAAGAATGCTCAAACTACTGCACAATGGCACTCATCTCACACGCTAGTAAAGTAATGCTCAAAACTCTCCAAGCCACTCTTCAACAGTACGTGAACTGTGAACTTTCAGATGTACAAGCTGAATTTAGAAAAGGCAGAGGAACTGGAGATCAAATTGCCAACAGCCGTTGGATTATGGAAAAAGCCAGAGACTTCCAGAAAAACATGTTTCTGCTTTATTGACTATGCCAAAGCCTTTGACTGTATGGATCAAAATAAACTGTGGAAAATTCTGAAAGAGAGGGAATACCAGACCACCTGACCTGCCTCTTGAGAAATCTGTATGCAGGTCAGGAAGCAACAGTTAGAACTAGATAGGGGACAATATACTGGTTCCAAATAGGAAAAGGAGTTTGTCAAGCCTATATATTATCACTCTGCTTATTTAACTGATACACAGAATACATCATGAAAAACACTGTGCTGGAGGAAGCACAAGATGGAATCAAGACTGCCAGGAGAAATGTCAATAACCTCAGATATGTAGATGACACCATGGCAGAAAGTGAAGAACTAAAGAGCCTCTTAATGAAAGTGAAAGAGGAGAGTGAAAAAGTTGGCTTAAAGCTCAATATTCAGAAAACTAAGATCATGGCATTTAGTCCCACCCTTCCATGGCAAATAGATGGAGAAACAGTGGAAACAGTTGAAGACTTTATTTTGGGGGGCTCGTAAATCATTGCAGATGGTGACTGCAGCCATGACATTAAAAATGCTTGCTTCTTGGAAGAAAAGCTATGACCAACCTAGACAGCATATTGAAAAACAGAGTCATTACTTTGCCAACAAATGTCCGTCTAGTCAATGCTATGGTTTTTCCAGTAGTCAAGCATGGATGTGAGAGTTGGACTATAAAGAAAGCTGAGCATCAAAAAATTGATGCTTTTGAACTGTTGTGTTGGAGAAGACTCTTGAGAGTCCCTTGGACTGCAAGGAGATCCTACCAGTCCATCCTGAAGGAAATCAGTCCTGAATATTCATTAGAAGGACTGATGCTAAAGCTGAAACTCAAATACTTTGGACACCTGATGGGAATAACTGACTCTTTTGAAAAGGCTCTGATGCTGGGAAAAATCTAAAGCTAGAGGGAAAGGGGATGACAGAGGATGCGATGGTAGGATGGCATCAATGACTAAATGAACATGAGTTTGAGTAAACTCCGGGAGTTGATGATGGACAGAGAGGCCTGGTATGCTTGCAGTCCATGGGTCACAAAGAGTCGGACATGACTGAGCTCCTGAACTGAACTGAATTGAATTGAGAGAATAACAGTATATGTCTCAAATTAATCAATCCAACTCCATTGTAAATAAGTAGCCATCTATATAATTGAGCTAAATTTCATGTGTTCATAAAAAGATGAATGTGTTTCTATCAATTTAACATTTCCCACAGTGAGGAAAATATTTTGTTTCTGTATTCTAGATAAGTGGATTGCACACAGAAAATTATTTCAATTATTTGTATTTACATAATAGCATTTGAGACATGAGCCATCATTTTCTTAACACTTTATTGATACTCCAAATCATTTAGCTTTTATCATAACAGATGATTTTCTTGTATGTTTATAAGTCTACTACACATGAAGTATTTTTGCAAATATCATTTTGTATACTCAAGTGCATCTACAATTCCCATGTGTTTCCTACTCCATATTGGATATTCAATACAGTTTTATAAGGCACAATTATACATTTATATTTTTTACTAAGTTATAAATAGAATTTTCACAAGCAAAATAGAATATATTTCAATACAGAAGAGAGACTTTCATGATAAAATATTTGTGTTGTGGTTATTTGGATAATAATGAATCTTCTTCTTTTCTGTCTGTCTCTGTCTGTCTCTCTCTCTCTCACACACACACACACACTTAAATAACCAAAACCATTCCTTAGGACTCCATAGGTATATTTTTACCTAGAAATCATTCAGCTGAGAATTTGCACTTACCACTCATAATAACCAGGTTTTGCAACTGCTATTCACTGGAGGTAGACAATCAGACAGCCATTTTCATTCACACAGTTGTTGCCTAACCAAATTTGAAATTAACAATTTTGTTCTTCTAAGTTTTTTTTTTTTTCTCCTAGATTTTTATGCCTTTTCATTTTATTATAATAAGGAAAGGAGTCTATTATAAGCGATGGGGCAACTAAAATATATATCTCAAGAAGTTATCCTGGCTTCCCAAGGGTCTCAGTGGTGAAGAATACCAGGTGGTCTGGTATTTCCATCTCTTTCAGAATTTTCAACAGTTTGTTGTGATCCACACAGTCAAGGCTTTGACATAGTCAATAAAGCAGAAGTAAATGTTTTTCTGGAACTCTCTTGCTTTTTCAATGATCCAACAGATGTTGGCAATTTGATCTTTGGTTCCTCTGCATTTTCTAAATTTAACTTAAACATCTGAAAGTTCATGGTTCACCTACTGTCCGAAGCCTGACTTGGAGAATATTTAGCATTGCTTTACCAGTATGTGAGATGAGTCCAATTGTGTGGTAGTCTTAGCATTCTTTGGGATTGCCTTTCCTTTGGATTGGAATGAAAATTAATATTTTCTAATCCTGTGTCCATTATATAACCATAAACTTAATGACTTAAAGGGCTTCCCAAGTGGCTCAGTGGCAAAGAATACTCCTGCCAATGCAGCAACTGTGGTTTTATCCTGGGTGGGGAGATCCTCTGTAGGAGGAAATGACAACCCACTCCAGCATTCCTACCTTGGAAATCCCATGACCAGAGGAACCTGGAGGGCTACAATCCATGGCATCACAAGTGATTGACTTACAACTGAACGATTGAGCATGCCAGTATAAAATGGCTTAAAACGGCACAAATTTAGTGTCTTACAATTCTATAGAAGTCCAACACAGGTCTCACTCAGCCAAAATCAAGGACAGAGATCTGCTTTCCTTCTAAACACTATGGGAATAGTCTGCTTCTGTGCCTTTTCCATCTCTAAGGCTGTTTGCTTTCCTTGAATCTTGGACATCTTCCTTCATCTTCAGAGGCAGAAACATCATGCTTGTTGTTTACAGCATGGAAAGGTGTTCAGATTTTCAGGATTTATTTGAACATATTATGCACTCCTGGATAATAAAAAATAATGTCTTCACTTTGAGTTCTTTAACATTAATCACATTTGCAAAGTACCTTTGCATGTAAGAGAATGTACTCAAGGTTCCAGGGATTAAGACATGGACAGCTTTAGGACTGTTAGATTGCCTACTACAATATGGTTCTGTACTTTGGTATAGATTTATTCTCATTTACCCTAATTACAAATTTTAGACTCCTGGAAATCATTATTTATATTTAGTTCAGTCTAGAAACCTAATTATTTAATAAAAATTTCCTATTAATTTCCACTAAAATTCTCAATATTTAATTCCATGCCTCTTACTCTCTTTAATATTTCCTTGTCTTTTTTGTCTTGGTATGTTCTGAACATCTTACCTTCTTTTTGTTATTAATTGTATTGTTGTATCTATTCTATTATTTAAACAGTTCAGGGAATTTTTTTTTTTAACTTCAATTCATTTCCAGGTTTAAAATACTATTTTAAAATCTAATTACTATTTTTGTAGCATGAATTTTAATTTGATACTTAAAGTCATTTTTAATTTCTCTAAATAGATGAAGCATTTATTTTGTATTCTTTGATAACATTAATAAGTGACATATTTTGGAATCTGATTTAGCTTCTGTTTCTACTGATTCTGTCTCATAATATCTTGTCTGTATGTGTACACATGCATGTTTGCTCATGCCTGCTCATGTATATGGTATATGTTGTGGGTTTGCTTTCTTTCTTTACTAAAAGCTCATAAACCTGTGGCTTATAGGTATATTTAGCCAGAGTAGTTAAATTTGCTTATCTATGTGCTTGACAATGCTCTCAACATTGAACTACTTTAAAATATATTCTTTGGCTGAGTTTTTGTTTTGTTTACTTTGGTATGGTTTGGTTTATCATTTTGACAATTATAAATTCAGCTGTAAACCCAAATAAGATTTAGTTCTTAATTATATAATGTCAGATGTGACCTTTTTCACATATTTATTTATAAACTTACAGTCTCATACATATATAACAATGATTTATTTTCTTTTTCATTTCTCTGAGTTTGTTAGGCACTGACATCAGAATTATACTAGTTTGATTCTCTTCTTTAAGCTGTAATATTGCAATTATATACTTTTTAAAAACTTTTAACAAAGCTAGTTTAAGGACTGGGAATACTAACACCTTTATCCCTGAAAACTTTAAATTTCTTCAGCTAAAATTAGAACTCAAAATACCAACAATTCAAATGGTAAATCAGATTTAAAAGGCATTATTTCAAATAAAAGTAATGAATAATACTTGGTAGCAACACAAAAACTAATTAAAAATGACATATTAATAAATGTACACCAACTTCACTGTTGAAAATTTTAGAATGAAGTTCAAGCTTTTCAAGCTTCTGATCAACTCAGCTGGTATGCAGAGGACTTTCCTGGTAGCTCAGCTATAAAGAATCTGCCTGCAGTGTAGGATACATGGGTTCGATCCCTAGGTAGGGAAAATCTCCTAGAGGAGGAAATTGCAACCCACTCCAATTTTTTTACCTGGGAAATCTCATGGGCAGAAGAGACTGTTGGCTTATAGTCCTTGGGATCACAAAGAGCAGGACATGACTGAGCACCTAAACAGCAATTACACACCTAGCTGGTATGGCCACTGTAGGGGACCAGGGACCACAAGTCACCATTTGTAAAATTGTGAGGTTAAGAGAATACAATATGTTTAGTAGATAATTTGTCTAACAATGAAAGCAGTGAATCTCTTGAGTTAAATTTTTCCCCAGATTACATAGCAAAATCCAAAAATGGGGAAAAAAAACTATTCAACTTTATTCATATGGTGAGTTAGTAAACAACTAGGGGATTGAATGCTCACTAATGTTAAATATTGCCTTTC
Source organism: Oryx dammah (assembly GCF_014754425.2). Lineage (NCBI taxonomy): Eukaryota > Metazoa > Chordata > Mammalia > Artiodactyla > Bovidae > Oryx > Oryx dammah. The sequence goes on from NW_024070186.1 coordinate 143,497,161, forward strand.
TAATTTCTTTCAGGAAATCTTAATCTCCTCAGTGTTATGATCTTAATAGCCTCATTGTTATTCAAAGTAAAAGTAGAAAATTATCTCTATCCATAAATTCTTTAGGTATTTTTATGCTTATGTTTAGTACTGTTCTTCTTTAAAGTTAATGTTATTTAAAATTGACATGGGTTGTTAACTATATCAGGTCTATGACGCTTGAAAATGTACAATTTAAGCTAATTTGATTTGTTTAGATATATTATATATTTTAAATTATGTTTTTTGATTTCACTGTGTGCTACTTTTAATCCATATATATGTATGTAAGTAGAGTGTATTAGTGAGATGGGAGAATGTCTTTTTCAGAAGCCAACAGAAATAATTTCAATTCCTGACCCTCTCACTTACTAAGTTTATGTGTCCTTTGGCAGATCATTTAATATATAAGTGCTTCATCTTTCTCTTTGTAAATCACATTTTGGTTGTTGTTCTTTGTGTTATTACAGATGTCCTACCATGTAATAAAATATGCACTTTCCTGAAAAGTTTTGAGCCCCTCTACATGTAATTATAATTTCAAATTATCCCTGATAAAGTTTCCTTTAGATTCACAATACGTTCATTTTGGAGGTGAATGTAAAGGATGAACTTCCCTCTTACTAATTTATGCCCCAACTTTTTACAGTGTAGATAATAGTGTCATATGGAGACAATCCATAAAATAAAAGTTAGGCTGCAATATAGTATTTGCACTGTTTATATGATTACTGGATATTTCCAGTCTATTCTATCCTTGCTTGAAAAGAGAAATGAAGAAATTAGTTAAGAAAAATAGATATTGTGTTTCACTATGGCTCAATTGCTGAAACATTATCAAAATAAGCAGAAATGAGAATAAGGCTTTTTACAACATTATAAAAATAAAAGGAAATTAGGGTAGGACTCTTTTCTCAGAAGGTATAAAGCCATTCAAGTTTTATTGAGAGCCTCATACATTTACAGCAATTTTATATCTTTAACAGGCAATAAGTAATTTTTAATGGATGATATACAGGGAAAAATTTTTGAAATAAAGTGAAAAAATAATTTTAAATATTTTGGGTTGACCTCAGAAAGTATTTCAATCCCATTTTAACCAAAAATAGATGAATATTTATTATACTTATGTCAGAGTTGTATGAATGTCTAGCACATTAATGAGCAAGGCAAGTTTGATACCTGCCAGTTTTGGCTTCAATTCATCTAAGGTTCCAGTCCTTTTGAAGAAAAGTTCCAGAATATGGATGATGCAAATAATTTTTTATAGTAACAACACCCCCTGATTCTTCATGGGTGTTTTTGCTTGTTTTATTTGATGTTTTACTGTGATTTTATGCACAATTTAATAGCTTTCTTTCCTTTCATTCCTGAATCTAGTAATTGAATGTTTCAGTCTGTTTTACCAAATTTTTGGCAAATTTTATTCACTGGTTATTTTTTCTTTTAAACATTTTTAGCAGTTTTATGACTACAAATTGCATACATAAAATTGATCCATTTAAAGTATGTAATTCAACAGTATTTCTCTGAGATTCTGTTCATTTTACTTCATGGTTTTTTCTCCCCCACTGTTCTTCAGAGCATTCAGTCATTGTCAGTCTACCTTTAAGTCTACTGATCTCTATTTTGCCTGCTCCAAGCTACAGTTGAGCTTTTCTAGTGAATTTTCCATTTTGCACTTGTACTATTCAACTACAGAATTTCTAGTTACTTCCTTTTTTGTAATTTATTTTCATTGATGGTTCCTATTTTGTAAAACATTATCTTTGTACCTCCTGTATTTCTTAAATTGCAAGCTCCTTTAGATCTTTGAATATATTCATTAATATCATAGGTATCACATTAGTTCTAATAGCTACTTTTTCTATTAATTCCAATATTTGAACCACCTCATACAAATTTTTCTCTTATTTGCTATTTTGTTATGTATGTGGGACATACTTTCCTGTTTCTTTGTATGTTTAATATATTTTGTTGTACAGTGTATATTTTGGATAGTATGTCCTGACGACTCTGAAAGTTGAGCTGAGCCGTCCTCTGCCACACAAATTTCAAGGGCTTGTTATTATTGCTGTCTCATTACTTATTTAATTGTTGATCTCCCCTTAGCTTTTCTCTCTGATATCCACTTCTCAGAGGAAATAGCATTACACTTTCATTCAGTATCCTGCCCATCCAGGATAAGGTTTTAGTTGTCTTAAACAAACAAACAAACAAACAAACGTGTGTCTTGCTCTTATTTCCCACTGAATTTGGCTATTAGTCACTTCATCTATTACTCCAGCTGTTAGCTTCCACCATCATTATATGATTGTTCTACTGTTTTTCAGTAGCACCCTGGGGTGTAGATCACTGTTCAATCTAAGTCCAACAAATAAGTCAAGCCCTTTGGCAAAACCCAAATGTCATTGTCTTTGAGGTTTGTTGGAACTTTCTCCTTGACAAAGATCCTGAGCTGTGGAGCAGGAAGAGGTGAGGAATACTTCCCAAAGGTGTAGGACTTGGATGTATGTAGAGAGATTGGGGTGAGAACTCTTTTGCATCTTGTTGCTACCACTGTTTTGTGTGGGTTATTCTGCAACCCAGAGCCAGAAATGATGGAGTCATCTGTCAAGGTTCACTGCCTGATGATTCTATCCAGAATAACCTTCTTCTCTAGGAGCCTGGGCTTGATGTGAGTTACCTTTCATCCTCCACACCCACCAGAGGATCTCTCTCTCAACATATATTTGTAAGGAAAGAGGAGACAGCTCTTGTCACAAAACCATCCACTTGGATCCTCCTTGTGTAACAGGAATTGGAGGTGGGGTCGGGGAAAATGCATTCCAGCTAGTTGATTGTATCCACTCAATAAAAACCTTACACAGCACAAAGCTGTGAAAAATGTGTTTTGCCAGTGTCCATCAGCTGCTGAAACCACATGAAGTAGCTCTTCTCTTAGGAATGTTGAAAAAAAAATGCAAACTGCTATGTAGCTGCAGAGCCTCCTGGGACAGTTCTTCAAGAATGAGTGGTGGAGTTATGTGAACAATCCTTAGCTCAAATGCTATTGCCTCCTACTTGTCTTACTGAGTTTTCATAATTTTGTTGAATAAATTCTTCTTAATTTGTTGCAAATCATCGGTCAAACTCCAAAAACTGGTCTGTTCAAATTTTGCCCAGCTTAATAGGTGTCTTTTAGGAGAGAGTTTTCTCCAAGCTCTTCACACCACAATTGTTAAAACATACATACACACACACACACACACACACACACACACACCCTAATATAAGCATAGATTTTCAAACTTTGCAGTACATTAAAATAACAGGTGGGTTATTAACATGAAAACGACTAACCTCATCTCAGACCTCTGTATCAAAATCTCTAATGGTGACTTCTAGAGAACTATAATTTTAATAAGCTCCTCAGTTGATTCTGATACAAGAGCAAGTCTGAGAGCTATCTAGCTTAATATATTACTGAACAAAGCTATACATGGACAGTTTTATCTCCTATGTAGATGTGAGCATGAGGTAAAATGTGCATTCTCCCTTTTTCCAACTTCTCCCAGCATCCTTTCTAAATCATCTTAAAAACTAAGTATTAAAATACTAACAGATTTAGTTTTTAAACTTATCTTTATTTTATCATAGCTGTGTAATGGCTCAAAAATTCCTTTTTCCCATTCACTGTTTATTTTTTAAATTTATTTTTAATTGGGGAATAATTACTTTACAATATTGGGTTGGTTTCAGCCATACATCAACATAAATCTGCCATCTGTAGACATATGTCCCCTGACTCTTGAATCTCACTCCCACCCATGCCTCTAGGTTGTCACAAATCACCAGGTTCGAGTTCCCTGCATCATACAGCAAATTTCCTCTGACTAGCTGTCTTACATATGGTGATATATATGTTTCAGGGCTACTTTGTCAATTCATTCCACTCTCTCCTTTTTCCAATGTGTCCACAAGTCTGTTCTCCATGTTTGAGTCTAAATTACTGCTTTGCAAATAGGGTGATCAGTACCATATAACCCAGGTCTCCTGTATTGCAGGCAGATGCTTTAACCTCTGAGCCACCAGGGAAGCCCCTCTAGATTCCATATATATACACAAATATATATTTGTTTTTCTTTTTCTGACTTACTTGACTCTGTATAATAGGCTCTAGGTCCATCTACCTCATTAGAACTGACTCAAATGTATTCCTTTTTATGGCTGAGGTTTATCCCATTGTATATGTCTACCACAACTTCTTTATCCATTCATCTATCAGTGGACATCTAGTTTGCTTCTATGTCCTAGCTATTGTAAACAGTGCTGCAATGAAAATTGGGGTATATGTGTCTTTTTCAATTATGGTTTCCTCAGGGTATATGCAAAGTAGTGGGATTGCTGGGTCATATGGTAATTTTATTTCTAGTTTTTTTTTTTTTTTTTTTTAAGGAATTTATGTACTGTTATCCACAGTGGCTGTATTAATTTACATTGCCACCAACAATGCAAGAGGGCTCCTTTTCTTTCCACACCCTCTCCAGCATTTATTTGTAGAATTTTTGATGGTGGTCATTCTGACAGAGGTGAGATGATACTTCATTATACTTTTGATTTTCATTTCTCTAATGAGTGATGTAGAGCATCTTTTCACATTTTTATTAGTCATATGTATATCTTCTTTGGAGAAGTGTCTGTTTAGCTCTTTTGCCCACTTATTGGTTGGGTTCTTTGTTTTTCTGGTATTGAGATTCATGAGCTGCTTATATATTTTGAAGATTAATCCTTTGTCAGTTGATTCATTTGCTATTATTTTTCCCATTCTGAGGGTTATCTTCTCACCTTATTTTTTTTAAATAATTTCCTTTGCTGTGCAAAAGCTTTTAAGTTTAATTAAATCCCACTTATTTGTTTCTGTTTTCATGTCCATTATTCTAGGAGGTGGGCCATTGCTGTGAGAATTGCACTGAGTATCTTGCTGTGATCCTGTATATGCCTATGTTTTCCTCTAAGAGCTTTGTAGTTTCTGGTCTTACCTTTAAGTGTTTAATGCATTTTGAGCTTATTTTTCTAAATGGTGTTAGGAGGTGATCTGGTTTCATTCTTTTACATGTAATTGTCCAGTTTTCCCAGCATCACTTATGGAGAGGGTGTCTTTTCTCCATTGTATAGTCTTGCCACCTATGTCAAAGATAAGGTGCCCATAGATGCATGGTTTTTATAGCTAGGATTTCTATCTTGGTCCATTAATCTATATTTTTGTTTTTCTGCCAGTACCACATTCTCTTGATGACTATCGCTTTGTAGTATTGTTTGAAGTCAGGAAGGTTGATTTCTCTAGTTCAATTTTTCTTTCTTAAGTTTGCTTTGACTATACAGGGTCTTATGTGTTTCCATACAAATTGTGAAATTTTTTGGCTCTAATGGTAAAGAATCTACTTGCAATGCAGAAGTGCTAAGTGGCTTCAGTCATGTCTGACTCTGTGTGACCCTATGAACCATAGTCCACCAGGGTCCTCTGTCCATGGGATTCTCCAGGCAAGAACACTAGAGTGGGTTGCCATGCCCTCCTTCAGGAGACATGGGTTCAATATCTGGGTCAGGAAGAACTTTTGGAGAAGGAAATGGCTACCCAGTCCAGTATTCTTGCCTGGAGAATTCCATGCACAGAGAAGTCTGGCAGGCTACAGTCCATGAGATTGTAAAGAGTTGGAAACAACTGAGCAACTAACACTTTCTTTTTACTTTTCTATGAAAAATCAAATTATAGTTTGATAGGAATTGCATTTAATCTGTAGATTGCTTTTGGTTGTATAGTCATTTTCACAATATTGTTTCTTTAAATCCAAGAATATTGTGTATCACTTCCATCTGTTTGTGTTGTCCTTGATTTCTTTCTTCAGTGACTTATAATTTTATGCATACAGATCTTTTGTCTCATTTAGGTAGGTTTATTCCTAAACGTGTTATCTTTTTTATTGAGATGGTGAATGAGATTGTTTCCTTAATTTTTCTTTCTGATATTTCATTGTTAGTGTATAGGAATGCAAGGATTTTCTGTATATTATTTTTATATCCTGCTGCTTTACTATATTCATTTCCTAAAGGAAATCAACTCTGATGCTGAAACTGAAACCCCAACACTCGGCCACCTGATGTAAAGAGCCAGGTCTTTGGCAATGATCCTGATAGCAGGGAAGATTGGGAGAAAGAGGAGAAGGGGGTAACAGAGGATACGATGGTTTGGAGAGATCATCTACTCAATAGACATGAGCTTGAGCAAACTCTGGGAAATAGTGAAGGACAGGGAAGCCTGGAGTGCTGCATTCCATAGATTTGCAAAAAGGTGGACATGTTGTTGTTGGCAACTGAACAACAACAAGCTCTAATAATTTTCTAGTGGTATCTTTAGGAATTTCTATGTATTAGTATCATGTCATGTATAAACAGTGGGAATTTTACTTTTTTTCTAATCTAGATTCCTTGTATTTATTTTTCTTTTCTGATTGCTATAGGTAAGACTTCCAAAACTATATTTAATAATAGGTCTCTTAGTTCCTAAATAATAAATTTTTATTTTATCATCTAATTTATTGTTTAATGTATGTAATACCTCGATATTTCTTATTCAATTATTTTTTCTTTTGTATACTGATATACACAAACACTGATCCACTAAGCATCAAAAACTCCATTTCTCCCTTACCACAATGCTCCAAATCACCCTGTCTCTGAAGCTTTATAATAACAATAATTTATTCTCAATATGTTTTATTTAGAATGTCAGCGCTTTCTGAAAGCTGGAGCAAGTCATCTATACAGCTTAGAAGTAAATGGGGTAGAGACGTAGAGAATGCAATGAAACATTTTGCTGACGTCTTCAGTGAATTTGGAGGTTTCCACCAGGGGAAGGAAAATTACAGTAATGAGGATGGGTGGTAGTGAATATGGATTATTAATATTATTGTTATTAGTAATATGATGGTACTTATTTTTAAAAGATAAGTGATTGATAATCTACAAGTGGCCTTAGGGGAAAAGAAAACAATGAATGACTTCAACACCAGAAATCTGAATCACAGGAATGAATAATAAGAACGAAAATATAGAGAATCAGCCTATTTGATGAAGAGGTAGTTTCTAATTTTGGTAAGGAAATAAAAAAGAAAGAAAGAAAACTAGAAAAAAGTACTAAGAATAAAGACTATTTTGCTAAATGGATGTGCCTTAAAGTATACAGGAAGGCTTTAAGGAGATGTGTTGTCTTAGGTGAGGGGAATGAAAGATATTCACGGAAATCAAAGAAAGCTGGGTATTTTCAGCCAACAATCTAAAAGGCAATATAAACTAAACCAGAAACAGAAGAGAGATTGCATTATGAGAATTGCCTATCACCCCCATTGATAATAATAAATGTGGTATAATGTTGAGCAAATAATGTCAGAGATCTGGGGGAAACAGAAATACTTTTTTCTAAGTTTTTTTTTTTTTTTTTCCTAGTTTCTATGTCTTAATGTGTGTGGGTATTTAGTAAAATCATAAGAGACGATCATTAAGATTTTAGGTGTTTTACATGATGTACTTACATTTTTTGGTAAATAAGGTAAAAGGAGAAAAATCTGCTGTGAGCAAATGTATATGTATGTATACATATGATGCTTCCCTGATGGCTGAGATAGTAAAGAATCTGCCTTCAGTGCAGGAGTACTGAGTTCAATGCCTGGGTTGGGAAGATCCCCTGGAGAAGGGAATGGGTACCCACTCCAGTATTATTTCTTGAAAAATTTCTTGGATAGAGGAGCCTGGCATGCTACAGTCCCTGGGATCACAAACAGTTGGATATGACTGAGTGACTAAAACTTTCACTTTTATATATACATATGTTTATGTATGTACATACAAAATGATTTGCATCAAAATACTCACCAAATGAAGTTGCTTATACCTACAATGGGCTTCCCTGGTAGCTCAGACGGTAAAGCATCTGCCTACAATGCAGGAGACCCAGGTTCGATCCCTAGGTTGGGAAGATCCCCTGGAAAAGGAAATGGCAACCCATGCCAGTACTCTTGCCTGGAAAATCCCATAGGCTGAGGAGCCTGGTAGGCTACAGTCCATGGAGTCAAAAAGAGTCAGACACGACTGAGCGACTTCACTTCTTCACTTCTTATACCTACAGTAGCTTATATAAATTTATCAACATAAATAATTAGATTCATTAAACTCTACTCTTTTCTAATTGAAGTTGCTATAGTGGCAATTTTGTGGGCAAGGTAAGTTAAAAAAAAAACTCACACAAATAATTAATGATTTATGTACGTACAAATACAATGTTGTTGAAGTAAAACACTTTTGCAGATAAGCACATATGGATGGATGGACATTACAGACAAAACCGTATCTGCAGATTACAGCATTATCAATTTGTAAGTTGTTAAATAGCATATAAAAATGACTAATTGAGATAGTGAATGTTAGTTAGCAATATACTGACTATTCTTTTACTGTCCTTGAGAATGGGACAAAAATCTACATGATGGATTTAGAACAGTGTTCTTTACTGAATGAATACTTCTGGTTATAAAACGATGTTCTCTTGTAGACCTCAGTATATATTTAATTCGCTATGATGTAATAAAAATATGATAAACAGAACACTGAAAATAATCACAATGCAGAGAATGTAAATCTCAAAAATAATTTAACTTTTATTTCAATATCAAGTAAGTGTAAAACACAGTGAAAAGTGCTCTGGATCTAGAAGTTCTCTTGATTATTCTTGAGAAAATAAAATGGTTATTAACATTTTTATAAACGGTTTATATTTTTAGTTATATTTTTGCACAATTGGGTGTCTCTATAATTATAATAAATTATTTAACTTATAATAATAAATTATAAATAAAAGTCATACGTGCAGACAGACACAGAGGAATCATAAAGTCTATTACATTAAATTCAAGTAAATACATATTTTAAAATTATTAAATATCTTGAGAATAGTATGTTTATTTTTTTCTAATTTATGACCAACTTTAACTTTGCAATACTAATTAATTCCTTTGGGAAAGTAATATACATAACCTTTTCTCACTTTATTTTTACAGAAATTTTAAACAATGGATTAAAATCTAAGGATAATAAACGAGCATGTAGTAAAACTGATAAGACACTAATTAACCTGAATTCCAATTGTTTGTTTATGTTTGTTTGTCTCCTATTAGTCTGGCAGAACCTTAAAGGATGGGTTCATAGTTACTCATCTTTGCATTCTTAATATATAGTGCAGTGTTGGAATTGAAGAAAAATTCTAAAAGTATTTGTGAAATGAGTAAACTAGTAATAAGACATAGTTTTAAAATGGAAACGTGATTTGATATTTTCAAAATAAAAATGTCTTGATAGAAGTTATATTATTTACTCATTGTATAGTGTCCATCTAATAGCTTTATAAGAATCTAAAGTGTTTTAGCTTTATTCAGACCATCTGGCTACCAGTGCAAATGGACAAAGACGTGTATCACATTTCTTAAAGGATGTCCTGTGTTTTAAAAAGAAGCATAGGCAGTTGGTCACAGTCTGTAGCTTTGCACATTGCATAAAGTCACAACCTCAATTCCATCCATAAATTAAATTCACTTTCAAATTGTAACAGAATATATTCACAAATTCCCAAAATTATTATACAAAAATTACTATTTTGTGTTTGTGGTGGAGTGGTATAAAAAGGAACATTATTTTGCTTACCCCAGTATCATACTCCTCATAGTATCTCTAATTTTAAAACTAATATTTAAAGCAAAAATAGGCATATTTTCTAATAGTTTGTATAACTTTTGAAATATATTGTGCCCATATGCTTGTTCCTAAGTTTTCATGAAAATATTAATATCCCATTTTATTCACTAAGAGAATAACTAGGAATGCATTTCATTAAAAGTTCTTCATTTTCATGCCCTTTAGCAGAATCTTGAAGATGCTAATTTTCCTACAGCAACTCTAAATACTCAATATTTTTAAAATGGCTAAAATTATGTCTTTTTCATGGAAGTGATAGATTGAATTTATTGACCTTCAGAGAATCTTAAGTATTTATACTTGGTATTTGTGTAATACAAAATTTAAAATGTACATGTTATAAAATGGTGCTCAGTGATAGGTATTCTTTCATCTGAGTCACAAAAATAACTATCAACCAATTATAGAAACAAAGTAGCTTATATTACTGAAAATAAAAACCAACAAAAGCTGAAAAAAAATTAAGGCATTAAGTTAAAAAGGAGAATACTAATTAGACCTTTGGCTTTTGCAAACTTTGATTTCCAGTATCATATATAGAGTAATATTCCTGGATTTATTTTGCCATTTTACCTTGAAGTATATAATCTATATGTTTCAAAAAAATTACCATCAAGATATAGGTAGAGAAGTTGAAAAGTTGGCTTCTGGTCCAAACCAATGTTTCTGAAAGTACAATTTACCCCTGGAAAAAAATAGATTTTAACTGTTTAGTGCACTTACACAAGAGATTTTTTTCTTTGAATACATTAGAAAAAATAGTGGAGATTTGTGACAATTTGCACATACACATATATGTACCACATAGCCTAGACACATACAGAAAAATTTTTTAAAATATATCCTGTTTCCATTTTTGATATCTAGTGTTTAATAATTTGTGCAATATCTACAATATTTTGTATCAAATAAGACAATATTGATGTAGGTACTGACAGGCATTTCATCTTGTACACAGGCAACATAAACTTATGGTATTGATAAATATAGCACAGTGCTATAAATGTATTTTCTCTTCCTTAAGATTTTCTCAGTATTTTTTTTTTCTTTACTATAAGAATAGAGTATATAATACATATATAGAATATGTGTTAATTGACTTTTATGTTATTGGTAAGGTTTCTGGCTGACAGTAGACTATTAGCAGTTAAATTTAGGGGGAGGTCAAAAATTATACATGGATTTCTGACCCCTAAGCTGTGATTGTGCTTAGGCACTCAGTTATGTCTGACTCTTTAGAACCCAATGGGCTGTAGTGCTTCAGGCTCCTCTGTCCAGGGGGTTTTCTAGGTAAGAAAGGACTGGGTGCCATGCCCTCCTCCAAGGGATCTCCCCAAACCAGGGATTGAACCGAGGCTTTCTACATTGCAGGTGGATTCTTTACCATTTGAGCTACCAGGAAAGCCCTAACCCCCCCGTTATTCATGGGCCAAATATATTTCTGAATCAAAAGCATTAAGATCACTTGAGAACTTCTTTGAAATACCAATATTCAGGCTTCACCCCAAAACTAGTATATCAGAAACACTTGGGGTGGGACTCAGCAATCTGTTTAATGTTCAGGGTGTTTCTGGTGTTCTCTAAAGCTTGGAGAATCATCTCCAACCACTTCCTGAAAAAAGTAAAAGAAAAGAAGGCTGACTCAGCAGTAACTGTAATGGCAAAAGTTACAGAGTTAATAAAGAGGAAAAAATTAACTTGGTCCATTTCCTCCATGTAGTGTGTGTGTGTGTGTGTGTGTGTGAAGAACTTTAGCAAGATCATTAATGTTGAGGTTTTCCAAAGAATGCAAGTACTTAACTGACTTAATATGACTTTCCTGGTGGCTCAGACGGGAAAGCGTCTGCCTGTAATGAGGGAGACGCTGGGTTCAATCCCTGGGTCTGGAAATCCCTGGGTCTAGAGAAGGAAATGGCACCCCACTCCAGTATTCTTGCCTGGAAAACCCCATGAATGGAGGAGCCCGGTAGGCTACAGTCCATGGAGCTCCAAAGAGTTGGATAAAACTGAGCTGCTTCACTTTCACTTTCAACTGAAGTTCAACCAATGTGGGAGACAGAGCATTGCAGGGTAATGAAGTAGAAAAGAGAAGTAAGAGATGCCAGTTGTTGTTCAGTCACCAAGTTGTGTCCAACTCTTTGCGACCCCATGAACTCCAGCATGCAAGTCTTCCCTGTCCTTCACTATCTCCCAGAGTTTGGTCAAATTCATGTCCATTGAATTGGTGATGCTGTCTAACCATCTCATCTTGTGACACCCTCTTCTCTTTTTGCGTGAAATCTTTCCCAGCAGCAGGGTCTTTTACAACAAATGGACACTTTGGCCAAAGTATTGGAGCTACAGGTTCAGTAACAGTCCTTGCAATAAATGTTTAAGGTTGATTCCTTCAAAACTGACTGGTTTGATATCTTTGCAGTTCAAGACACTCTCAAAAGTCTTTTCCAGCACCACAATTCGAAAGCATCAATTCTTCAAAGCCCAGCCTTCTTTATTGACCTTTTTTATAGAATAGTGTTGGCATTATTACTTAGATAAAGCCTGTTACATATTTATCCTTTTAATCAAATTCTCATTATATTTTTGTACATTTAACAAGAAATTAATGAAAGTTTCATATCATTTTGAAAGATGTCCTTGATACTTAAGTGGGTTCAGTTCAGTCACTCAGTCATCTCCAACTCTTTGCGACGCCATGAACCGCAACATGACAGGCCTTCTTGTCCATCACCAACTCCTAGATTTTACCCAAACTCATGTCCATTGAGTCAGTGATTCCATCCGACCATCTCATCTTCTGTCGTCCCTTCCTGCCCTCAATCCACAACTCAATCCTCCTACTCTTACCACTTAAGGGGGTAAGAAGTAGAATTAACCAAAGAAGACAAGCCTATATTCCTATATTGTTGTTCTTAAATATTTTTATGGTATTCCACTAAGTGTATGCATATGATCTTATTAAATTTTTAAACAATCCTACTTTGGCCACCTCATGCGAAGAGTTGACTCATTGGAAAAGACTCTGATGCTGGGAGGGATTGGGGGCAGGAGGAGAAGGGGACAACAGAGGATGAGATGGCTGGATGGCATCACTAACTCGATGGACATGAGTCTGAGTGAGCTCCAGGATTTAGTGATGGACAGGGAGGCCTGGCATGCTGCGATTCATGGGATTGCAAAAAGTCGGACACGACTGAGCGACTGAACTGAACTGATGACAGATATATGAATAGTATGTCCATTATACTGATAAAGAATCTGAGACAGATATTAAATGACTTCTTCATAATCACTTTGCTAGTATGTAATCGAGCATAGCGGATGTTGGGAAAGATTGAAGGCAGGAGGAGAAGGGGATGATAGAGGATAAGATGGTTGGATGATATCACCAACTTGATGGACAGGACTTTGAGGAGGCTCTGGGACTTGGTGATGGACAGGGAAGCCTGGGGTACTGCAGTCCATGTAGTTGCAAAGAGTCAGATACAACTGAATGGTTGTATATATACAACCAAGGAAGTATATAATCAAGCTGAAGTTCAGACATGTAGTTCTGTGATCCCAACTTCCACTCTGCAGCACACTTCCACCAAGGATACTATTCATGATTCCATTGCACACAGACATATGTGTCTGAGCAAAAGCATGACTGACATCCATAGAACAGTTAACTTTGCCCATATGTTAATTCAGATTATCTCTGCTAAGGTGATTCTTTGAGCTTTTGTGTAGTACAAAACTTAGCATTCTATGCTCATCCTAAGGATCTATTTGAATACCTCCTCATCCATATAACCACTTGGCCCCAATTTTATTGTTCTTTTCTTTTCTAGACTCTAACCACCTACCCACTTCATAAGCTACAAACTACTATTCACTATAGAACATTATCTCTGGTTCTTTCTAGGCAAATTTTTGGTCAGATAGACTTCTTCTGCCCATTGAAAGGTTTTTCCTTCATCAAAGCCTTCCTTCCAGGCAATACCTGAGTGTGGTTGTAGTATTGTAGTTGTCCACTTTCTGGTAGTGCAAGCATATTATATATCATATATACAAGTCTGTGTAAATCAGGGCTGATGTTTTACTTTCTCAGCATTTGGTCATAAAGGACTCCCAAGAATCCATAAATGTGAGTTGAGAGAGAGAAGATGGTACAGCAAAAATATGATTAATGAGAATCTAAGCATCTTGGTTATGGAACATATTTATTCCTTCAGGAGTCATTTGAGCTTGAACTATTTTATACCACTACCATGTATTTGTATTTGTACCACTACCACTACTGGGTCCTGAGTGATGGATCAGGAAACTGTTACTTCATGATAAAGAGATCAGGTCACATGGTAACTTGATGGGCTGTACTCAGTTTTTACTAAGACCCAGTGGGAAACTAGATGCTTTTTTCTAAAAATGAAATACTTATCTACAAATGATGGAATTGACTTGTCCCCCAAACCTGAATGTTATACTGTATTTTACCATATGGGTCTGACAGAGACTCCATGAAGTGTTACTAGCTGCTATAGACACCTCATCTATCATTGTACCTTTTCATAGAACCCGACTGAAGAGTGACTTTCATAGCAGAACAATCTGTAATGGGATATTACTTGTTCTAGACATCATTCACAACTGGTTATCTTTTAAGTTTGTCAATAAATGATATAGACTAGCATGTCAGGTTAACTATACATTTTCTCTCAAAATCAAATTGGTCTACTTATTTGTTTTTATTAGGAAAGGCCAGATGTAGTAACAAGTTCTTTATCTCAGAAAAATTATTTTGATATGCTTTCTATTTTTGTTTCTTTTTTCTTTTTTTTAATTTTTATTTTTACTTTATTTTACTTTACAGTACTGTATTGGTTTTGCCATACATTGATATGAACCCACCACGGGTGTACATGAGATCCCAAACATGAACCCCCCTCCCACCTCCTACCCCATATCATCTCTCTGGATCATCCCCATGCACCAGCCCCAAGCATCCTGTATCTTGCATCAAACATAGACTGGTGACTTGTTTCTTACATGATAGTATACATGTTTCAATGCCATTATCCCAAATCATCCCACCCTCCCCCTCTCTTTCAGAGTACAAAAGTCCGCTCTACTCATTTGTGTCTCTTTTGCTGTCTCGCATACAGGGTCATCATTACCATCTTTCTAAATTCTATATATATGTGTTAGTATACAGAATTGGTGTTTTTCTTTGTGGCTAACTTCACTCTGTATAATCGGCTCCAGTTTCATCCATCTCATTAGAACTGATTCAAATGTATTCTTTTTAATGACTGAGTAATACTCCATTGTGTATATGTACCACAGCTTTCTTATCTATTCATCTGCTGATGGACATCTAGGTTGTTTCCATGTCCTGGCTGTTATAAACAGTGCTGCGATGAACATTGAGGTACACGTGTCTCTTTCTATTCTGATTTCCTCGGCGTGTATGCCCAGCAGTGGGATTGCTGCATCATAAGGCAGCTCTATTTGCAACTTTTTAAGGAATCTCCACACTGTTCTCCATAGTGGCTGTACTAGTTTGCATTCCCACCAACAGTGTAAGAGGGTTCCCTTTTCTTCACACCCTCTCCAGCATTTATTGCTTGTAGACTTTTGGATCACAGCCATTCTGACTGGTGTGAAATGGTACCTCATTGTAGTCTTCATTTGCATTTCTCGAAAAATGAGTGATGTTGAGCATCTTTTCATGTGTTTGTCAGCCATCTGTATGTCTTCTTTGGAGAAATGTCTGTGTAGTTCTTTGGCCCATTTTTTGATTGGGTCGTTTATTTCTCTGGACTTGAGCTGCATAATTTCCTTGTATATTTTTGAGATTAGTTGTTTGTCAGTTACTTCATTTGCTATTATTTTCTCCCATTCTGAAGGCTGTCTTTTCACCTTGCTTATATTTTCCTTTGTTGTGCAGAAGCTTTTAATTTTAATTAGATCCCATTTGTTTATTTTTGCTTTTATTTCCAGAATTCTGGGAGGTGGATCATAGAGGATCCTGCTGTGATTTATGTCAGAGAGTGTTTTGCCTATGTTCTCCTCTAAGAGTTTTATAGTTTCTGGACTTACGTTTAGATCTTTAATCCATTTTGAGTTTATTTTTGTGTGTGGTGTTAGAAAGTGATCTAGTTTCATTCTTTTACAAGTGGTTGACCAGTTTTCCCAGCACCACTTGTTAAAGAGATTGTCTTTACTCCATTGTATATTCTTGCCTCCTTTGTCAAAGATAAAGTGTCCATATGGGTGTGGATTTATCTCTGGGCTGTCTATTTTGTTCCATTGATCTATATTTCTGTCTTTGTGCCAGTACTATACTGTCTTGATGACTGTGGCTTTGTAGTAGAGCCTGAATTCAGGCAAGTTGATTCCTCCGGTTCCATTCTTCTTTCTCAAGATTGATTTGGCTATTCGAGGTTTTTTGTATTTCCATACAAATCTTGAAATTATTTGTTCTAGTTCTGTGAAAAATACCGCTGGTAGCTTGATAGAGATTGCATTGAATCTGTAGATTGCTTTGGGTAGTATACTCATTTTCACTATATTGATTCTTCCAATCCATGAACTTGGTATATTTCTCCATCTATTAGTGTCCTCTTAGGTTTCTTTCATCAGTGTTTTATAGTTTTCTATATATAGGTCTTTAGTTTCTTTAGGTAGATATATTCCTAAGTATTTTATTATTTTTGTTGCAATGGTGAATGGAATTGTTTCCTTAATTTCTTTTTCTACTTTCTCATGATTAGTGTATAGGAATGCAAGGGATTTCTGTGTGTTGATTTTATATCCTGCAACTTTACTATATTCATTGATTAGCTCTAGTAATTTTCTGGTGGAGTCTTTAGGGTTTTCTATGTAGAAGATCATGTCATCTGCAAACAGAGAGTTTTACTTCTTCTTTTCCAATTTGGATTCCTTTTATTTCTTTTTCTGCTCTGATTGCTGTGGCCAAAATTTCCAAAACTATGTTGAATAGTAGCAGTGAAAGTGGGCACCCTTGTCTTGTTCCTGACTTTAGGGGAAATGCTTTCAGTTTTTCACCATTGAGGATAATGTTTGCTGTGGGTTTGTCATAGATAGCTTTTATTATGTTGAGGTATGCTCCTTCTATTCCTGCTTTCTGGAGAGTTTTTATCATAAATGGATGTTTAATTTTGTCAAAGGCCTTCTCTGCATCTATTGAGATAATCATACAGCTTTTATTTTTCAATATGTTAATGTGGTGAATTACATTGATTGATTTGTGGATATTGAAGAATCCTTGCATCCCTGGGATAAAGCCCACTTGGTCATGGTGTATGATCTTTTTAATGTGTTGTTGGATTCTGATTTCTAGAATTTTGTTGGGAATTTTTGCATCTATGTTCATCAGTGATATTGGCCTGTAGTTTTCTTTTTCTTTTTTTTTTTTTCTATTTTTGAACAGCTAAATTTTTTATTAAAAATCACCAGCTACTGAAATCATGCATGAATTATTTTTTTACTGTTGAAAATTTTCATTTTTTCATATTTTTTTAATCATGAAAGTATGATAATACATTTATAGGAGAATTGAAAACTACTTTAAAAAGTTATATATAGTTCCACTATATATTGCAATTTATAAGGAGTTCAATTGAGGTTTTTAGTTTGAGTTTCAATATGAAACTCTCAAAAATTAATAGCATGAGCAGACATAAAATTAGAAGGGTATAGTATATTTGAAAAGTACTATGAACCAATTCAACATAATTAAGATTTATACAATTTTCACACCACACCACAGTAGCATATGAGTTCTATTCAAATTCTCATAAACTATAAACCAGGAGACACTGGAACATAGCCAGGGAAATAAAATAAATGCAAAATTTCATGTTCTAAAGGTATTAAAATCATGTGTGATTTATTTTTGATCCTCTGGAATGCATGTGTCTCAAAAGATGGCATTGATATGATGGACAAGTATGGTTTTCTGGATGATCAATGTTGTATAGCTTATGTGGAGAACAGATGTGACAGTAGGGAGGAGAGTGGATATTTCTCTGAAGTAGAAGAGTTAAATTATGCTGCTGCTATTGACACCTGAAGCAAAGTGCTTCTGATGGCCTTTATTAATAGACACAGTGACAACACACTCTCTTGATTAATTAAAAATATATTAGATATTACATGGTGTGTTATATGCTGCATTGGAGATACTATATTTAGACTTCAATGTGTGCTCTAAAGATAATATATTTAATATAGTATATAAAGATACTATATTTAAATTATATCATCACAAGTTAGTTTAGTTAGACATTTCACTTTTATTCTCTAATATCTATTTCTTTTATGCACAGTCCAGATAGGTGAGTTAGTGCAGATGAGGTAGGAACCATCATTGTTTCATCCCAAAGTCCTTGATGGATACTAGTACATGCAATTCATTCAAGAATGAGATAATGTCTTTGCCTTAATATTTTAGTAGGTAGGAGGTATTTCCAGGGACGTCTACTTGGCTTTTGCTAATACAACTATTATTTCTCCAGAGATCAGGTGATTACTATCAGCAGATAGATAGAAAACCTGCATGAAATCTTTTTCAGGGCTTATGATAAACTACAGTGCAAGTATTTAGGTTTAAGGGCAAGTTGATAACATCATCTGTAGATAAACATTTCATTTTTTAGGAAAAGCTAGTGAACGATGGTGGTGTCTTCAGAGTACAGAAATTTATTTCAGTTAAGAGCCAGTATCTAGTATGTTAAAACTCATTGAGTTTATGCTCTTAAATTAGTGTTTACCTAATATATGAGTCCACACAGTCAAAAGCTTTGGCATAGTCAATAAAGCAGAAATAGATGTCTTTCTGGAACTCTCTGGCTTTTTTGATGATCCAGCGGATGTTGGCAATTTGATCTCTGGTTCCTCTGCCTTTTCTAAAACCAGCTTGACCATCAGGAAGTTCATAGTTCATGTATTGCTGAAGCCTGGCTTAGAGAATTTTGAGCATTACTTTCCTAGCACGTGAGATGAGTGCAATTGTGCAGTAGTTTGAGCATTCTTTGACATTGCTTTTCTTTGGGATTGGAATGAAAACTGACCTTTTCCAGTCCTGTGGACACTGCTGAGTTTTCCAAATTTTCTGGCATATTGAGTGCAGCACTTTCACAGCATTATCTTTCAGGATTTGAAAAGGCTCCACTGGAATTCCATCACCTCCTTTGTTTGTAGTGATGCTTTCTAAGGCCCACTTGCCTTCACATTCCAGGATGTCTGGCTCTAGATAAGTGATCACACCATCATGATTATTTGGCTTGTGAAGATCTTTCTTGTGTGATGGTTTTTTGTAAGATTATTTTTCCTGTGGTCATGTATGGATGTGAAAGTTGGACTGTGAAGAAGGCTGAGCGCTGAAGAATTGATGCTTTTCAACTGTGGTGTTGGAGAAGACTCTTGAGAGTCCCTTGGACTGCAAGGAGTCCAACCAGTCCATTCTGAAGGAGATCAGCCCTGGGATTTCTTGGGAAGGAAAGATGCTAAAGCTGAAACTCCAGTATTTTGGCCACCTCATGAGAAGAGTTGACTCACTGGAAAAACTCTGATGCTGGGAGGGATTGGGGGCAGGAAGAGAAGGGGATGACAGAGGATGAGATGGCTGGATGGCATCACTGACTCGATGGATGTGAGTCTGAGTGAAGTCTGGGAGATGGTGATGGACAGGGAGGCCTGGCATGTTGCGATACATGGGGTTGCAAAGAGTCAGACATGACTGAGCAACTGAACTGAACAGAATATATGAGTGAATATAAATGCACATATACACATATATAATCTAAGAAAAGAGGTACTTAAAATGTAATAAACATTTTGAAATGCAAATCCCATTAAATAGTTTATGGAAAATTTCCTTAGGATTTTTAATTATTTTTTATGTGATGTTCATGTTTCTTTAAAGTAAAGTAAAGTGAAGTTGCTCAGTCATATCCAACTCTTTGCCACCCCATGGACTGTAGTGTACCAGGCTCTCTGTCCATAGGATTTTCCAGACAAGAGTACTGGAGTGGGTTGCCATTTCCTTCTCAAGGGGATTTTTCTGACCCAGAGATTAAAACCTGGGGCTTCCTCATTGCAGGCAGACACTTTACCAACTGAGCCACCAGGGAAACTGAACAATATTATCCATGTTATTTTTCATAATCTTAAACAATAAGAATGTTTGGCATCAACATCCTAAACTAATAGTTACTAGTATAAATTAGTTATGTTATGTATTCCTGCCCTAATGCAATGATCCGTATTAATTATATCCATAATTTATTCCAGAAACTAAGAAGAGGTGGCAAGAATACACAGAAGAATTGTATAAAAAATATCTTTATGACCAAGATAATCATGATGGTGTGGTCACTCACCTAGAGCCAGACATCCTGGAATGTGAAGTCAAGTAGGCCTTAGAAAGTGTCACTACAAACAAAGCTAGTGGAGGTGATGGATTTCCAGTTGAGCTATTTAAAAATCCTGAAAGATGATGCTGTGAAAGTGCTGCACTCAATATTCCAGAAAATTTGGAAAACTCACCAGTGGCTACAGGACTGGAAAAGGTCAGTTTTCATTCCAATCCCAAAGAAAGGCAATGCCAAAGAATACTCAAACTACCCCACAATTGCACTCATTTCACACACTAGTAAAAAATGCTCAAAGTTCTCCAAGTCAGGCTTCAGCAATACACCAACTGTGAACTTAGAGATGTTCAAGCTGGCTTTAGAAAAGGCAGAGGAACCAGAGATCAAATTGCAACATCTGCTGGATTATGGAAAAAGCCAGAGAGTTCTAGAAAAACATGTATTTCTGCTTTATTGACTATGTCAAAGCCTTTGACTTGTGGATCAGAATAAACTGTGGAAAATTCTGAAACAGATGGGCATACCAGACCACCTGACCTGCCTCTTGAGAAACCTATATGCAGGTCAGGAAGAAACAGTTAGAACTGGACATGGAACGACAGACTGGTTTCAGGAATAGGAAATAGGAAAAGGAGTATTTCAAGGCTGTAAATTGTCACCCTGCTTATTTAAGTTATATGCAGAGGATGTCATCAGAAACGCTGTGCTGGAAGAAGCACAAACTGGAATCAACATTGCCGGGAGAAATATCAATAACCTCAGATATGCAGATGACACCACCCTTATGGTAGAAAGTGAAGAGGAACTAAAGAGCCTTTTGATGCAAGTGAAAGAGGAGAGTAAAATAGTTTGCTTAAAGCTCAACATTGAGAAAACGAAGATCATGGCATCTGGTTCCATCACATTATGGGAAACAGATGGGGAAACAATGGAAACAGTGTCAGACTTTTTTGGGGGGGCTCCAACATCACTGCAGATGGTGACTGAAGACATGAAATTAAAAGATGCTTACTCCTTGGAAGGAAAGTTATGACCAACCTAGATAGCATGTTAAAAAGCAGAGACATTACTTTGCCAACAAAGGTCCGTCTAGTCAAGGCTATGGTTTTTCCTGTGGTCATGTATGGATGTGAGAGTTGGACTGTGAAGAAAGCTGAGTGCCAAAGAATTGATGCTTTTGAACTGTGGTGTTGGAGAAGACTCTTGAGAGCCCCTTGGACTGCAAGGAGATCCAACCAATCCATTCTGAAGGAGATCAGCCCTGGTTATTCATTGGAAGGACTGATGCTGAGGCTGAAACTCCAATACTTTGGCCACCTCATGCGAAGAGGTAACTCATTGCAAAAGCCATGATGCTGTGAGGGATTGGGGGCAGAAAGAGAAGGGGACGACAGAGGATGAGATGGCTGGTTGGCATCACCGACTCGATGGACGTGAGTTTGGTTAATCCCCGGGAGTTGGTGATGGACAGGGAAGCCTGGTGTGCTGCGATTCATGGGGTCACTAAAGTCGGACACGACTGAGTGACTGAACTGAACTGAACTGAACTGAAAAGGCAAAGAAAGGGAAAAGCCTGTGAAAATGGAAAAAAAGAAAGCCCAACTGGAGTGAGAACTTAGGTGAAACAAACATACCCTGTTCTTTACCAGCCCAGTTTGCCTAGGGAAAACTCAAGATGGGGAGCAGACAAGCTTATAAAAGGAGGAAGCCAAGATGGATTAAAGCCTTTCCTTTTGGGTCAGCCGGCCCTCGTGCTTCAAGAGTGTACTATCGTTTGCTCGCCAAAGTAAAACTAAGCTGTAACAGAGCTGTAACACTGGTCCACCATTTCAAAGCTTTGCTGTGGTGAGTCAGAACTGAGGAAATTACACACTCCTGGACATGTTAAATGCTATATTCATTTCTATGTGATCTCACCTTGGGGGGAAAAAAATCCAAAGAAATAGAGTGGCTTTTCCTATTAGGGTTGGCTTTTTATACTTTCAACCAGTTAAAACTAGGGAGCTTGAGTCTGTATTGCATCTGCTGTTAAATATCTATCATGTGTTGAAATGGAGTATCCCCTGCCATATCAGTAAACAAGGATGTCACAACCGTCAGTGATTCCATGTGAATTTCTGAGCCCAGGGGTATCCAGAACAATGCCTGCTATCTGACAGCCATAGTCACTCCCCACTGTTCTTAGGAGCTGGGAGTGGAAATGAAAACACAGACAGCAGCCATCCTCCACTTCCTACAACAAACCAAGGGATGTGAAAAATCAAATTGAAGTATGCTGGCCCCAGATGGATGAGATTCATATGAAAGAAATGATTTCAGTAAGCCCAGACTCTTGTATCTTGTCATACATGGAAAAACAATAAATTCTTTAATTTGAGGTATCTAGTTTTCCTTACTTAGCCTGAATCTTTTGATTGTTGCAAACTTCTATATAACCTCACTCCTCACCCAACTCCTCAGAACAATTTTCTCAATGTTACTTGAGATGTTGTCACCCAGGCTTGAAATCCTAAAAATTCCCACCAAATAAAACATAACTCTCAAATTCTAGGTTGTGATTATTTTTTAGTTGAGGAAATCTGTAAAAATAAAAAAATAAATAAACAAATTTTAAAAATCACTCTGTTCCTAGTACAGTGCCTTTCTCTCATTTAATATCAAAATTATATTCAGCTGATGGTTAACAAATAACTCAATTTTACACACTTAGAGCTGAGTCTGTGTAATACTATGTACAAACATAATACTGTATAGTATGTGCAAACAGAGACTCTTTGGTATTATTTTATGAGAGGGAATAAACATATTGAATTAATGGAATCTAGTTTTTCTTTCAAATCTGAATTCTTAAAGAGTTTAGTAATTGAGTTCATCTTCTACCCTCTGCTTCACTCAAAGTAAATTCTAAATATCACTCTTTTTTTGTCTTATGCTTCCATATTGTAGCATCTAGTACTTTCAATATTTTCACTGATGCAGGGATAAATAGATTTGGAAAGAGAAAGTCTTGCTAACACAATGATATTTTAGTTGAACAATGTTATAAATGTAACATCATGTTAGGATTAAAAGAAAACCATCAATCTTGTAGAAATAGTGGGTAGCATAAAGAATGTGATAAAATAATTCTAAAGGTCAAAATATGTAAGGTGACATTCAAAATTCATATGCTAAGAATATCACTTAAAAATTCAGTCTCTTGGCAACTCTTGTGTGTGAAATGCTATAAAAGTCATAGAGCATTTTATTTGAAATTGTGTATAATGAATGGTTACAATTTGCTTTGATTTTGGTGATTTAACCTTTGTTGCCCCCTCTCCTTATCATATAGTCACTCTTTAGCTCTCAGTCCTTCACTCTAACTATATTATTACCTCTTTGAAGACAGACACTTTCTGTGTATTAAAATATAACTGCATCTTCTGTGTTCTCATTTCAGCTTAGTCCTTTTTTAGTATTTGAGATTTCAGCACCATCTTCCCTTTCAACATTGTTTTTCCTTTGGTTTTTGTAGTAGATTCTTGCTGGTTGTACTTTTCATTTTCACTATAACTTCCAAATTCATCTCCTGCCAACAGAATTCCTGTTTTATGACCTTTTAAAAATCTAGATCTTATCTCTTATCAGATGTTCTTCACTTTCTTGAGATATATGCTGTTCCCTACCCACCACTATATTCACCTCAGTTATCTTGTTGGCAGTAAAGTTACTATTTTAACCCTTTAGATTTAGGTGATGAGATTTTGTTTCCCTGAAATATTCCTTTACTTTCATGAGTATAATTAAAGCAAGGGCCTTTATCTTGACTACAATTCCCAGGACACAGAAATTACTCTGACACATTTAATCATTCAGTCTCTACAATAGAATAATCTAGAGCTTTAGATTCAAAAGTCTGATATTTAAACCCAAACTCTCATTCATATATGTTCTTAAATTTTCAACAGTTTAATTACTCTTTGGCATACTTCTTCTCTTCATTTGAAAAAATGTTAATAGCAATTATACTATAAGGTATATATGATAATTAGAAGATATGCTATATGAATATGCAGAGAATAATTTATATAATTCTACATGGCCTATTCCATCTAAATACCTATAGAGATGGTTACAGTTTTATTATTATTGATGTTTATTCCACTATATCCATTTTTTTCACTATCTCCATTTTTTATTAATATTTAGTTTAATAAGTAGATTCCCTGAGACAATATAGTTTTATACCTTAATCTTGAGTTAGACTGTTCCATCAGCATGAAGATAAATGCAAGTATGAAATTTTGTGAAGAAATTCACATGCCAATCAAGATTAGTCCACTCTATGGCTCTATAATGAATAATGTGACCTCTACTTGCTGCTGCTGATTCTGCTAAGTCGCTTCAGTCCTGTCCGACTCTATGCGACCCCACAGATGGCAGTCCACCAGGTTCCTCCATCCCTGGGATTCTCCAGGCAAGAATACTGGAGTGGGTTTCCATTTCCTTCCCCAATGCATGCATGTTAAAGCGCTTCAATCATATCTGACTGTGCGACCCCATGTACAGCAGCCCTCCAGGCTCCTCTGTTCACGGGATTCCCCAGGCAAGAATACTGGAGTGGGTTACCATTTCCTTCTCCTCAACATCAGTTAGATGTTGATTTTGTCATATAGTTTGTAGTTTACTTGATTACACACATCTGAAATCTGAAACCAAAAATACACAGCAAAGTTTTCCATTAACTAATTATGCTTTCCTAACCAGCATTAATTCCCATATTTGCTAAGGCTTCCGAATCAGATGTTATACTGACAACTTAGTCTATATTACAAAGTAATGAAAATCATCACTGGAGTACATGAGTAAAAAAAATTATGTTTTTCTCATTTTTTGAAATTTTGTATATTTTCTAATTCACATGAAGCATAGTTAGACTGTTAATATATAGGTACTTTACCATTCCTGCCTTCCAAGTTATCCAGAGACTATTTGAATATTTTCCTTTTGCAATGACACCAAACATGTTAAACCACAAAAAACCTTGTACAGGAGTTAACAAAAAATCAATGTATACCTTCTATTATCAATGTTCAATGAAGATTCCTTTGTTAAATAAGGGAAAAATAGGATACTCAGGAGTATATTAAGTCTTACTGGGCTCTAAATAGGAAACAAAAAAAACCTAGGAAAGTTTTGGTGGGAACAAAGAACAACAACAACAACAATTAAAAAAAAAAAAAAACTATTGTATTGGGATTTAGAAAGAAAGTAGGATCTGGTTAGTATAAACTGAATAAAAGAATCTTACTATTTACAAGTCTCCTGACCTTCAGCACAACCGTGACTAATTCTGTTGGATTAATAGCCATTTGCAGTAGTTTTACTTTTTGGTTAATCATCCACTCATAATCTTTCAGTGATTTTCCAAGAAAAACAACAACAACACTCTTAAAAATTTAACTTATATTTATGATTTCATCAGTAGTCATCAAATTACATGTAAAACCTTTATCTAGGTTTTAAAACCATTTGAGAGAAAACTTAGCAATTTGAACCATATTCTAAATGACTAAAAAAGTGATGAAAAAGTTTCCAAACCCTTGTGTATACATGCCAACATCCACTCTGTAAGATATTTAAGATAGCATTCAGTAAACTAATTTCAAAGACTTAGGGATCTTTAAGGACTTAGTCTTAACCACCCTTCTTAGCAATTGACACTGAGTGCTTTTGTAAGACTAATTGATTTCAATGTGGCTATAAGTAAATTATTCTCTGTGCTTTTCCTCTATCAAGAAACATCAAATCTGCTGTAATGATACACTGGAATAAAGTCACTGTGACCTCCTGCTACTTGCTGGTGGACTCTGTTGCACAATCATTGATCCAGAAGGACCTTGGCCAAGCTAATCTGACACTAGGGTCCAGTGAAGAGCCAGAGATTGCTGCACAAACTATATCAGGTTTGAAATAAAATATTCATCCCTGAAAAGTCCTCAAATTATGTTTAGATTCATGGTAATCACCAAGAGTACAGAGTTACTCTCAAAACTTATTTCAGGCAAGCTGATTTTCTTAGAAAGTCTCCAAAGCCAAACAGCAAAGATAGAAAAACACTGGAGAAGCTAGTTAAATCAAAATGAAGAAACCTATGCTGAACTCTTTATCCATAGTCTAATATTCAATAACACTTGCTGCCTACATATACAAATATATGCTTAATCTTTTGATAAATAAAAAAATTGAAATGCTAGTCATTTGTACCATGTCTTATGAATGACCTCATCTTGGTTGGTTATAAATTTCTTGCAGGTATATTCTGTAATACATTGTTGTTGTTGTTTCTCCCCTCTAGTAGCAATGGGATTTTTGTGGGGATTATTCTTTTAAATATTATTAATTCAAGTTTATATAAGATAACTAGGAGAGCACAAAATGAGTGATTCAGGAATAGTTAAGTAGGCTTAATGCATTATTTTCATAATTAGTAGTGTTCATTTCACAATCAAGAGTTTTCAAGGAGCTTTACTTTGAATAAAATAGTTTAATGATCGTTGAGTTTTATTTTGTTTTATTTTTCTACTTTCAAAGCTGGAGGAGTTATATACTTGCTTATCTGCATAAAACAGTCATCCTCTCTATAAGAAGCAAGGTGATAAGGTAAAAATGTTATTTGCTCAGTTGTGTCCAATTCTTTGTGACCCTGTGGACTGTAGCCTGCCAGGCTCCTCTGTCCATTGAATTCTCCAGGCAAGAATACTGAAGTGAGGACCCAATGGATCTTCCTGGCCCAAGGACTGAACCCAAGTTTCCTGCTTTGCAGGCGGATTCTATACTGTCTGAGCCACTGTGATTCAAGAAATCTAGTATTTCACTTCCCAATATATTCTAAAAAGGATGATAAATATTGATGAGAGTTGGATATTATCTATGCTATAATGCACGTTTAAATATGTAAATATGATGGAAATACATAGAGAACTTAAATTACATGCTTATGGATGTATATGCATTCCTATAATAAAATAATACAATACATTAGATTAATATACACTAATAGAGAGATTAGGTAGGTTATATGTGACACATTTAAATACTGTATCAATTTGATAGATGTTTTGAGAAAATAAAATTATATGAAAAACAGTAACTTCAAAATGTTTTAACACAGAAATAAAGTTTCTAAATGATCCTATATATCAGATTAAGTAAACTTATACAATAAAACAAAACCTTATCTTCTAGTCAAACTTCATTTGGTGAACAACTTCAGCCTTTATTTAGCTGATTTGAAATGATGTTTTGTGTGATTTTTGTTTTGAACATGAAAGAGCACCACAACCATGCAAAACTATAAAGATAGTATCAGATAAAATTCCTGTCTGCTTAGTGGTTATAGCTGACAAGACAGAAAACAAAATGTTTTGTTGTGTCTCTGTTCAAAACAAGGGTTAAAATATACACTTAAACTTCAGTATTATACTATTATCTTAATAGCAGGGCATTTATTCTGGTTTAATGTGAGGTAGTAAGTTCTGTAACTGTGATAGTTTGTGTTTTATCTGCCTTTAAAGGTGTTTAAATTTCTTAGAATCTGATATATTAGACTTTTAATATGTCAAAGTATTTCTATCTGAATAAATTAATTTATAATTAATAAGAAGTTTATTAATATTAATATATTAAAATAAAATATTTTTTAGTGATATAAGTGGTGTTTTAATGGAAATATTGGTTTATTGGTGGTTAAAGAAAGTTAAATTTAACAGTTACAAGGTAAGTAAATTAAAAACATTTCCAAATTTTTGTTTACTTCTTATGAGCCACATGAAAGACATCAACATTTTAAAGGTATATAGTGTTCTAGTATTGTAAAAGGACATCGGACTTAAATCTATAGTTGCAAAATACTGTATTGCAACAAAAAAAGTTTTCTCATTAATAAAAGGAATGATTGTTTCTAATTGATGATAAGGATAATGCTACCAATATAAGAATCATATTCCTATTTTCTAATTGATTCAACTTACTTCTTCAAAATTTGGAATGACTATGGTGATTAATATAAATGCAATTATTATAATAATTACACAAAATGTTAAAATGTATCACAATAGAATAATTTCATGTTTATTGTAGCCCACATTGCAGCAGAATACATTTTTTAGTGATATTGATGAGTTGTTTTGTTGAATTAACTGATAGAAAGTACAGTGGCTTTTTTGTTTTGTTTTGTTGTTTTCTTTTTTTTTTACTTTATTTTACTTTACCAATACAGTATACTAACACATATATATGGAATTTAGAAAGATGGTAATGATAACCCTGTATGCAAGACAGCAAAAGAGACACAGACGTATAGAACAGCACAGTGGCTTTTAATGGAATGTTCTCAATAATCTGTTCTTTATCATTAATCTTCAGTTTTGATTTGCCCTTAAAACTTAGTATCTACAAAGAGACAAGTGACTTCTGCCAAATTCTGAAGTAAATAGGAAGATATTAAATCATATTAAATCATAATCTCACTAAGATGGTACAAAATCAGAAGACACACTTTTTGGTTTTGTTTTATGTCAATAATCATGCCTTCAACCTTAAACCATCACCTCACATTGCTACATTTACATTTCTCATCAACAGAAAGAAGGATGTACTTATATATGTCACTTGAACTCCTGGGTGTTATGAAATTTAGATTTCAAGAAATTTTGAAATAACCATGAAGCTGTAAAATGTTACAGGGGTAGAGTATTGTATATTTGCATATCTTGCGTGTCCAACCAGTCCTTCCTCAAGGAAATCAGTTCTTAATAGTCTTTAGAAGGACTGATGCTGAAGCTGAAACTCCAATATTTTGGCCACCTGATGTGAAGAGCTGATTCATTTGGAAAGACCCTGATGCTGGGAAAGATTGAAGGCAGGAGGAGAAGGGGATGACAGAGGATGAGATAGTTGGATGGCATCACCAACTCAATGGACATGAGTCTGAGTAAACTCTGCGAGTTGGCAATGGACAGGGAGGCCTGGCGTGCTGCAGTCCATGGGGTCGCAAAGAGTCTCACACGACTGAACAACTGAACTGAACTGAACAAAAGATAAACACTTAAACTTTGAATAATGAAACTATCACTCAAGAAGATATAAGAAAAAATCCATTTTTTGCTTAACTCTACAAATATTTTTCTATAAAAGCCATTCCTACAGAATATGTTGCCTTATGTCACATACTATTGAATTAATTTGTGGACTTATAGTTTAAAATGTGTCTTCAATATTTCCCAAAGAATAATAACAGTAATAACTGCCTTGGTCATCACTATGAATATACATAAAATTTATTTTTTAATTCAATCTAATCTTTATCAAATGTTCCCTGTATACTAGAAAAATGGATTATGCCTTTTTACAATTTCAGTTTAAAATAATGTTCTTTACTTAAAATATTTTAAAATTTACATATTTAATAGAATTTAAATTTAAACACTTAAATACTAAAATAATATTTATTACCTACCAAACAGGGGAAATAAATCTTAGAAAAGTAAGTGTTTTAGTCTCTCAGTCATGTCTGACTCTTGCAACCCAATGGACTGTATGCCAGTCTTCTCTGTCCATGGGATTTTCCAGGCAAGAATACTGGAGTAGGTTGCCATTTCCTTCATCAGAATAATAAGTAAAAGAGTGTTTTGTATATTTGCTTTCTTTTGATATGTCCCATAAAACTCAGTAAATGCAAAGAATAATGAATATTCATTGAATAGACAATTCCAAAATAATACCTTCAGATGATATATAAAACTGTCTTGATGTATTTTATATATAAAACAGCCTGTGCTTTATAATTTTGTCTCATATATTAATGCATTACAGTCAGTTTATATAAGACACTGATTATGCTTTCATTTTATTTCTTTTGTCTCGCTGCCAATTCTTTAGAGAAAATATGGACTGGCCATCTTTTGAGGTGTGTAATCTTAGGAGTAACCTCAGGAACAGCTCCAGCATTTGTCAACTTTTCTTCTGTTTGCCACTGGAAAGAGTCTCACATGACCTTGTGTCTCAGAGGACATTCAAAACAAGCTCGAGTGCCTTATGAAAAATTGGCACTTGATTCTGAGATTGTTTTCCAAATTTCTAACCCTTGTTAGAGAAGAAAGAAGGTTAGGCAAACAGATATTCAGTTAAGCAAAAAGAGTAGGTAACAGACATACCCATGAATTAAAATGGATGTCTACAAAAGAGCAAAGTAAACATTTTTGTCTCTACTTTATTCAATTTAAACACAGTATTCTAGTCAAATATTAACACCATAGTCAAAATTACACAGATTTCTTTTCTGCCATGGTATAAACTAATACATGATAGGATGATAAAAAAAAATAAAGCATTAAAAATCATAATTGCAAAGAGTCATCTGCTTTCAACTTAAGTGACAACAGGAAAATTGATGAAAATGTCTAATAACCTGCCAATTTTTATTTCTTCATCACTTATGTAATGTTTTAAAATTTGGCTAAAAATGCTATGTTTAGATTCCTTTCTCCAGTTTATCCAAACACACACAAAAAACATAATGTTTTCATGAAACCTCCTTAAAACTATCTCCTCTTCTGGAATCAAACAATGTTATTTCCAAGTGTATGTTTGAGATAGCTATACAATTACTCCATTCTTGAAAATATTCCATTTTAAGATAAATTTTGGAGGTGACAAGCATCATATCACTCTGAAATTTAACAATGAAATATGGCTTATTAAAGCTATGAAATTTCTTTAAACATAGAAAATATTTTATCTTTGATACAGACATTTAAATTACACTTTTTACAACATTTGAGAAAAAAAATTGGTGATTAGTGTATGTTAGAAATTATTTTTAAAATGTTGCTGCTATCAATCCAGTGATTTTTTTTGTTTGACTTTATAAATGCTTCTTTGTTATCCATCAAACTGGGCTATAAATTACCCTTGTGTGTGTGTATATAAAACTGTAAAAGTGCATATAACTGTGATTAAGTAATCAACAAATGCTCTGATTTGGTTTGACTTAGTAAATTACTTTTATCAAAATATGAATTGGAAAATATTTAAATAATTTTGAAAGAAAATATCAGAGGCTACAAATAAAAACAGAAACCAACATTTATCAACTTAAAATTTACTAAATCACTTCTAATGAAATTATAATATATATGAAACTTCAAAAAGTCTAAAAAATAAAGTATTAAAAAAAATGCTTTCTTTCCTGATGGAATTCTGTCTAGACAAAAAATCATTATCTTGGGATTGCTGCTCATCATTTTCATATATTAATTTAACCCTGATTGCCTATTTACATATCTATAAACAACATAGTGACACTCTATAGACAACATAGTGACACTCTATGTTGTTTATAGATATGTAAATCTTACATTCTTTTCAATAATATCCCTTATGAACACTGTATCATTGCTTATAAGATGTATAAATTTAATCTCTTGCTCTTGGACATTTAAGTTGCTTTTAATTCTTGGCTATGACAAGCATTGACCCTATTAATATTCATGGGCAGGTCTCCATGGGCACATATGAATGTTTTCTTTTTTCCATTATATCTCAATTTTTGAAATGAGATTTTTTTCCAGAATAGCAAATACCTTATATTGCTGAAAATGGCAATGCCAGGCAATTCTCAAAAGGAATTTTATAAATTTTATATTTTTAAATTTTGTGAATTTTAAAATGTTTAATAAATTTTATGAATTTCAAAAGTCCACGGGATTTTTTAGACAAGAATACTGGAGTGGGTTGTTGTTTCCTTCTGCAGGGTATCTTCCCTACCCAGGGATCAAACCCATGTCTCTTGTGTCTCCTGCATTGCAGGTGGATTCTTTACCCACTGGTGTTTAATTAAGCACATTTTGGAAAAACTAAACTCATAGAGGTTAAATTAAACACAATTACAATGTAGAAGTTAATTTTATGCATTGACACTCTAGAAGCTAATGTATCCAGTTGATTTATTAATTACAGAAATTGCCACAAGTTATTTTTTAAATAAAATTCCTTAAAGGATAGAAAATAATATTTTTTACTAGAAAAATATATTTGCATAATTATTGTAAAATATCAATTTTGTATGAAAAACAAGAGCCAGAAATATTTCACAATCTCATTTGAATTAGACATGTAAATGTATTGGTTCTGTATGACTAAGGCAATGGACACCACAGTGAAAATATTTATCTTAATATATCAACAATATAAATAGCAATTTTCAGTATGACAATATGTACATTATCAGCAGATAGATCTTACCTCCTATTATTATTCTTAGGTAAAATAATACATTTGAAAATAGTTGCAGTTATTAATAATGGTTATAATTAAGTATCAGTGGCCTACACATTTTTAAAGTCTAAATAATATCTAGTCTTACATTAAATTTAGGTTAATATACGTATAACTCATTAAGTAGATTATTTGTGTGAAGACACAGACTTTAAATCCTCAATTTGAGTTTTGACAGTTACAGAAACCTATGTTACGATCACTCAAATCAAGATTCTCAACAATTATTTAGCCATAAAAAGCTACCTCATGACTCTTTCCAGTCAATTTTCAACTTGAAATAAACTCTTTCTTTAGATTTGACTTGGTTGTCTTTGTTATTTATGCAAATGATATCAAGTAATATGTACTTTTATCTGAGCTTTTTTTACTCATGATGCATTTGAGAGTCACCTGTATTGTTGCATGTATTAGTTGCTCAGTAGCTCAGCTGTGTTCCACTCCTTGTGAACCCATGGATGGTAGCTCACCAGGCTCCTCTGTTCATGGGACTTTCTAGGCAAGAATATTGGAGTAGGTTGCCATTTCCTCCACCAGAGCATCTTGCCGACCCAGTGATGGGACCCATGTCTCTTGTGTATCCTGCATTGGCAGGCAGATACTTTACCATTGAACCACCTAGGAAGCCCCTGCATTTATTAGTACTTTGATTTATGTTTACTGATGAGTATACTTCACTGCATCAATATACCAAAATTTGTTTACTCTTCTGTTAAGGGACATTTGGGTTGTCAGCAGTGTTAAGTCTCTACATATTAAGTATATGTGAAAATCTGGGACATGTAAATTATATTTGTGATAAAACTTACAGCACTATTTTAACATATCTGGCCTAGCCCATGCCATAGGCCCTTTCTCATAACCCAAATGAAAACTTTTAATAACCTGACTGTTCCCTGGTAACTCAGCTAGTAAAGAACCCTCCTACAACACAGGAGACTTTGGTCTGATTCCTAGATCAGGAAGATTCCCTGGAAAAGGGATAGGCTACTCACTCCATAGGCTATGGTTTTTCCAGTAGTCATGTATGGATGTGAGGGTTGAACTATAAAGAAAGCTGAGCACTGAAGAATTGATGCTTTTGAACTATGGTGTTGGAGAAGACTCTTGAGAGTCCCTTGGACTGCAAGGAGATCCAACCAGTTCATCCTAAAGGAGATCAGTCCTGGGTGTTCATTGGAAGGACTGATGCTGAGGCTGAAACTCCAATACTTTGGCCACCTGATATGAAGCACTGACTCATTTGAAAAGACCCTAATGCTGGGAGGGATTGGGGGCAGGAGGAGAAGGGGACGACAGAGGATGAGATGGTTGGATGGCATCACTTACTCAATGGACATGAGTTTGGGTAAACTCCGGCAGTTTGTGATGGACAGGGAGGCCTGGTGTGCTGCAGTTTATGGGGTTGCAAAGAGTCAGACACGACTGAATGATTGAACTGAACTAAACTCACTCCAGTATTCCTGGGCTTCCTTGGTGGCTCAGCTGATAAAGAATCCGCCTGCAATGGGGGAAACCTGGGTTCAGTTCCTGGGGTGGGAAGAGCCCCTGGAGAAGGAAACAGTTACCTACTCCAGTATTCTGGCCTGGAGAGTTCTATAGACTATATAGTTCATGGTATCACAAAGAGTTGGAAATGACTCAGCAACTTTCACTTTCACTACTGTCCATGGCATTGCAAAGAATCAGACAAGACTGAATGAGGAAGCACAGCACAGCACAGCATCATTTGTTTGTTTGATCGGTTGGTTTACAATGTTATTTTCCAATTACTGACCTAGGAATGATTGCACAATAATTCCATCCGATTATCATAGAGGTTTCAAAATGCTCCAAGCTTTATTGATTTTTCAGTCCCAGGTCAGTATGCTATTGGCTTATTGACTCAAGGCAGTTTAGATGTAGGTCTAACAATACATAGAGGTAAGGTAATTAACTCAGTTAATTGTCTACATTGATTAAATACACAGAATAATTGTTCTCCTCTTCAAATAATCTGCATTTTTAAACAGACAAAGGATATAGTTAAAACTAAGATTGCCTCAAGGATCAGGCAATATTTTTCTTCCTGTCTGAGGGAGAAGTCATCTGAAAGGAAATGACTGGAAATAAATGTGCTTGCTTTTGCCTGAGTTGCCGTTAAAGCACTGCTGGCATTTCAACATTCACAACATATTAGGATTTTTTTAATACCTCATCTTCAACACACAACCATATTCATGTATAAATAAGCCTTTTTCATTGCTGCCAGCTGCTGGCTGAGCAGCATTATTTGTTATTAGTGAAGCTGCTGAATCCACATCCTATTGTACTTTCCATAATTTTCTTTGATATGGAAGTTATTGATGGAATTAAATAACTGGTTGCCAAGCAGCAATTCTTAAGAATGTTGAATCAGTCTTATTAAATGGTGTCTCCTTCAAAGAGAACTAATATAAATCAAAGAGATTCTTGAAATTCTGCAAGACAGATTTGTGGATCAATTAGATTAACTGGTCATTGATAAATCTAAATACCAAATCAACACTAGTAATTGTCTTCTTGACAGAAATCATTGAAAACTAGGGTCCGAATTTGATTGAATGAAGGGAAGCTGACACAGTTAAGTAAGTGGTGTTATTTGTTTGTACAGATGTGCAGAAGGAGGCTGAAAGAAAGGGGTTTGGGTTCAGGGATTCCCTCCATGTGGCTTCAAAGCAGACTTGCTGCTTCCAAAAAAACTCCCCCCAATTTTTTTACCTCTGTACTTATTCTTAAAATCCTATAACAGCACAGTGAATTCAGCCCTTAGCAGAGCAATCATTGCTGTCCCTCATTACTTCTCACTCTGATACCAGTCAATGGGTCCTGCTAAGCCATTGGTCGGTGCCTCAGTGGGCTCTGCCCACTGGCAACCAACTGTCAATGAGTGACCTTAGTGGCCCTGCTCAGCCATTGCACAGTGCAGCAGTGGGCCCCACCCACAAGTAACCAACTGTTAAGGAGTGATAGTGAGGAAAAGCAGACAATAGTGGAGTGGTGGCTTTGAGGCAGAGAGTGAGAGGTGTGAGGCTGATGCTGGCCTTCTCCCTGAGGCCCTTCAGCTCACTTGGCATTGGGCTAGTGGGTGAACTGGGGGCCCAAGGACAGGTTGTGGACTGTGACCTGCAGGGATCCAGAACCCTCCCTAAGGTATCCACTAGCCTTGGCCTAGACCTTGAGGCAGAAGTGAAACTCTCCTGCCTTCCTGTCTCTATGACCTAATGGCAGTGGCAGTTTGTCTGGGTCACAGTCTGTGGGAGTTGGTTTCCTCCTACTTTTGAGCAGCTTGAAGAGCCTGAGAGCTAGTTGGTTTGGGTGTCTGGCTCCCTCAGAGATGACAGCTGGGTAGTCTTGGGACCTATCCTGGAGGGAGCTGCCAGCTGAGTTATGCCTTCCCTTAACCAAGACCAGTACCTTGGAGGGTGAAAGTTGTGCCTTGGGACCTTGCCCTTTCTTATCAGGACAGAGAATAGTATTCATTTGGTAGAGATTTACAGGAACATTGTTACTTGACCATGATCTGACTTAGTAAAGGATCTGACATCAAGAAATTTCCAACAATTAACCACACCCCTCAATCACTATTTGTTTTTTTTTTTAAACATGTTTATTATTTATTTATTTTTACTTTACAATATTGTATTGGTTTTGCCATACACCAACATGAATCCACCACGGGTGTACATGTGTTCCCAATCCTGAACCCCCCTCCGGCTTTGTGAAAGCTTTCAGTAACACTGGGGCTCTTAGAGCATGATCCATCCATCTCCTTGCATGGTCCTGTAATAAACTTTTCTCTGTTCCAAACTCTGATGTTTTAGTATTGTTTGGCCTCACTGTATATTGGGCATGCAAACCTTTACGTTTTGGTAACAATTCCTCTACTTCTCTAGGCATTTGTAGACTACTACCATTGATAAACAGTGTTTGCCCATTGCTAGGTGTCATTAATAATGTCAAATCAAGGTAGATAAAAAAAAAACCCTGTAGCTTAATATTCTATTTATGCTTCTAGATTTTTAACCAAGTTGTGCTAAATGACTGGAGAAGGAAACGGCAACCCACTCCAGTATTCCTGCCTGGGAAATCCTAAGGACAGAGGAACCTGGAGGGCTACAGTGCCTGGGGTCGCAAGAGTCAGACACAACTTAACAACTAAACAACAACATACTAAATGATGAAACAACTCAATAAATAATTCTTAAGTCAAATTTTGCATTTCTCAGAAAATGAGAAGCTCACTTAATATTACTTTGTTCTTTCATAGTACTGGCATAAATTCATTCTATTAATAGATGATAGATTTTATAATATAATTCAATTTAATAATGATATATTATTATTTGTTATTTTGAAGATGAATGTTTTTGCATGCATTTAGGCAGAGTTTTTTATTTTAATTTGATTTTGACTCACCAGTCTTGTTCCCTTTCCCTTTAACAGTCAAATAATCTAATGTGTTTAATATAATTCATTCATATATTTATTTCTTTATATTCAAATATGCATGTATTTTTTAACTTTAATGAATGACATTATGCCACAGTTATAATTTTGCATTTTACTTCTTTTACTCAATATATATGTGTATATGTGTGCGTGTGTGTGTCTGTGTATCCTGCTATTCACTGCTGTGATTATGCCATAATGTGCATTCACCATATTCTACATATTTAATTTCAGAAAGATGGAAACATGAATTGTATCTGATACTTTGCTATCATAATCTATGATTAACAATTATATATTTTATATATTTTCTCCTGATGAAAACAAAAATGTCTCTGGGTGCAGTACATGAAAAGATGCTCAACATCAAGACTCAGTGGCTTATTTCATTTATTTTATTTGACTAGAAAGGCATTGCTACCTGCAGTCTACACGGTGGTGGTGATTTAGCCACTAAGTCGAGTCTGACCCTTTTGCAATTGCCTGGAGTGTAGCCCACCAGGCTCCTCTGCCCATGGGACTTTTCAGGCAAGAATACTGAAGTGGGTTGCCATTTCCTCCTCCAAAAGATCTTGCCAACTCAGGGATCAAATCCGTGTCTCCTGCATTGCAGGCAGAGTGAATCACCAGGGAAGCCCCACAGTCTACGTTCTGGAATTTAAATACATGACGCTACACTGGTGCCACACCATAGCTGAAATAAGCATTTTTGTGAGAAATAAACTTTGTTTTTGAGGTTTGTTATTATAGCATAAAATTATGAAAGCTGAATTCATTTATGTTTTGTTCCACATAATTGCTTTTCTTTGCCTATATTTGCCTTACACAAATATAAATATATAGCATATCAGTTTATATATATATATATATATATATAGAGAGAGAGAGAGAGAGAGTATACAAAATTAGATTATTCACAATCCTATAAAGTGGATTTATAATTTTTCATGTTCTGTCCACATTTTAATTTACTTATTAAATTAATAGCTTTTGAATTTAATTTTTTTAGGTTTCAAGAATAATTTCAAAGATAGTACAGAAAATGTCCCTACACTTACAGCTAGTTTCCCTTGTTATGAATACATTATTATGGTTCATTTGTTATAATTAATGAACCATATTGATATGTTCCCTGGTGGCTCAGTGGTAAAAGAACTCACCTGCAAGGTAGGAACCATGGGTTTGATCCCTGGGTTAGGAAGAGCCCCTGGAGAAAGGAAATGGCAACCCACTCCAGTATTTTTGCTTGGGAAATCCTGTGGACAGAGAAACCTAGTGAACTACTGTCCATGGGGTTGGAAAAGAGTCGGACATGACTTAGCAACTGAACAACAAAAACTGATATATTATTCCTAGTCAAAGCCTATTCCTTACTCAGATAGCCTCGTTTTTTAACCAAATGCCATCTTCCAGTTCCAGATTCCTATCCAGGATGCCATATTGCATTCAATAGCCAAATCTCCTTAGGCTTTTGGGATATGATGATTTTTCAGTTTCCATGTTAAAGATAAATTTGAGAAGTTCAATGAATATAAGTCAGATATTTTGTAGACTATTTTTTGTTGGTATTTATCTAATGCCTTTCTTATGTTTCAAATGTAAAGTGGTATTTGAGACCAAAATCAGAGGTACACTATCTTCAGCATGTCATATCAAGGTTGTGTATTATCAATATAACTGATAACTGTTGATATTAATAATGTTAATATTAATCACTTGGCTGAGGTAGTTTTTCAGACATTTCCACTGCAATGTTATTCTTTTATTACCCCATTTCCAGATTATAGTCTTTGGAAAGAAATAACTACAAACAGCCCACACATAAGAAGTTGGAATTCATGCTATACTTCCTTGAAAGCATAGTAGCTATATAAATGATTTGGAATTTTGTAAAGGAAAAAATGTAAGTGCATTTTTTATGCACTTAATTATTTATATCAGCACTGATGTACAGGTAACATTTTATTTTGGTTTATAATCCAATCTACTTTGGTTTTTTGCTCAAATTATTCCATCTTTAGCTACTGGGTGCTCCTTAAGTTGGCTCCTATGGAACTGTCTTTTTGACATATCCCCAGAAGACTCTTAAGAGTCCCTTGTACAGCAAGGAGATCATACCAGACAATCCTAAAGGAAATCAACCCTGAATATTCATTGGAAGGACTGGTGCTGAAGCTGATGCTCCAATTCTTGGCCACCTGAGGCGAAGAGCCAATTCATTGGAAAAGATCCTGATGCTGGGAAAGATTGAGTGCAACAAGAGAAGGGGGCAACAGAGGATGAGATAGTTGGATGACATCACTGACTCAATAGACATGAGTCTGAGCAAACTCTGAGAGATAGTGAAGGACAAGGAAGCCTAGTGTGCTGCAGTCCATGGCATCACAAAGACTCAGATAGGACTTAGTGACTGAACAACAACATCATTGTGCATTTCTCCCTTTCATCCTTTCCTCTTTGCTCCATCCTTTCTTACCATCCTTCATCAGTTCCTCCTTCCCTTCTTTCTTTCCTTCCATCTTTTCCTTTCTTCCTTCCTTCCTTTCTTTGAGTATTTCCTTGATTCCTAACAATGTAAGATGCTCTGATCTTATGCTGTACATTTCTTGCTCTGGTCCTACAATTAGCCTTTCTCCAAGGAACACTGGTTCCATTTATTGTATAATGGGACATCTAAGATGGCAGAGTAGAAGGACGTGAGCTCATCTTCTGTGAAAACTCCAAAATTACAACTCTCTGCTGAGCAACTGTCAACAGGAGAATGTTAGATCCCACCAAAAAAATATACCCCATGTCCAAGGGAAAAGGAGAAGCCCCAGCAAGATGATAGGAGGGGTGAAATTGTATTTAGAATTGTTACATAGTTAGAATAGGAAACAGGAGTTCAGAATGGTGGTGGCTAAAAGACAAGGAAGGAAAAAGACTATGAAAATAGAACAAAGGAAGGTCCAAGGACCAGAGTGAGGACCTCAGGTAGAGAAAACAGCACTCCTGGCTAGCCCAATTTACATAGGGCGGGCTCAGGGGGAGGAAAAAACATATAAAAAGGGGAGCCAAAGGGCCGGAAGTCTCTCTCTCCCATGCTTACTCATTCTCTCTCTCTCTTCTCTTCGTGTCCTTTGGATCAGCATGCCCTCATGTCTCGAGGATGTATTTTCCTGTATTTTCTAAATAACTCTGATCTCTCCAAGAAGTATAACACAGACTGTCTGAGAGTTGTGATGTGCCAAGGGCTTTAACGTCCTTTGCTGCAAAGTTTTGTTGAGATGAGACAGAACTGAGGAGATTGCACTCCTCTGACAATATCAAACCCCACTACCACCAGAGAAGATCGGAGGGCTCAAACAAAACATTGTGTGCACCAGGAAACTCCACAGAGACTGACCCAGACCTACCTTTGCGTGTTTGAGTGTTTCCTATGGAGGTATGGGTCAGCAGTGGCCTGACACAGGGGCAGGGACTCTGGGTGCAGCAGACCTGGGTGTGGCATAAGCCCTCTTGGAAGAGGTCACCATTAACCCCACATACAGCCACCAGAACTTACACAGGAATGCGAAAACAGAATCTTGGAGGGCACAAGTAGAAATATGGTTCTTGCACCAGGAACCAGAAGAAAGGAGCAGTGACTCCAAAGAGACAGACCCAGACTTGCCTGTGAGTGTCCAGGAGTCTCCAGTGTAGGCATGGGTTGTGGTGGCTTGCTGAGGTCAGGAGCACTGAGTATAGCAGTGCATGTTTAGGACGTTTTGAAAGAAGTCTCTATCTCCAAGATAGATTGGCCTCAGGTCATAAAACAGAGAGGGAACACTAATCCCACCATCAACAGAAAATTGGATTAAAGATTTACTGAGCACGGCCCCGCCCATCAGAACAAGATCCATTACCCCTCACTCAGTCTATCACATCAGGAAGCTTCCATTAGCCTCTTATCCTTACCTATCAGAGGGCATATAGAAAGAAAATCAAAGACACAGAAAACTTATCAAACTAATAACATGGACCACAGCCTTCTCTAATTCAAGGAAACCATGAGTCCTGTCTTGTTCAGTTCAGTTCAGTCGCTCAAACGTGTCTGACTCTTTGCGACCCCATGAATTGCAGCACGACAGGACTCCTTGTCCATCACCAACTCCGGAGTTCACCCAAATTCACATCCATCGAGTCAGTGATGCCATCCAGCCATCTCATCGTCTGTTGTCCCCTTCTTCTCTTGCCCCCAATCCCTCCCACCATCAGAATCTTTTCCGGTGAGTCAACTCTTCACACGAGGTGGCCAAAGTACTGGAGTTTCAGCTTTAGCAGCTTTCCTTCCAAAGAACATCCAGGACTGATCTCCTTCAGAATGGATTGATTGGATCTCCTTGCAGTCCAAGGGACTCTCAAGAGTCTTCTTCAGCACCACAGTTCAAAACCAATTCTTCAGTGCTCAACTTTCTTCACAGTCCAACTCTCACATCTATACATGACTACTGGGAAAACCATAGCCTTGACTAGATGGACCTTTGTTGGCCAGGTAATATCTCTGCTTTTCAATATGCTATCTAGGTTGGTCATAACTTTCCTTCCAAGGGGCAAGTGTCTTTTAATTTCATGGCTGCAATCACCATCTGAAGTGATTTTGGAGCCCCCCCAAAATAAAGTATGACACTGTTTCCACTGTTTCCACATCTATTTGCATGAAGTGATGGGACCAGATGCCATGCTCTTCGTTTTCTGAATGTTGAGCTTTAAGCCAACTTTTTAACTCTTCACTTTCACTTTCATCAAGAGGCCTTTTAGTTCCTCTTCACTTTCTGCCATAAGGGTGGTGTCATCTGCATATCTGAGGTTATTGATATTTCTCCCGGCAATCTTGATTCCAGCTTGTGCTTCTTCCAGCCCAGCATTTCTCATGATGTACTCTGCATGTATGTTAAATAAGCAGGGTGACAATATACAACCTTGATGTACTCCTTTTCCTATTTGGAACCAGTCTGTTGTTCCATGCCTGGTTCTAACTGTTGCTTCCTGACATGCATATTCGTTTCTCAAGAGGCATGTCAGGTACTCTGTTATTCCCATGTCTTCCAGAACTTTCCACAATTTATTGTGATCCACGAAGTCAAAAGCTTTGGTATAGTCAATAAAGCAGAAATAGATGTTTTTCTGGAACTCTTTTGCTTTTTCGATGATCCAGCAGATGTCGGCAATTTGATCTCTGATTCCTCTGCCTTTTCTAAAACTAGCTTGAACATCTGGAAGTTCATGATTCACATATTGCTGAAGCCTGGCTTGAAGAATTTTAAGCATCACTTTACTAGCATGTGAGATGAGTGCAATTGTGTGGTAGTTTGAGCAATCTTTGGCATTGCCTTTCTTTGGGATTGGAATGAAAACTGACCTTTTCCAGTCCTGTGGCCACTGTTGACTTTTCCAAATTTGCTGGTTATTGAGTGAAAAACTTTCACAGCATCATCTTTCAGGATTTGAAATAGCTCAACTGGAATTCCATCACCTCCACTAGCTTTGTTCGTAGTGATGCTTCTTAAGGCCCACTTGACTTCCTATTGTAGGATATCTGGCTCTAGGTGAGTGATCACACCATCGTGATTATCTTGGTCGTGAGGACCTTTTTTGTACAGTTCTGTGCATTCTTGCCACCTCTTCTTAATATCTTCTGCTTCTGTTAGGTCCATACCATTTCTGTCCTTTTTTGAGCCCATTTTTGCATGAAGTGTTCCCTTGGTATCTCTAATTTTCTTGAAAAAATCTCTAGTCTTTCCCATTCTGTTGTTTTCCTCTATTTCTTTGCATTGATCACTGAAGAAGGCTTTCTTATCTTTCCTTGCTATTCTTTGGGACTCTTCATTCAGATGCTTATATCTTTCCTTTTCTCCTTTGCTTTTCACTTCTCTTCTTTTCACAACCATTTGTAAGGCCTCCCCAGACAGCCCTTTTCCTTTTTTGTATTTCTTTTCCATGAAGATGGTCTTGATCCCTGTCTCCTTTACAATGTCATGAACCTCATTCCATAGTTCATCAGGCACTCTATCAGATCTAGTCCCTTAAATTGATTTCCCACTTCCACTGTATAATCATAAGGAATTTGATTTAGGTAATACCTGAATGGTCTAGTGGTTTTCCCTACTTTCTTCAATTTAAGTCTGAATTTGACAATAAGTTCATGATCTGAGCCACAGTCAGCTCCTGGTCTTGTTTTTGCTCACTGTATAGAGTTTCTCCATCTTTGGCTTCAAAGAATATAATCAATTTGATTTCGGTATTGACCATCTGGTGATGTCCATGTGTAGAGTCTTTTCTTGTGTTGTTGGAAGAAGGTTTTTGCTATGACCAGTGCATTCTACTGACAAAATTCTATTAGCCTTTTCCCTGTTTCATTCTGTATTCCAAGGCCAAATTTGCCTGTCACCCAAGACAGACCAGTTATGATGGAGAATTCTGGCTAAACTTGGTTCACTGGAGAAGGGAATGGCAAACCACTTCAGTTTTCTTGGCTTAAAAAC
The DNA here is from genome assembly GCF_014754425.2 of Oryx dammah. NCBI lineage: Eukaryota > Metazoa > Chordata > Mammalia > Artiodactyla > Bovidae > Oryx > Oryx dammah. The sequence goes on from NW_024070186.1 coordinate 143,540,632, forward strand.
TCCATGAACAGTATTTAAAGGCAAAAAGATAGGACACTGAATGATGAACTCCCCAGGTTGATAGGTGACCAGTATGGTACTGGAGATCAGTGGAAAAATACCTCCAGAAAGAATGAAGTGATGGAGCCAAAGCAAAAGCAACACCCAGTTGTAGATGTGACTGGTGATGGAAGTAAAATCCAATACTGTAAATAGCAATATTGCATAGGAACCTGGAATGTTAGGTCCATGAATCAAGGCAAATTCGAAGTGGTCAAACAGGAGAAGACAACAGTGAATATCAACATTTGAGGCATCAGTGAATGAAAATGGACTGGATTGGGCAAATTTAACTCACATTACTATTATATCTATTACTGTGGGCAAGAATCCCTTATAAGAAATGGAGTAGCCCTAATACTTAACAAGAAAGTTCAAAGAACAGTTCTTGGGTGCAATCTCAAAAATGACAGAATGATCTCTGTTCATTTCCAAGGCAAATCATTCAGTATCACAGTAATACAAATCTATGTGCTAGCAAATAATGCTGAAGAGCTTGAAGTTGAACCATTCTATGAAGACCTACAAGGCCTTCTAGAACTAGCACTCAACAAATGTGTCCTTTTCATTATAGGGGACTGGAATACAAAAGTAATAAATAAAGAGATACCTGGAGTAACAAGCAAATTTGGCCTTGGAGTACAGAATGAAACAGGGAAAAGGCTAACTGAGTTTTGCCCAGAGAATGCACTGGTCGTAGCAAACACTCTCTTCTAACAATACAGGAGAAGACTCTACACATGGAAATCACCAGATAGTCAATACCAAAATCAGATTGACAATGTTCTTTGCAGCCAAGGATGTAAAAGCTCTGTATAGTCTGCCAAAACAAGACTGGGAGCTGACTGTGCTCAGATCATGCACTGCTTATTGCCCAATTCAGACTTAAACTGAAGAAAGTAGGGAAAACCACTAGATCATTCAGATATCACCTAAATTGAATCTTTGATGATTATACAGTGAAAGTGTGAAATAGATTCAAGGGATTAGATCTGACAGAATGCCTGAAGAACTATGGATGATATTGTACAGGATGCGGTGATCAAGACTATCCCCCCAAAAAAAGAAATGCAAAAAGGCAAAATGGCTGTCTGAGGAGGACTTAGGAATAGCTGAGAAAATAAAAGAAGCTAAAGGCAAAAGAGAAAAGGAAAGATATACCCATTTGAATGTAGATTTCCAAAGAGTAGCAAAGAGATAAGAAAGTCTTTCTCAGTGATCAGTGCAAAGAAATAGAGGAAAACAATTCAATGGGAAAGACTAGAGAGGTCTTCAAGTGTATTAGAAATATCAAAGGAATATAGGTAGGAATATTTCATGCAAAAATGGGCACAGTAAAGGACAGAAATGGTATGGACTTAAAACAAGTAGAAGATACTAAGAAGAGGTGGCAAGAATACACAGAAGAAATATACAAAAAAGATCTTCATGAAAAAAAAAAAAAAAAGATCTTCATGACCCAGATAACCATGATGGTGTGATCACTCACCTAGAGACAGATATCCTGGAATTCAAAGTCAAGTGGGCCTTTGAAATCATCACTACGAACAAAGCTAGTGGAGGTGATGGAATTCCAGTTGAGCTATTTCAAATCCAAAGATATGATACAGTGAAAGTGCTGCACTCAATATGCCAACAAATTAGGAACACTCAGCAGTGGCCACAAGACTGGAAAAGGTCAGTTTTCATTCCAATCCCAAAGAAAGGCAATGTCAAAGAATGCTCAAAGTACAGCACACTTACACTCATCTCACAGGCTAGCAAAGTAATGTTCAAAATCCTTCAAGTCAGGCTTCAATAGTATGTGAACAGTGAATTTCCAGATGTTCAAGCTGGATTTAGAAAAGGCAGAGCAAGCAGAGATGAAATTGCTAACATCTGTTAGATACTCAAAAAAGCAAGCAAGAGAAAAAGAAAATATCTACTTCTGCTTTATTGACTACACCAAAGCCTTTGACTGTGTGGATCACAAAAACTATGGGACGTTCTTAAACAGATGGGAATACCAGACCACCTTACCTGTCTGCTGAGAAATCTATATCCAGGTCAAGAAGCAAGAGTTAGAACTAGGTATGAAACTACAGACTGGTTCCAAATCGAGAAAGGAGTACATCAAGGTTATATATTTCACTCTGCTTATTTAACTTATATGCAGAGTTCATCATGTGAAATGCCATGCTGGATGAAGCACAACTGAAAGCAAGATTGCTTGGAGAAATATCAATAACCTCAGATATGCAGAGAAACCACCCTTACGGCAGAAAGTGAAGAAGAACTAAAGAGACTCTTGATGAAAGTTAAAGAGGAGATTGAAAATGTTGGCTTAAAACTTAACTTGCAGAAAGTTAAGATCATGGCATCCAGTCCCATCACTTCATGGCAAATGGATGGGAAAACAATGGAAATAGTGAGAGAGTTTATTTTGAGGGGCTCCAAAATAACTGCAGATTGTGACTGCAGCCATGAAATTAAAAGACTCTTGCACCTTTGAAGAAATGCTACAACCAACCTAGATAGCATATTAAAAAGCAGAGTCATTACTTTGCTTTAGATGAAGGTCCATCTAGTCAAAGCTATGGTTTTTCCAGTAGTCATGTATGGATATGAGAGTTGGACTACAAAGAAAGCCGAATGCCAAAGACTTGATGTTTTTGAACTGTGGAGTTGGAGAAACCTCTTGAGATTCCTTTGGACTGAAAGGAGATCTGACCAGTCTATCCTAAAGGCAATCAGTCCTGAATATTCATTGAAAGGACTGACGCTGAAGCTGAAGATTCAATACTTTGGCTACTTGATGATAAGAACTGACTTCTTGGAAAAGTCCCTGATGCTGGGAAAGATTGAAGGTGGGATGAGAAGGGGACTACAGAAGATGAGATGGTTGGATGGCATCATCGACTCGATGGACATAAGTTTGAGTAAGCTCTGGGAGTAGGTGATGGACAGGGAAGCCTGGCCTGCTACAATCAACAGGGTCACCAGTCGGACCTGACAGAGTGACTGAACTGAGAAGTGCCACCTTCCCCCCAAAAAAGAAACAGACATAGTTTCCAGATATTGCATCTAATCAGTTCAATTCAGTCTCAGTTGTCTCTCAGTTCAAAAGCCTCGGTTCAAAAGCATCAGTTCTGCTATAGTAAGAACATGAAGGCATACACATAACCTGTATGTATACACATATCTATACATAGTTTGGTTGGTTGGATACATATTTTGGATGGATGGATGGCATCACTGACTCTATGGACATGAGTCTGAGCAAGCTCCGGGAGTTGGTGATGGACTGGGAAGCCTAGCATACTGCAGTCCATTTGGTCACAAAGAGTTAGACAGGAGTGAGTGACTCAACTGAACTGATACATATTTTATATGCAACCAAGGAAATGGCAACCCACTCCAGTACTCTTGTCTGGAAAATCCCATGGAGAGAGGAGCCTGGTAGGCTACAGTCTATGGGGTTGCAAAGAGTCGGACACAACTGAGCGACTTCACTCATTCACTCATACCTATATTAAGCTACTCAGAGCTTCATAGTAATGTTTGTGATTTTAATCCATTATCACTTGGATGACTTTAGCCTCTTGCCCTTACTCTATAATATCGTTCATTTTTTACTTTAATTTTATAACTCCACTTATTACCCATTTTTTTTCAGGTCAGCATGATTTCCCTGACCCCTTTCAGTGAGATTCTTTCAAACATTTGTGATACAGTTAGGATGTTTTTTCATATTCTGCATTTTATTCTGGAATTCCCCAGACAGCTTAAATGATGTATATTAAATTTTCCTGCGCTAAAGTTCACTCTTTATGCCATAAAGTTTAATGAGTTTTGACAAAGGCATGGTGCCATGTATCCACAGTTATAGTATCATACAGAAAAGTTTCACCATAGTAAAAAAATCTCCTGTGCTTCATCTACTCATCAAACTTACCCTGTTCCACTGAACCCTTGAAAACTAATGATGTGTTTAACATCTGTATATTTTGGCTTTTTCAGAATATCATAAAATTGGAATTGTACAATATGTAACTCTTTCAGACTGTGATACTTCACTTAGCAACATGCATTTAAGATTAAATCATGTCTCTTGTGGCTTGATAGCTTATTTATATTAATAAATAAAGCTATTCAGTCTTATGGATACACATAGTTTGTTTATCCACTTACCAACTGAAGGTATCATGGTTGCTTCCAGATTTTGATGATTATGAATAAAGCTGCTATAAATACTTGTATACATACTTATATGTGATATCTTTTTTTAAAATTAGTTTTCTAAATATCTGGAAATGAGTGAGTATAGTAAAACTATTTTCCTCTTTGTAAGAAGTTCCCCAACTCTTTTCTAGAGTTGTGGTAGATTAAATAATGGTCATCAAAGATTCATAAGAAGTATAAATATTTTTCTTGTATCATTAAACTACAATATTGCAAGCAAGTGAATGACAACTTATAAATTTAAGGAATTTTGCACAGTTTTAATTATGAATACAATAGAATATATATTTGTGGATTTTACAACTGTTTTTAGAGCAGTTTTAGGTTCACCACAAAATAAATAAGAGCAGAGATTTTTAATTTATCTGCTACCCCCACTTATGCATGTGTGTGTGTGTTAGTCACTCAGTCATGTCTGACTCTCTGTTAACCCATGGATTGCAGCTCACCAGGCTTCTCTGTCCATGGAATTCTCCAGGCAAGAATATTGGAGTGGGTTGCCATTTCCTTCTCCAATGTGAATTTTAGTAGTAGTAGTTTAGTCACTAAGTTGTGTCTGCCTCTTGCAACCCCACAGACTGTAGCACATCAGGCTCCTCTGTCCATGGGATTCTCCAGGCAAGAACACTGGAGTGGGTTGTCATTTCCTTCTCCCCAACTTGTGCATAGCCTCCCTTATTATCAACACCTCCCACCAAAATAGTATACTTGTTATCAAGGATGAACCCACAATGAGACATTATAATCACTCAAATACATAATTTGTTATAGGATTCTCACTTGATTTTATACATTCTATGGGTTTGAACAAATGCATAAAGACATGTTGCCTAACAACACAGGAGATGTAAGAGACACTGGTTAGATCCCTTGGATTACAAGATCCCCTGGAGGAGGGCATGACAATCTACTCCAGTATTCTTTCCTGGTGAATCCCATAGACAGAGGAGCCTGGTGGATTAGAGTGCATAAGGTCACAAAGAGTGGGACACAACTGAAGCAATTTAGCATGCACACAAAGACATGCACCTGATATGATAACATTAAAAGCATTTTCACTCCCCCAAGAATCTTTGGCTCTCAACCTATTCATTCCTTGTCCTATAAACACTGATCTTTTTATTGTTGCAGCAGTCTTGCCTCTCCAGAATGTTAGTTGGAATTATATAGTATGTAGCTATCTAGAATAGACTTTTTTTCACTTCAGTCAATTTAGTCAATCAGTTATGTCTAACTATCTGCTGCCTCATGGACTGAAGCACCCCAGGCTTCCCTGTCCATCACCAACCCCTGGAGCTTCTTCATACTCATGTCCATCTAGTCAGTCATACCATCCAATCATCTCATCCTCTGTTGTCCCCTACTCCTCCTGCATTCAATCTTTCCCAGCATCAGGGTCTTTTTCACATCAGGTACTTTGGGACTTCAGCTTCAGCATCAGTCCTTCCAATGAATATTCAGAACTGATTTCCTTTAGGATGGATTGGTTGGATCTCCTTGGAGTCCAAGGGATTCTCAAGAGTCTCTTAACACCACAGATCAAAAGCACCAATTCTCTGGCTCTCAGCTTTCATTATAGTCCAATTCTCACATCCATACATGACTACAGGAAAAACCATAGCTTTGACTAGATGAACTTATGTTGGCAAAGTAATATCTCTGCTTTTTAATATGCTGTCTAGCTTGGTCATAGCTTTTCTTCCAAGGTGCAAGTACCTTTTACTTTCATGGCTGCAGTCACCATCTGCAGTGATTTTGGAGATCAAGGAAATAAAGTCTGTCACTGTTTCCACTGTTTCTCCATCAATTTGCCATGAAGTGATGGGACTGGATGACATGATCTTTGTTTTTTGAATCTTGAATTTTAAGCCAACTTTTTCACTCTCTACTTTCACTTTCATTAAGAGGCTTTTTAGCTCCTCTTCACTTTCTGCCATAAGGGTGGTGTCATCCGCATATCTGAGGTTAATGATATTTCTCCCAGCAATTTTGATTCCAGCTTGTGCTTCATCCAGCAGAGCATTTTGCATGATGTACACTGCATGTAAGTTAAATAAGCAGGATGATAATATACAGCCTTGACATACTCCTCTCCCACTTTTGAACTAGTCTGTTGTTCCGTGTCCAATTCTAACTGTTGCTTCTTGATCTGTGTACAGATTTCTCAGGAGGCAGGTAAGGTAGTCAGGTGTTCCCATCTCTTTAAGAATTTTTGGTAGTTTGTTGTGATCCACACAGTCAAAGGCTTTGGTGTAGTCAATAAAGCAGAACCAGCAGTTTTCCTGGAATTCTCTTTCTTTGCCTATGATCAAACGGATGTTGGCACCTTATCTCTTGTTCTCCATCTTTTCCACTTAATAATTTGCATTTAACTTTCCTTCATGTCTTTTTTTATGGCTTTATTGCCCATTTCTTTTCAGCAGTGAATAATATTCCATTGTCTGTGAGTACCACAGTTTTTTGATCCATTCAGTACTAGAGGGCATCTTCCAAGTTTGGGCAATTATGAATAAAGCTGTTGAAAACCTGTGTGAATATTTTCCCCCCATAGGCATCCGTTTTCAAGTCCTTTGGTAAATACCAAAGAATGAGATTGCCCTTGATGTGTTAGAAGTATATTTAATTTTGGAAGAAATCACCAAACTGTCTTTCAAACTGGCTGCACTTTTTCACATTACCACCCAGCAAAGAATGACAATTTCTGTTCTATAGCCTCACTAGCATTTGGTCATATCAATGTCCCAGGTTTTGGACATTCTAATAGATGTGCAATGGGTTGTTTTATTTTGATATTGAGTTGCATCAGCTGTTTGTATATTTTGGAGATTAATCCTTTGTCAGTTGCTTTGTTTGCAAATATTTTCCTCCATTCTTCTGAGGGATGTCTTTTCTGTTTTGTTTATGGTTGCATTTGCTGTGTAAATGCTTTTGAGCTTATTTAGGTCCTGTTAATTTAATTTTGTTTTTATTTTCGTTACTCCATGTGGTGGATAAAAAGATCTCGCTGGAATTTATGTTGGAGAGTCTTCTGATTGTGTTTTACTCTAAGAGTTTTATAGTATTTGGCCTGGCATTTAGGTCTTTAGGAGAAGGAAATGGCAACCCACTCCAGTACTCTTGCCTGGAAAATCCCATGGACAGAGGAGCCTGATGGGCTGCAGTCCTTGGGGTCGCAAAGAGTTGGACACGACTGAGCAACTTCACTTCACTTAGGTCTTTAATCCATTTCGAATTTATTTTTGTGTATGGTGTTAGGGAACTGTTGTAATTTTATTCTTTACACGTAGCTGTGTGGTTTTCACAGTACCACACATTGAAGAGACTGTCTTTTCTCCACTGTATATTCTTGACCCTTTAATTTAGAAAATGAAACACTAAATTATACATTAAATCAAACAGTAAAACAACCTTATTCCAGATTATGTAAAGTATAAAAAGAAATGCTGTGGCAACATTGTAAAAAAATTGGCAAAATGCATAAATTATTTTGTTTTTAAATTAGGAAGTATTTTAAATGTTATGATTAAAAATTAAATTATTTATTACATATTAATATTAGTCTTTTATGATTATATTACAACTAAAAATAGAATATTGTATTTTAAATTTACATAAGACAAATAAAACATTACCATCAAAGTTCATCTCAGGATGGATTAAGTATCTATTAGCAACATAAACATTGATGCAACTCACCTAAGATTCCTCAGAGATTAGGCAAAAACATGGACTTCACTGGTGACTCACTGTTAAATAATTCACCCACCAATGCAGAAGATGTTCAATTCCTGGACTAGGAAGATCCCTTAGAGAAGGTGTGAGAAATCCATGGACAGAGAATCCTGGCAGGTTACAGTCCAAGGGATTGCAAAAGCATCAGACATGAATTAGTAACTAAACAGCAATAACAACAAGCAACAATATATGCAAAATAAAATATTTTCAGAAAAAGTTTAAGTGATTTCACAATGGTGATTATGCCTTTTTATGCAATACCTAATATATGTCCTTCCAACTAGAAATAAACTAGAATATTTGTATAAAAGAATGTAAAAGCTACAAAGAGAAACTGCCATCTGACTAATTTGTTTCCATGATATTTCCATTGAGCAGTGGGTAAACTTATAAATGTACAATGTTCTGGGTTACACATAGTAACTAATGTTATAAATAATCATTAATAACTAAAAGCACAAGAATATGCTTAGAGACGTCAATTTTCCAACTAAATCTTTAAAGTTTGAATCTTAATTGCTCTGGCTACTAAAGATTTTGGCAGTGCCACCTTGAATTAAATTTGTATTTTACCCATTTCTTTATAAGAAGAGATAATAATTTCATAGTAACAAGTAAGTATTGGAAAAAAACAGATGAAATCAACTTTGATTTATGTTTATAGAAAGAAATACATGCATCATATACATTTTTAAGGTGATATTCAAAGCAAATTACTTGAAGTAATTTGTATAAACACCTGTTGATCTTGAAAGATAAAGTTATCACCTATCTTTTTAAACAGCATTAAAGTATAAGTTCTGAAATGCTGGTGTTTATTGGTCAGTTGTACAGTATTCACAATTACATATATTTGTTGACACTATATCCACTCACTATCAATACAGTTAAGTTCAGTCGCTCAGTCGTGTGGACTCTTTGCGACCCCATGTACCGAGCAAGCCAGCCCTCTCTGTCCATCCCCAACTACCAGAGTTCACTCAAATTCATGTCCATTGAGTTGGTGATGCCATCCAAGTATCTCATCTTCTGTCATCCCCTTCTCCTCCTGTCTTCAATCTTTCTCAGCCTCAGGGTCTTTTCAAATTAGTCAGCTCTTCATATGAGGCGGCCAGGGCATTGGAGTTTCGACTTCAGCATCAGTCCTTCCATAGAATACCCAGGACTGATGTCCTTTAGAATGGACTGGTTGGATCGCCTTTCAGTCCAAGGGACTCTCAAGAGTCTTCTCCAACACGACAGTTCAAAAGCATCAATACTTCAGCACTCAGCTTCCTTTATAGTCCAACCCTCACATCCATACATGATTACTGGAAAAACCATAGCCTTGATTAAATGGACATTTGTTGGCAAAGTAATATCTCTGCTTTTTAATATGCTGTCTAGGTTGGTCATAACTTTTCTCCCAAGGAGGAAGTGTCTTTTAATTTCATGGCTGCAGTCACAATTTGCAGTGATTTTGGAGCCCCACAAAAAATAAAGTCTGTCACTGTTTCCACTGTTTCCCCATCTATTTGCCATGAAGTGATGGGACTGGATGCCATGATCTTTGTTTTCTAAATGTTGAGCTTTGGTGGCTCAGGTGGTAAAGCGTCTGTCTACAATGCGGGAGACCCAGGTTTGAGCCCTGGATTGGGAAGATCACCTGGAGAAGGAAATGGCAATCCACTCCAATACTATTGTCTGGAAAATCCCATGGACAGAGGAGCCTGGTAAGCTACAGTCTATGGGGTCGCAAAGAGTCAGACACGACTGAACGACTTCACTCACTCACTAACCCAACTTTTTCCCTCTCCTCTTTTACTTTCATCAAGAAGCTCTTTAGTTCTTCTTCACTTTCTGCCATAAGGGTGGTGTCATCTTCATATCCAAGGTTATTGATATTTCTCCCAGAAATCTTGATTCCAGCTTGGGCTTCATCCAGCCCAGTGTTTCTCGTGATATAATCTGCATGTAAGTTAAGTAAGCAGGGTGACAATATACAGCCTTGACATACTCCTTTTCCTATTTGAAACCAGTCTGTTTTTCCATGTCCAGTTCTAACTGTTGCTTCCTGACATGCATACAGATTTCTCAAGAAGCATATCAACTGGTCTGGTATTCCCATCTCTTTCAGAATTTTCCAGTTTGTTGTGATCCACACAGTCAAAGGCTTTGGCATAGTCAATAAAGCAGAAATGCATGTTTTTCTAGAACTGTCTTGCTTTTTCCATGATCCAGTGGATGTTGGCAATTTGATCTCTGGTTCCTCTGCCTTTTATAAAACCAGCTTGAACATTTGGAAGTTCATTGTTCAAGTTTGGCATGAAGAATTCTGAACATTGCTTTACTAGCATGTGAGATGAATGCAATTGTGCAGTAATATAGCATTCTTTGGCAATGCTTTTCTTAGGAATTGGAATTAAAACTGATATTTTCCAGTCCTGTGGCCACTGCTGAGTTTTCCAAATTTGCTGACATGTTGAGTGCAACACTTTCATGGCATCATCTTTTAGGATTTGAAATAGCTCAACTGGAATTCTATCACCTCCACTAGCTTTGTTTGTAGTGATGCTTCCTAAGCCCACTTGATTTCACATTCCAAGATGTTTGTCTCCAGGTGAGTGGTCGCACCATCTCATGAAGATCTTTTTGTATATTTCTGTGTATTCTTGCTACCTCTTCTTAATATCTTCTGCTTCTGTTAAGTCCATACAAGTTCTTTCATTTATTGAGCATATCTTTTCATGAAATGTTCCCTTGATATCTCTAATTTTCTTGAAGCGATCTCTAGACTTTCCCATTCTATTGCTGTCCTCTAACTCTTTGCATTGGTCACTGAGGAATGTTTTCTTATCTTTCCTTGCTATTCGTTGGAACTCTGCATTCAAATGGGTATATCTTTCCTTTTCTCCTTTGCTTTTCACTTCTCTTATTTTCACAATTATTCATAAGGCCTCCCCAGACAGTCATTTTGCTTTTTTGCATTTCTTTTCTTGGGATTGATCTTGTTCCCTGTCTCCTATACAATGTCATGAACCCCTGTCCATAGTTCATCAGGCATTCTGTCTATCAGATCTAGTCCCTTAAACCCATTTCTCACTTCTATTGTATAATCATAAGGGATTTGATTTAGGTCGTACCTGAATTGTAGGGAGGCCTGGCATGCTGCAATTCATGGTGTCGCAAAGAGTCGGACACGACTGAGTGACTGAACTGAACTGAACTGAATGGTCTAGTGATTTTCCCTACTTTCTTCAATTTAAGTCTGAATTTGGCAATAAGGAGTTCATTATCTGAGCCACAGTCAGCTCCCAGTCTTGTTTTTGCTGACTGAATAGAGCTTCTCCATCTTTGACTGCAAATAATATAATCAATCTGATTTCAGTTTTGACCATATGGTGACATACATGTGTAGAGTCTTCTGTTGTGTTGTTGGAAAAGGGTGTTTTCTATGACCAGTGTGTTCTCTTGGCAAAACTCTTACCCTTTGCCCTGCTTCATTCTGTGCTCCAAGGCCAAATTTGCCTGTTACTCCAGGTGTTTCTTGACTTTCTACTTTTTGCATTCCAGCCCCCTACGATGAAAAGGACATCTTTTTTTTGGGTGTCAGTTCCAAAAGTTCTTGTACATCTTCATAGAACCCCTCATATTCACCTTCTTCTGCACTACTGGTCAGGGTATAGCCTTGGATTGCCATGATATTGAATGGTTTGCCTTGGAAACTAACAGAGTTCATTCTGTCTTTTTTGAGTTTGCATACAAGTACTGCATTTCAGATTCTTTTGTTGACTATGATGGCTACTCCATTGCTTCTAAGGAATTCTTGCCCACAGTATAGATATAATGGTCATCTGAGTTAAATTCACCCGTTCCAGTCCATTTTAGTTTGCTGATTCCTAGAACATTAACATTCACTCTTGCCATCTCCTGTTTGACCACTTCCAATTGGCCTTTATTCATGGACATAGCGTTCAGGTTTGTATGCAATATTACTCTTTACAGCGTCGGACCATAGAATTACTTTAATTTGAACCTATGATTTCAACTAAATATCTTTACTGTTACTCCCCAAATTGACTACATTTGAAAGCTTATTTTTATTAGTATCTTTAAAATTTAAATTAACCAAAATGAAAATAAAATTAATTGCACAAATGGGCCTTTATTTTATTATAATAATATGTAGAGCTGTAAGACATTATATGTTCATTACATTGCTAACTTAGGAAAAGTAAAATGTAGAAAAGTTAGTTTTTTAATAGGAAAATATCACAATTAATTTTTCTTATAATTTTGTTTGTCTATCCAAATTACAGGTTCACTGCAAAGAAGTTATTATAATGTGAATAGAAAAATAGAGATATCTGAAATTCTCAGAAGATGGCTCAAGAAAGCATAAAGAACTAGAATTTAAAAAATTGAAGACAAAAGAGAATTCTGAGGTAAAATGACAAAATATATACTGTGGCATAGGCCTGATTAGTTCATAATACTGTTTCTTATAAAGAATGATATATAATTACCTATGAATAAGAATATTATTAGGATAGTTTAATCTTGATTTAACATTCAGTTTTTACAGTTTTACAAATCATAATTTCCATATAATTTTAATAAATGTGTGATACACATGTTTATATAACCATAATTTTTGAGTCAAATGATATGGATGAGGGACAGCTATGAACAATATCTGGGTCAGATTGTCTCAAAGTGTTTAGGTTCAAATTGCATTTTATTTTACATTAATTCTTTATTTATCTAGGTAACTTACTAATAATTACATTAATATTAAAATATTAACAGCTGGGTAATAATTGTTTTTATAAAACTTAATATTTTATAGGTTAGTATGATACTTAGAAAATGCTAAAAAAATACAGTAGCCAAATATTTAGTTAAAAATATTATGAACTTAAGAAATACATGAAACCATTGATCATTATGAGATACAATAACAAATTAAGCTCTATGTTAATTTAGTTGTGGGCTTCCTTGGTGGCTAAGTGGTAAAGAATCTGCCTGCCAATGCGGGAAATACAGGATCAATCCTTAGGTCAGGAAGATCCCCTGGAGAAGGAAATGGAAACCCATTCCAATATTCTTGCCTGTGAAATTCCATAGACAGAGGAGCTTGGAGGGCTAGAGTTTGTGGGGTTGCAGAAGAGTCAGACATGACTTAGTGACTAAACAACAACAACAAAATTAATATATTTACATTTTCATTGTAATTTTCTTATTTCTTTTCTGTTACTCTGTTCTTTTCCCTACTTTCTTCAATTTAAGTATGAATACGGCAATAAGGAGCTCATGATCAGAGCCATAGTCAGAGCCTGATCTTGTTTTTTTCTGACTGTATAGAGCTTCTCCATCTTTGGCTGCAAAGAATATAATCAATCTGATTTCAGTGTTGACCATCTGGTGATGTCCATGTGTAGAGTCTTCTCTTGTGTTGTTGGGAAAGGGGGTTTGCTATAACCAGTGTGTTCTCTTGGCAAAAGTCTGTTAGCTTTTGCTCTACTTCATTCTGTATTCCAAGGCCAAATTTGCCTGTTACTCCAAGTTTTTCTTGACTTCCTGCTTTTGCATTCCAGTCCCCTATAATGAAAAGGACATCTTTTTTGGGTGTTAGATCTAAAAGGTCTTGTAGGTCTTCATAGAATCATTCAACTTCAGCTTCTTCAGGGTTACTGGTTAGGGCCGAGACTTGGATTACTATGATATTGAATGGTTTGCCATGAAAATGAACAGAGATCATTCTGTTGTTTTTGAGATTGCATCCAAGTACTGCATTTCAGACTCTTTTGTTGACCATGATGGCTACTCTACTTCTTCTAAGGGATTCCTGCCCACAGTACTAGATATAATGGTCTTCTGAGTTAAATTCACCCATTCCAGTCCATTTTAGTTCGCTGATTCCTAGAATGTTGACATCCACTCTTGCCATCTCCTGTTTGACCATTTCCAATTTGCCTTGATTCATGGACCTAACATTCCAAGTACGTATGCAATATTGCTCTTTACAGCATTGGACTTTGTTTCTATCACCAGTCACATCCACAACTGGGTATTGTGTTTTCTTTGGCTCCATCCCTTCATTCTTTCTGGAGTTATTTCTCCACTGATCTCCAGTAGCATATTGGACACCTACTGACCTGAGGAGTTCCTCTTTCAGTATCCTATCATTTTGCCTTTTCATACTGTTCATGATGGTGACTGCAACCATGAAATTAAAAGACGCTTACTCTTTGGAAGAAAAGTTATGACCAACCTAGATAGCATATTCAAAAGCAGAGACATTACTTTGCCAACAAAGGTCTGTCTAGTCAAAGCTATGGTTCTTCCAGTGGTCATGTATGGATGTGAGAGTTGGACTGTGAAGAAAGCTGAGCACTGAAGAATTGATGCTTTTGAACTGTGGTGTTGGAGAAGACTCCTGAGAGTCCCCTGGACTGCAAGGAGATCCAACCAGTCCATTCTAAAGAGATCAGTCCTGGGTGTTCTTTGGAAGGAATGATGCTAAAGCTGAAAGTCCAATACTTTGGCCACCTCATGCGAAGAGTTGACTCATTGGAAAAGACTCTGATGCTGGGAGGGATTGGGGGCAGGAGGAAAAGGGGATGACAGAGGATGAGATGGCTGGATGGCATCACCGACTCGATGGATCTGAGTTTGAGTTAACTCCGGGAGTTGGTAATGGACAAGGAGGCCTGGCATGCTGTGATTCATGGGGTCGCAAAGAGTCAGACACGACTGAGCAAATGAACTGAACTGAACTGAACTTTGTTGTTTAGGAAAAAATCACTTTGTCTAAATACTGGAGATTAATTTGTTTTTTAAATTTAAAATATGCTTTCTCACATGGATCACTTATTTTAAATTTTTATTGAGCTATTATTCAAACATCATAAAATTCATTCATTAAGTGTATGATTCAATGTTATTTTTAGTATCCTCACAGGACAATGCAACTATTACCACTAGTACATTTTAGAACACATTTCAAATTGTCATTTGCCTGGTTGGAAAAGATGTTGAGATTCTTGTTTTCTGTTTACTGGGGATTATTTTTATTTCTCCTTTATACAAGTGTATATTCATAATCTTTATCCATTATTTTAGTTATATGTTTTCATTTGTCTTTTTTTTGCTTAGTTTTAATAATTCATTATATATTTTGGATACAAGTCCCTTATCACATTTGTGATTTGCAAATATTTTCTTGCACTCAGTGGTTTTCTTCTCACTTTACTGATGTTAGTATACGCAATACAAAAGTTTTCTGTTTTGATGAAGTCAAATATATCTTTTTTGGTAACATGTACATTTGCTGGGAGGACTAAGAAACCATTGTCTATGTATTCTAAGATTTTGTAGATTTAGATCTTAAATTTAGGTTTGTGATGCATCTTCAATTAATTTCTATGTAAGGTGTTGTGGCTCAGATGGTAAAGAGTTCTCCTGCAATGCAGGAGACCTGGGTTCAATCCCTGGGGATAAGATTCCTTGGAGGAGGGCATGGCAACTCACCCCAGTATTCTTGCCTGGAGAACCCCATGGTGGGCTACAGTCCATGGTATTGCATAGAGAGTTGGATATGACTGAGGGACTAACACACACAAGGTGTGGGGCATGGGAATCATCCATTTGCAATTGGGTATTCAGTTTTCTGTGTCACATTTGTCAAAAACAATTTAAACTGGGCGTATTTGCAAACCATCACAGGAGCAGTGTTTTACTTTTGTATTTTCAATTCTATTCTACTGATCTCTCTCTCTCTGTCTCTCTGTCTCTCTCTCCTATGCCCATGCCACACTAACTTGGTCTTGGCATTTTCTTTGTAAGTAGCTTTTTTACTTGTGTATGTGTGCATGTGTGTGTTCAGATATATCTGCATCTTTGTGACCCCATAGACTGTAGCCTGCTAGGCTCCTCTGTCCATGGAATTCTCCAGGCAAGAATACTGGAGTGATTTGCCATTTCCTCCTCCAAGGTATCTGTCCAACCCAGGAATAGAACATGCATTTCTTCTGTCTGCTCTACTAACTGCTGCTGCTGCTAAGTTGCTTCAGTCATGTTCGACTGTGTGACCTCATGGAGAGCAGCCCACCAGGCTCCTCTGTCCACAGGATTCTCCAGGCAAGAATACTGGAGTGGGTTTCTATCTCCTTCTCCACTTGCATTGGCAGGCAGATTCTTTACCACTAGCGTCACCCGGGAAGTCCCTTTACTAGGTAAATATCTATTCAAATTTTTCATTTCTTTTTTAGCCATGTATGGTATTTTTGATTTTCTATCAACTTGTGCATTTCCCAGTTTCCCACGTAGCTCAGTTGGTAAAACATCTGCTCCCAATGCAGTAGACCTGAGTTCAATTCCTGGGTCGACAAGTTCCCCTGGAGAATGAAATGACAACCCACTCCAGTATTATTTCCTGGAGAATCCCATGGACAGAGGAGTCTGTCAGACTAATGTTCATGGGATCACAAGAGTTGGACGTGACTTAATGCTATCATTCTTTCTTTGTGCATTTCATCTAATCTAATTATCTAATGTATTTGTATGTACTTGTTCATAACAGTCCCTGAAAATCCTTTTCATTTCTGTGAGATTGGCCATAATGTTTACTCTATTTTTCTTTAATTTTAGTAATTTAAATAGTTTCTTTTTCTTTCTTTCTTTCTTTTTTTTTTTTTTCTGGTCTCAGGCAGTCTAGCTTAAATATGCCTATGTTGTCAGTTTTTACAAGTGAATATTTGTGTTTTTGTTGAAGTTGTCTGTTTTAATTTTAATATTATCTATTTCATAATTTCAGTGCAAATTTTATTATTTTCCTTTTAAATATTTTCAGTTTGCTCTTCTAGTGTCTTAAGATAGCAGTATAGACTATTCAGTTGAAATATATATATATATTTATTTATTTAATATAGTAACTTTCAGCTAAAAGTTACCTTTTAACATGGAGCAGCTCTATACAGGCAACAAAAACAAGACAAGGAGCTGACTGTGGCTCAGATCATGAACTCCATATTACCAAATTCAGACTTAAATTGAAGAAAGTAGGGAAAACCACTAGACCACTCAGGTATGACCTAAATCAAATCCCTTATGATTATACAGTGGAAGTGAGAAACAGATTTAAGGGCCTAGATCAGATAGATAGAGTGCCTGATGAACTATGGAATGAGATTCTTGACATTGTACAGGAGACAGGGATTAAGACCATCCCCATGGAAAAGAAATGCAAAAAAGCAAAATGGTTGTCTGGGGAGGCCTTACAAATAGCTGTGAAAAGAAGAGAAATAAAAAGCAAAGGAGAAAAGAAAAGATATAAGCATCTGAATGCAGAATTCCAAAGAATAGCAAGAAGAGATAAGAAAGCCTTCTTCAGCAATCAATGCAAAGAAATAGAGGAAGAGGTGGCAAGAATACACGGAAGAACTGTACGAAAAACATCTTCATGACCCAGATAATCACGATGATGTGATCACTCATCTAGAGCCAGACATCCTGGAATGTGAAGTCAAGTGGGCCTTAGAAAGCATCACTACGAACAAAGCTAGTGGAGGTGATGAAATTCCAGTGGAGCTATTTCAAATCCTGAAAGATGATGTTGTGAAAGTGCTGCACTCAATATGCCAGAAAATTTGGAAAAATCAGCAGTGGCCACAGGACTGGAAAAGGTCAGTTTTCATTCCAATCCCAAAGAAAGGCAATGCCAAAGAATGCTGAAACTTCTGCACAATTGCACTCATCTCACATGCTAGGAAAGTAATACTCAAAATTCTCCAAGCCAGGCTTCAGCAATATGTGAACCGTGAACTTCCAGATGTTCAATCTGGTTTTATAAAAGGCAGAGGAACGAGAGATCAAATTGCCAACATCTGCTGGATCATGGAAAAAGCAAGACAGTTCCAGAAAAACATTTATTTCTGCCCTATTGACTATGCCAAAGCCTTTGACTGTGTGGATCACAATACACTGTGGAAAATTCTGAAAGAGATGGGAATACCAGACCACCTGACCTGCCTCTTGAGAAATCTGTATGCAGGTCAGGAAGCAACAGTTAGAATTGGACATGGAACAACAGACTGGTTCCAAATAGGAAAAGGAGTACATGAAGGCTGTATATTGTCACCCTGCTTATTTACTTATATGCAGAGTACATCATGAGAAACCCTGGACTGGAAGAAACACAAGCTGGAATCAAAATTTGGGGAGAAATATCAATAACCTCAGATATGAAGATGACACTACCCTTATGGCAGAAAGTGAAGAGGAACTAAAAAGCCTCTTGATGAAAGTGAAAGAGGAGAGTGAAGAAGTTGGTTTAAAGCTCAACATTCAGAAAACAAAGATCATGGCATCTGGTCCCATCACTTCATGGGAAATAGATGGGAAAACAGTGGGAACAGTGTCAGACTTTATTTTGGGGGGCTCCAAAATCACTTCAGATAGTGATTGCAGCCATGAAATTACAAGACGCTTACTCCTTGGAAGAAAAGTTATGACCAACCTAGATAGTATATTCAAAAGCAGAGACATTACTATGCTGACTAAGGTCCGTCTAGTCAAGGCTATGGTTTTTCCAGTTGTCATGTATGGATGTGACAGTTGGACTGTGAAGAAAGCTGAGTGCTGAAGAATTGATGCTTTTGAACTGTGGTGTTGGAGAAGACTCTTGAGAGTCCCTTGGACTACAAGGAGATCCAACCAGTCCATTCTGAAGGAGACCAGCCCTGGGATTTCTTTGGAAGGAATGATGCTAAAGCTGAAACTCCAGTACTTTGGCCACCTCATGCAAAGAGTTGACTCATTGGAAAAGACTCTGATGCTGGGAGAGATTGGGTGCAGGAGGAGAAGGGGACGAAAGAGGATGAGATGGCTGGATGGCATCACTGACTTAATGGACGTGAGTCTGAGTGAACTCCGGGAGTTGGTGATGGACAGGGAGGCCTGGCGTGCTTCAATTCATGGGGTCGCAAAGAGTCGGACACGACTGAGAGACTGAACTGAACTGAGCGACTGAACTGAACTGAGTTGAATGCATGATTCATGGTAAGATGACTCAGGGGCCTTTTCAGTATTTCAACCATAATAGTTCTGCCTTTAAATTAGTTATCAATTAACATATAAACAAGATTTTCATTCAAAGATATGTTTTGTGTTTGTGCATACGTGACTGTGAATGATCTAAAACCAAATGCAGAGAACAAACTCTTAGAGAGAGCCTTAGTTGGAGTAGAAAATATATAAAAATAATAAGAAATTGGAATTTAGTGAATAATAGCACATCATAAAATGTGAAAATGGTGACAGATATTGCTATTTCATAATTTTGCCTTTGACACTTATAATAGAAACTTTTTATGCAACATATTTATGGGAAACACTTATTCATGTTTTTAAGACACACAAAGAAACAAGATCCACTCAACTCATGTTTCAAGAATATATCATGTATGTTCTTGATTAGGTGGATCTACACTTAAAACATTATTTATATATTCCTCCATCTGTAAATTAATTTTAATATAACATCAGATAAAATAATATTACAGTCAGATCTTTGACTTATAGAGCAAGCTGGTAGGAAAAGGAAATATGGAAACATACTCTGATATTTAGGTGCCTGTCAATTATGAAACTATAAAAAAAAAATGGAGAGAAAATCTATCTGGGATATTTAAAGATACCAATGTTTGCTCCTAATTCTAGTGATAAATACTCCATCTGGAAATTTGGAAAACCTTAAAAATTTAAAGAAGGATTGGAATTTTTTGGTTTAGGATAAATTTTCTGAGATATCTACTTCTTTATTTTTAAATTGGCATTACACAACTATAAAGTGTTTTCAAATATTCATAGAAACATACATGATGGACTAATTTAAAAATTTCTATTAGTACAAAAACACCCTAAGCATTCATGATGGAGAAGGTACCACTTTTCCCATACTATGGCAGTTGCCATAATAAATATTAACATCCCAGTCAGGAGGAAGGACATTCTCCGTCTTCACCTCTGAGTATGTTTTCAAATTAAGTGAAAAGTAATCCTTATGAAAGAAGTAGGTCCCAGAGCACTACAATTACCTTGACTATAAAGTAAACATGAAGATGAAAGTGGCTCAGTCTTTGAGACCCACGGACTATAGCCCTCCAGACTCCTCTGTCTATGGATTCTCCAGGCCAGAATAATTGATTGGGCACCATTCCCTTCTCCATGGGGTCTTCCCAACCCACGGATAAGACCCAGGTCTCCCACACTGCAGGCAGATTCTTTACTGTCTGAGCCACTGGGGAAGCCCAAGAATGCTGGAGTGGGTAGCCTATCCCCGCTCAAGTGGGTCTTCCAGACCCAGGAATCAAATCTAGGTGTACTGATTGGTGGCAGAATCTTTACCAGTTGAGCTACTAGGGAAGCCCAATGTGGACATAACTTATTTTTTTTAAGTGTTTATTACAGCAAGAAAATTAACAGTTACTTACTATTCTTGGCTGGAGAATCCCATGGACAGAGAAGCTTGGAGGGCTACAGTTCATGCAGTCACACAGAGTTGGACATGACTGAAGTTACTTAATATGCACAAGTACGCACATTTGAGTTGGCACCATAAGTTTTAATTCATGGGTTTGCTTTGCATAGGTAATTTAATAACAATTACAAGCAAGGTTTTTCTAAAACCAATAATTTTTATTTCTAAATTTTATAAAACAAAGCCAGATAAAAATGGCTATAAAGGAAGATGAATATTCATATCTCATGAATAAAAAAAAATCAATGAGCCAGGTTTAAAAAAAAAAAAAAACTTTATGAAAAAGAGAAAGGGGGAGAAAGTACCAAATATATCAGGATGTATAATCCATATAGGAAGAAACCTGAAGATATTCCTGAAGGATAATAATTTCCACTGGTGACATGTATTGGTTCATAAGCTTTGCACTATTTAACTTAAGAGCAATTTTATAATTTGACTTGTTTTTCTTACTCTGTCTCACGAGGGTTGATTCCCATGGTTATTCATTAATTTTCAATTCCTCTGAAATAAGCCATGCTTTTTAGTGCAAACTGATTCCATTATATATTATGTAAGGGGAAAAAAAGGATGAATTTTGATTTCATACGTTGTTTTGTATAATAAAGAATCATAGTAATGGGGCAGTTACTTCATGCTATATAGTGATATTACATGTCAGCACTTTAAATAGATACATAACTAATGATGAAAGTCTTTTAAATAAGGAGAAATTGATAGCAGAATCATCAGATCAAATTCTATTCAAATTATAAATAACTTAATCTAGATCTCATCCTTTTCACCAAAACTAACCCAAATCAATAAAATATTATATGAACATTCAAAATGTTCCAGGAGGAGGAGGAGACAATTATTCATAAATATTTCAATATTATAAAAAAAAATAGTAACTTTGATGTCTGTTTTCCAGTCCGGAAGATGATGGTTTACAAACTGACACTTTATCCTATCAACAAATAAAAAGCTATAAATTTTACATATTGTAGTTAAGGGCCTACTGCACAGCACTGGAATTCTACTCAATATTTGGAATGACCAATATGGGAAAAGAATCTATGAATAAGTAGACATCTGTATGTGTATAACTGATTCATTTTGGCTTTACCACAAAGTTTTAAATAAAATATTCCAATAAATATTGGATATTTAAATAGAATATTGGATATTTAAATAAAATATTCAAATAAATATTTAAATAAAATATTCCAATAAAAATTTAAAAATAAATTATCTTTATAAAACCAGTCTGTGCCAATACCATAAATGTCTTTTAATGTCTAAAAGTGTATTAGTTACATTTTGCATTGTTTACCTTTTCACAGGATTTTCTTAGATTTGGGACTAATTACTGATGCTAAAAGTCTTAATCACTCAGTCATGCCTGACTCTTTGCAACTTCATGGACTGTAGCCCTCCAGGCTCCTCTGTCCATGGAAATTTTGAGGCAAGAATACTGGAGTGGGTAGCATTCCCTTCTCAAGGGGATCTTCCTAACTCAGGGATCAAACCTGGGTCTCTTTCATTGCAAGCAGATTCTTTAGCATCTGAGCCACTAGGGAAGCCTTCCCCCACAAAGAAAAACATGATTACTATATCGTCAAACAATCCTACTTCTGTGTGGATTCAGTTATGTCTGACTTTTTGAGAACCTGTAGACCTGAGCTCACAAGGCTCCTTAGTTCATGGTATTCTCTAATCAAGAATACTGGTGTGGATTGCCATGCCCTCCTCCATGGAATCTTCCCAACCAGAGATCTAAACTACATAGCCTATGTTTCCTATGTTGTCAGGAGGGTTATTTTTCAGAAGTGCCACCTGCAGCCATGAAATTAAAAGACACTTGCTCCTTGGAAGGAAAAACTATGACAAACCTAGACAGCTTATTAAAAATCAGAGACATCATTTTGCTGACAAAGTTCTGCATTTTCAAAACTAAGGTTTTTCCACTAGTCATGTACAGATGTGCAAGTTGAACTGTATAAAAGGCTGAGTGCCAAATAATTCATGCTTTTGAATTGTGTTGCTGGAAAAGATTCTTGAGAGTCCCTTGGACTGTAGGGTGATCAAATCAGTCAATTCTAAAGAAAATTAACCCTGAATATTCATTGGAAGGAATGAAGCTGAAGCTCCAATACTTTGGCCACCTGTTGCAAAGAGTATACTCATTGGAAAATACCTTGATGCTGGGAAAGATTGAGGGCAGAGGGGAAGTGGATGACAGAGGATGAGATATTTGGATGACATAACCAACCTAATAGACAGGAATTTGTGCAAACCCCGGGAGATAGTGAAGGACACGGAATCCTCCCTGCTGAAGTCCATAGCGTTGCAAAGTGTCGGAAATGACTTAGTAAATGAACAACAACTGATGATGAGGTCACAACTCATTTAGAACTTTGTCATATGTACAGAAAACATGTACATATAACAGAAGAGTCTTTTGGGAAGGGAGAAATCCTGGAAACTTAATCACTTCAATTCATCCTAACATTTCTCACTTCAAACTAGCAACACACCAGCTTTATCCTTCATTCTGAGCCATTTGATGTATCTCAGGCCTTTTTCCGTTAATGCAAGCCCTGTAAGAAAGAAAGAACTCTTTCCTTATGCCTATGTATATGCATCTTACATATTAATATTCATGAAATTTAGGTATGGGTATTTTTTAAACTGCATTATCTAGTTTCAACAGTGTTCAGAGGATAGCTTTATAAATGTGAGAGTATTTACTTGGAGGTCATGTCTAGAGCAGACTAAATTTAAGGTATTTTTTGGTTCCAATACCAGAAAAAATATCCTAAGCACTGGAGGTGTTTTAACGTAATTATCTGTATGAATCTCTCTAATACATTTTTAGTCATCATAACTGCCGTATTTGGCATTTCTATTTTTCAGCGTCACTTCTTGTTAATGCACTAGTTCTATTAGTGTCATTAGATGACTTTTCCATTGTCATTTTACTTAATTAACTGATTATTTTCTAATTGCTATTTTATGCCAGTGTTTGATTCATCAGCTTTTAATGTTCCACTTAATTGACTTCTTTTGTCTAAATGATGTGAGAGAAAATGTGGCTGAATTAATCATTTAGCTTCTAAAGTCTGACATAGTGAGAGCTTATTTTGACAGTTCCATCTTCTAGACAGCTAAACTAAGGAAATATACCTGCAGTCTATTCATGTTTCTCACTAAAAATATTCTTACTCCTTGCTTTTTCCAATCTCTTTTAATAGTCAAATGATGTCAAGAACACCTAAGTGTACACGACATTTTGCTTTTTTGAAAATCTATATTGTCTCTAATTTTTTCATAGTATTTCCTTTGACATGATTATAAATCATAACAAATTGTGTTTTATATAAATTAGAAAAGAATTTAAAACTAGCACAATATTATAAATCAACTATACCTCAATAAAATTGTTTTAAATTCAGAAACTGTGAATCAAATAAATTGGTGATCTATCACATGATCCACAAAACCATCTCTGGATTCATGTTGATATATGGCAAAACCAATACAATATTGTAAAATAATTAGCCTCCCATTAAAACAAATAAATTTAAATTTTTCAAAAAAGTGGGTTGAGTAGCTTAAGTCTTACTTCTTAACCTTCTAAGGTTTCCCTTCTTCTCTTCTTATTGAAGACATGTCTATAGTTAATTTACACTTCTAAATGCCTAAGGTGAGGTATCACAAAAAGGGAATGATATCTTTATCACAAAAATATAATTCCACTCAATTTAAGCTGAAGAAAGGAAAGTACTGTGGTAAATTCTAATTATTCAGTAAATTATTCCTTTATTTAAGAAAACATGCAATTGCTATATAGTGTTATCTGTGCAGCAGTGGATAATTGTACCATAAGCACACAATCTTGAGATCAATTTATTTGGGGAGAGAGTATCATGGCATTTATGCTGATTATTTTTAGCTCCACTGCACAACTTGTGGGATCTTAGCTATCTGACCAGGAATTGAACCAAGGCCCTCAGCAGTGAAAGCACCAAGTGCTAACTACTGGACATATGGGGGATTCCTTGAATTATTATTATTATTAAGACTTTTTAAAGGTTCACAGAATAATTGAGGAAAGGTACAGACATTTCTTATACATTTGTAGCACTCACATAAACATATCCTCCCCTAAACCACAGCCTTAAGAATAAGTAGGAATGCATCGAGACAAAAAATACATATAGGCAAAAAAAAAAAAAAAAAAGCAAAAGACATTGGAACCTGTGACATACTGCAAAGGCTCTTGTTAGCTAAGTCAAAGAAATCTGAAAATGAACAGTAAGAAGCTGGATTAGGAGATAGACAGCAAAAACAAGGTTATGTGTGATCTTATTACTCACAGATGTTTAGAATCATATTTGAGCATTGTTTTGTTGCAATACATCAAAATATTTGAATGACTTTGATGATCAGGAGTAGTTTATTATTATTTTTGATTTAGTAACTCTTACATGACTGATTTTCAGGAAATATATGCTAGGAATAATGCTAGAGAAATTCAGAAATTTTAATATTGGATAACTCAGTCCTTAACCTAAAAGAACACATAATTCAATAAATTGAGAGAAAGGTTAAGAAAATCACTCATGGTAGGACAGATCAGAATATATTTTAGTCATGGTTTTCAACCTAACTTTTAAAACAGATGCTTCAGAATATTTTTGTTTTTTCCAATACCAAGTTGATTATGTCCCTTAAGGTCTGAGACTTAAGCAATGTAAACAAATTAAAACTGTAAGTTGAAAGAAGGAGATTTTGTTGAAGACAATCATTATTTTCTCAGAGAAACAACTTAATATGTCTTTAGAGAGCATTTTACTGTTGCTTAGCTAAAGAAGTGCTAAAAGAGACAACTACAAAATTATACTGAATGCTATTTCTCATACATCAGAATAAGTTCTTCCCATCATCATTTATTCAGGAAATAAAACAAAGCTTATTTGCATCAGTTCAGTCAGTTCAGTCGCTCAGTCATGTCCGACTCTTTGCGACCCCATGAATCGCAGCACATTAGGCCTCCCTGTCCATCACCAACTCCCAGAGTTCACTCAGGCTCACTTCCATCGAGTCCGTGATGCCATCCAGCCATCTCATCCTCTGTCGTCCCCTTCTTCTCCTGCCCCCAATCCCTCCCAGCATCAGAGTCTTTTCCAATGAGTCAACTCTTTTCATGAGGTGGCCAAAGTATTGAAGTTTTAGCTTCAGCATCATTCCCTCCAAAGAAATCCCAGGGCTGATCTCCTTCAGAATGGGCTGGTTGGATCTCCTTGCAGTCCAAGGGACACTCAAGAGTCTTCTCCAACAGCACAGTTCAAAGCATCAATTCTTTGGCGCTCAGCCTTCTTCACAGTCCAACTCTCACATCCATACACGGCCACTGGAAAAATGATAGCCTTGGCTAGATGGACATTTGTTGGCAAAGTAATGTCTCTGCTTTTGAATATGCTATCTAGGTTGGTCATAACTTTTCTTCCAAGGAGTAAGTGTCTTTTAATTTCATGGTTGCAGTCACCATCTGCAGTGATTTTGGAGCCCAAAAAATTAAAGTCTGACACTGTTTCCACTGTTTCCCCATCTATTTCCCATGAAGTGATGGGACCGGATGCCATGATCTTTGTTTTCTGAATGTTGAGCTTTAAGCCAACTTTCTCACTCTCCTCTTTCATTTTCATCAAGAGGTTTCTCAGTTCCTGTTCACTTTCTGCCATAAGGGTGGTGTCATCTGCATATCTGAGGTTATTGATATTTCTCCCAGAAATCTTGATTCCAGCTTTTGTTTCTTCCAGCCCAGTGTTTCTCATGATGTACTCTGAATATAAGTTCAATAAGCGGGGTGACAATATACAGCTTTGATGTACTCCTATTCCTATTTGGAACCAGTCTGTTGTTCCATGTACAGTTCTAACTGTTGCTTCCTGACTTGCATATAGGTTTCTTAAGAGGCAGGTCAGGTGGTCTGGTATGCCCATCTCTTGAAGCATTTTCCACAGTTTATTGTGAGCCACACAGTCAAAGGCTTTCGCATAGTCAGTAAAGCAGAAATAGATGTTTTTCTGGAACTCTCTTGCTTTTTCCATGATCCAGCGTAGTTACAGCAATAGGAAATAATAGCACTGTTACTTAGATGGTTCAATAATCTTTCTTATTTAATAAAAGCAATCTTCCTATTCTGGATCCTTTTTTGGACTGACCCAACAGAAAATGAAAATAATTACCCAGTAAATTATTCAGTAAAACTTCAATAAAGAATTTCAAAACTTTGTTAAGTCTTTAGAATGTCTTCCAAGTTCAAGCCCAGAGTATCCTCCTTACTGCTTTCACTCTAACACATGGTATCCATTGCCTCAGATTTTGATTGTTGTAATAGTGTTTCAGGTTTTGCTTCAATAACTGGCCCTCCAAACCTGAAAATCTCTTTCAAACTAGTTTTAAACTAACATTCGTTAAACATCATAGTTAATTCATCATTTCCTTATGTTCAAGAATGGAAAATGGGACTCTTTATTTGAAATAAAATACAGTGTTAAGTTTTAAAGTCTTTCATATTCGGGTTCCGTCCAAATTTGGTTTTTTTTTTTTTTTTTTTGCTCCAAAGTAAGTTCATGTTCCATACAGGACACACAATATTTTCTGTCACTATACTATGGAGGGATGTTCCTAGCCTCCACAAATTTGTATGCTGTAATCTTAAACTGCAGTATGATGGTGTTTAAAGTGGAGGATTTTATAAGTAATTAGGTCATGAAGGTGGAACCCTCATGAACATCATTAGTGCCCTTATAAGAAGAGAAAAGACCCTGGTTCTGTGAAAGGTTGAAGGCAGGAGGAGAAAGGGATGACAGAGGATGAGATAGTTGGATGGTACCACTGACTCAATGGACAGGAGTTTGATCAAATTCTGGGAGATGGTGAAGGACAGGGAAGTCTGGCATGCTACAGTTCATAGAGTTTCAAAGAGTTGGACATGACTTATTGACTGAACAACAATAAAGAAGACGTTAAAGAGCATGGTCTTGCTCTCTGATGTCTTGCCATGTGAGGATCCAATGAGAAGGCTACAATCTTCCAACCAAGAAGTGGCCTTTCACCATATTCTAGATTTCCCAATGCCTTGATCTTGGACTTCTAAGTCTTCAGAAGTGTAACAAATATAATTTCTACTTTTTAAGCCATCCAGTCTATGGTAAATTGTTATGGTATCCTTCAATAAGAAATAATACCATATGTTTATCTACTATATCCATTTGGTTTTCTAGCAAAGAATCCCCTTATTATTCATCTACTATGAAATTATATCTGCATTCATGTCCCACATTTCATAGTGTTCTTTCAACCCAAAACAAACAGGTCTACTTCTTTGCTTCATCAGCATGCATTTATATTTAGAAGTTTTATTTTTTTAAGTTTGTATTTCTCAAATTCCTTAAAAATAATGGGCCATATGTTTTCATCCTTTGTAGTCCTCCATGGTAGTGACTACCGTGGTTCTTAGTTTATAGAAAATAGTCTTTCCTCTCCCAGTCTCCTATTCGCTCACTGTTCTACTCAGTCTCAAAACATAAATTTAGATCTTAACTTAGGAAAGTGAAAGACACAAGAAGACATTTCTCTCATCCATCTTCTAAAAAATACAAAAGTTAACTATAAAAGAGTTGACTCATTTAAGGTCAATAACTTATGCAGTTGTTCTCATCCATAGATACTATGATTATCATCCATTCATTTTCTCAGCTATGAGTGAAACATTTCTTCTTTAATATTCATATTTTTCACATTTAAATACCTCTCCTGAGCTTAAAATAAAATATGTCTTTCCACACCATACAGTTATGACTCAGGCTGTTCTTGCCTTTCTTATTATTTGCTTTCAGTTAGCACCTGTGTACTAAGTATTTCTGAAAGTACCCTTAGATGGGCTTCTTTTCTGATCAGTATACTACTTATCCAATGGCTTATTAAAGAAATCAACAGTTGGTTGACTCAAACATGTAAAAAATTTAGCTCATAATCACCCCCCCTCAAAATAAAACCTAGTCTTCTATCAGAGAGTAGTAATCCCAACAAACCAAAAACCTAGAAGTCATCCATAACAATAGTCTTTTATTTTTACTCCTCCACCAAAGAAAATTAATCATAAAATCTACTCATTTTTACTTTCTCAGTACCATTTAACATCATCAGCTTCTGTTCTATAACCATCCTTCTACTTAAACTAAGTTTTTTAATGAATTCTATTTTGGCTTTTATTTGCCCCATTTCAAGAAAGCCACTCTCTATTACTACCATGCTTCTAAATAAATAGAAATGCCATTTCTTATCTTACTTGTCCTTATGGGAAACTCAGTAACTCTATTCTTTAATGCCCTCTCATTTAGAAATACTCTTCTTTCTCAGATTACATGGTTTCTTTCTTATTCTATCTCATTTTCTGGTTCATCAGTCTTAATTGGATGATTAAATATTTGAGTTTCAAACTGTTCTATCATAGACACTCTTCTTTCTCTTAAAAGATGACCTTATTAATTATTGAACCTTCCATCTTTGCATATGTGTGTATCATCTATTAATAAAAGCCTTTCCAAAACCTTCCTGTTGATGTCAAAACTCTTATTAAAGTTGTTATAATACATGTTGTTTTCCTTCATTGCCCTTATCACTGGCCTAACTTCATACATAATTATGTGATTCATCCTTCAATTTACTTCCCTGCCATTAGACCCTTGAATATGAGAGCTACAGTTATAACTTCTAGCTTTATTTTTCTTACTTAAAATATGCAGATATTTAATACATATTTGTTGAATTAATGAATTATTACAATAATGATTTAAATATTACACATTTAGTGGCACTTTACTGAGAAGTTAAATATATCCAGAACCAGATTAACAGTTTCACTCTAAACTTGGTCTTCCAGCTTTTCGTTACTTGGTGAATGTTATCAACCATCAAGTCAGAAAGGTACCATTTTCTTTCTTTTATCATACTTGTAAAATTATCCAGTAGAATTATTTAATAGTATATTAGTCATAGTATTCCAGAGCAACACACCCCCTAGGATATATATGTATGTATATACACATATGAAAGTGAAAGTAATTATTATCTGACTCTGTGCGACTCCATGGACTATATAGCCTGCCAGATTCCTCTGTCCCTAAGATTTCTCAGGCAAGAATACTGCAGTGGGTTGCTATTTTCTCCTCCAGGAAATCTTCTCAATCCAGGAATTGAACCCGGGATTGCTGCATTGCCGGCAGGGCAGACTCTTTACCGACTGAGCTACCAAGGTGCCTGTGCATGCGAGTGCACGCATGCGCGTACGCACGTGCGCGTGTGCACACACACACACACACACACATATCGTCTGCTATCTGTAAGCTGGAGACCCAGCAAAATTGGTGATATGATTCATTCCGAGTCTGAGAACCAAGGGAGTCAATGCAGTAAATCCCAATCTAAGGGCAGGAGAAGATGAAATGTTCCAGTTCACTTAGCCTTTTGTTTTTGTCAGGTTCTCTAACTGTATGAAGCTCAAAAAATTGGGGCACGAAATCTATTGAGTCCACTGATTCAAATGCTAATTTGGTCCCAAAACACTCTCACAACACACCTAGAAATAAGGTAATCTGGGTACTTTATGGTCAGCCAACTTGACATGTAAAATTAACCATCACAAATGGCATATTTTAAAGGTATATCAGTTTTGATCTGGCGATAGATTATTGCCTATTTATGAATCAGGTTGTACTAAAATTGATCGTTTTTCTTTTTTTTCGGTTCTATGAACCAATGAGAATGGTCACAATAAAATAATTTTGTTTTACTGATTATAATGAAGATAATGGAGACCTCCTTCAAAAGGTCCCATGTATGTACTGCTGCAATGTCCCCAACACTGCAGCAGGCCACCACCAATCCCTGCCTCTGCCAGAGACTACTGGCTGCTCACAGGCACAATCAACAGAAAATTGGATTAGAGATATATTGACGATGACTCCACTCATCAAAACAGGACCCTGTTTCCCCTATAGTCAGTCTCTCCCATCAGGAAGCTTCCATAAGCCTCTTATCCTTATCCCTTAGAAAGTGAAAGTGAAAGTTGCTCAGTCATGTCCCACTTTTTGCAACCCCATGAACTGTCCATGGGACTCTTTAGGCTAGAATACTGGAGTGGGTAGCATTTCTCTTCTCCAGGGGATCTTCCCAACCCAGGGATTGAACCCAGGTCTCTTGCATTGTAGGAGGATTCTTTACCAGCTGAGCCACAAGCGAAGCCCAAGAATGATGGAGTGGGTAGCCCATCCCTTCTCCAGAGGATCTTCCTGACCCAGGAATCCAACTGGGGTCTCCTGCATTGAAGGTGGATTATTTACCAACTGAGCTATCAGGGAAGTCCTTATACCTCAGAAGACAGGCAGAATGAAAACCACAATCACAGAAAACTAATCAAACTGATCTCATGAACCACAACTTTGTCTAACTCAAGGAAACTATGAGCCATGCCATGTAAGGACACATTTAGGAATTCATTCCTTCATGTAGGAATTAAGATATTCATGGTGGAGAGTTCTGACAAAATGTGGTCCACTGGAGAAGGGAATGGCAAATCACTTTAGTTTTCTTGCCTTGAGAACCCCATGAACAATATGAAAAGGCAAAACATTGGAAACTGAAAGATGAACTCCTCAGGTCAGTAGATGCCCAATAAGCTACTGGAGAAGAGTGGTGAAATAACTCCAAATAGGATGAAGAGATGGAGCCAAAGCAAAAACAATACCCAGTTGTAGAAGTGACTGGCAATGGAAATAAAGTCCAATGCTGTAAATAACAATATTGCATAGGAATATGAAACGTTAGGTCCATGAATCAAGGCAAATTGGAAGTGGTCAAACTGGTGATGGCAAGAGTGAATATCAACATTTCAGGCATCAGTGAATGAAAATGGGCTGGAATGAGCAAATTTAACTCAGATAACCATTAGATCTACTACTGTGGGCAAGAATCCCTTAGAAGAAATGGAGTAGCCATCATAGTCAACAAAAGAGTTCAAAGAACAGTTCTTGGGTGCAATCTCAAAAATGATTCAAGAGAATGATCTCTGTTCCTGTTCAAGGCAAACCATTCAATATCCAGTAATCCAAGTCTATGCTCCAACCAGTATTTCTGAAGAAACTGAAGTCGAATGCTTCTATGAAGACTTACAAGATCTCCTAGAACTATCATCCAAAAAAGATGTCCTTTTCCTCATACGGAATTGGAATGTAAAAGTAGGAAGTAAAGAGATACCTGGAGTAACAGGAAAATTTTGCCTTAAAGTACAAAATGAAGCAGGGCAAAGGCTAGCAGTTTTGCCAAGAGAAAGCACTGATCAAAGCAAACACCCAACACCCTTTTCCAACAACACAAGAGAAGTCTCTACAAATGGACATTACCAGATGGTCAATACTTAAATCAGATTGATTATATTCTTTGCAGCCAAAGATGGAGAAGCTATATACACTCAGTAAAAAATAGACCTGGAGCTGACTGTGGCTCAGATCATGAACTCCTTATTGCCATATTCAGACTGAAATTAAAGAAAGCAGGGAAAACCACTAAATAATTCAGGTATGACCTAAATCAAATCCCTTAAGATTATGCAATGGAAGTGAAAAACAGATTCAAGGGGTTAGATCTGATGGACAGAGTACCTGAAGAACTATGGATCAAGACCATCCTCAAGAAAAAGAAATGAAAAAAGGCAAAATAGTTGTGTGAGGAGGTCTTATAAATAGCTGAAAAAAAGAAGAGACACTAAAGCAAAGTAGAAAAGGAAAGATATACCCATCTGAATGTAAGTTACAAACAGCAAGTAGAGATAAGAAAGCCTTTCTCAGTGATCAATGCAAAGTAATAGAGGAAAACAATGTAATGAGAAGACTAGAGATATTTTCAAGAAAATTAGAGATACCAAAGGAGCATTTCATGCAAAGATGGCAAAATAAAGGACAGAAATGGCATAGGCCTAGCAGAAGCAGAAAGATCTAAGAAGAGATGGCAAGAATACGCAGAAGTACTATACAAAAAAGATCTTTATGAGCCATATAACCACAATGGTGTGATCACTCACTTAGAGCCAGACATCCTGGAATGAAAAGTCAAGTGAGCCTTGGGAAGAATCACTATGAACAATGCCAGTGTAGGTGATGGAATTCCAGTTGAACTATTGCAAATCCTAAAAGATGATGCTATGAAAGTGCTGCAGTCAGTAAACAAACAAATATGGAAAACTCAGCAGTGGCCACAGGATTGGAAAAGGTCAGTATTCTTTCCATTCCCAGAGAAAGGCAATGCCAAAGAATGGAATGTTCAAACTACCGCACAATTGCACTGATCTTACAAGCTAGCAAAGTGATGGTCAAAATCCTCCAATCCAGGCTTCAACAGTACATGAACCGTGGATTTCCAGATGTTCAAGCTGGATTAGAAAAAGCAGAGGAACTAGAGATCAAATTGCCAACATCCATTGGATCATAGAAAAAGCAAGAGAGTTCCCAAAAAAACCATAAACTTCTGTTTTATCGACTAACCCAAAGCCTTTGACTGTGTGGATCACAACAAACTGGAAAATTCTTCAAAAGTTTGGAATACCAGACCATCTGACCTGCCTCCTGAGAAGTCTATATGCAAATAAAGAAGCAACAGTTAGAAATGGACATGGAACAACAGACTTGTTCCAAATCGGGAAAGGAATACATCAAGGTAGTTTATTGTCACCCTGCTTATATAACTTATATGCAGTATACATCATGTGAAATGCTGGACTGGATGAAGCAGAAGACGGAATCAAAATTGCCAGGAGATATATCAATAACTTTAGATATGCAGATGACATCATCTTTATGGCAGAAAACAAAGAACTAAAGAGCCTCTTGATGAAAGTGAAAGAGGAGAGTGAAAAAGTTGGCTTAAAACTCAACATTTAGAAAACTAAGATCACAGCATCCGGACCCATCATTTCATGGCAAATAGATGGGGAAACAATGGAAACAGTTGGAGACTATTTTTTGGGCCTACAAAATAACTGCAGATGGTGACTGCAGCCATAATATTAAGAGATGCTTGCTCCTTGGAAGAAAAGTTATGACCAACCTAGATAGCTTATTCAAAAGCAGAGACATTACTTTGCCAACAAAGGTCCATCTAGTCCACTGGTTTTCCCCAGTAGTCATGTATGGATGTGAGAGTTGGACTTAAAGAAAGCTGAGCTCCGAAGAATTGATGCTTTTGAACTGTGGTGTTGGAGAAGACTCTTGAGAGTCCCTTGGACTGGAAGGAGTTCCAACCGGTCAACCCTAAAGGAAATCAGTTCTGAATATTCATTGGAAGGACTGATGCTGAAGCTGAAACTCCAATATTTTGGCCACCTGATGTGAAGAACTGACTTGTTGGAAAAGACTGTGATGCTGGGAAAGACTGAAGGTGGGAGAACGGGATAGACTGAGGATGAAATGGTTAAAATATCATCAGTGACTCAATGGACATGAATTTGAGTAAGCCCCAGGAGTTGATGATGGACTGGGAAGCCTTGTGCCCTGTAGTCCATGGGGTCATAAAGAGTCGGACATGACTGAGTGACAGAACTGAACTGATTAGATGCAATATCTGGGAACTATGTATGTTTCTTTTTTGGGGGAATGTGGTACTTCTCAGTTCAGTTGCTCAGTTGCACAGTATGACAACGCTTTGCATTGTCACCCTGCTTGTTTAACTTAGTTTGCATGCATACCGTCTATTATAGTTGTATTGTGTCCCACCTCCCAAAAGGTAGTTGAAGCTCTAACTCCATGTACCCTTAGCTGGAAATGGAGCCATTGTATATGTAATCAGGTAAGACGGGGTCATACTGGAGTAGAACGAGACTCTAATTTAATATGATTGGTTCCCTTATCGATTGAACATGTGAAGGTATGGAGACACTGTGAGAGCGACAGGTAAAAATGCACGCAGATATCAGAGTAATGCATCTACTAGTCAAGGGATGGCAAGGAACGCTGAATGTCACCAGAAGTTGGGAGAGAGGCTAGGAAAAGTGTATTGCTCAGAGCGCTCAGACAGAAGCAGCTCTGCTGACACCTTGATTTCAGACTTCTAGCCTCCAGAACTAACGATAAATGTCTGTTGTTTGAAGCTATTCAGCATGTAACACTGTATATGGCAGTACCAGTAAGTTGAGTAAACTAGATGAACAGTTGTATGCATGTACACATGTGCACATACATGCATAAACACATACATACACACATGTATGTAGCCAAATTTCTGCCACTTTTCAACCCTATCTTTAAGACAGAAAGAAAAACACCAATACAGTACACTAACACATATATATGGAATTTACAAAGATGGTAATGATGACCCTGTATGCGAGACAGCAAAAGAGACACAGATGTGTAGAGCAGACTTTTGGATTCTGAGGGAGAGGGTGGGATGATTTGGGAGAATGGCATTGAGACATGTATACTATCATGTAAGAAATGAATCACCAGTCTATGTTTGATGCAGGATACAGGATGCTTGGGGCTGGTGCACAGGGATGATCCAGAGAGATGATATGGGGTGGGAGGTGGGAGAGGGGTTCATGTTTGGGAACTCGTGTACACCCGTGGTGGATTCATGTCAATGTATGACAAAATCAATACAGTATTGTAAAGTAAAATAAAAATAAAAATTAAAAAAAAAAAGACTTAAACTGTATTTCTATTTAGAAAATTATATTGTTAGGTATGTTGAAAGCTAACTTAAATGAACTCAACTTACAAAATCTTATTTGTAAATCTTGTTTGTGTGAACATTTGAAATCAGCACAAAAATTAAGTGTAGGTGAAATCTATAGGTCTCCACAATCACAGCTTCACTTCTGTGTAGAAAAGCAATGACCATGAAACTTGAAAAATACATTCTCACCTGTGTCCTTTTAGGATCTTTGTATGTACCTTGAAAGAAATGTTCCCAAAAGGCAATAAGAGAAATTGTAGAAGTAAGACCATTTATCATTATAAATCAATTATAGGCAATCAAAATTCTCCAAATCTCTCACAGTATAATTAGACTATAATCTAATCAAGTGTCAAGGACCATTCTAAAGACTGATGAATACAGTTCTTCATAGATGGAGTATATACTGTTCATCCAATTTGTAGTATATCTTTACAATATCATAGGAAATCCAGGTAGCTTAAACACTTTCACAATTAAAAAAAACAACAGTAATTCTAATCATAATTTAATTAAAATGTGACAAATTTTAAAGTGATAATCCTTCAAAATTCACTCTTAAGAAAAAGGAAACTTCTAACCTTTATCTAAAGCCATCATTAGTTAGAATTAAAGATGGATGAAATGTTGACCAGTTGTTTCTGGAGTCTGGCCTTTTATGTAACTCACAGCTAACCAAACCTGGAAAGTGTTTTATCAATTACAGACACTAATTTGCATATTAAATACTGAACACTTGACTTCTGTTTCCAGCTATGACAGAATGGATTGTTTGAGGGCAAATCTCCCATGAAAAACAACAGGAAATATAGTGTACACCTGTTTGAAAGCATTTGAGTACTGATTAAACAATGAAAACTGGAGAACATAAGATTTTAGACTGGAGAAAAGTGCTAAGAAGAAACTCTTAGAATTAACTCTATTATCCTCTTGAGACATTTTCCATTTATTAAGTGGCAGACTAGATGTTGAGAAGATGAGGGAGTTTTAAGCAGTTTCACTAGGTTGGGAACTAGGTTGGACTCTGAACTCACAGTTGGAGTTCAGAGTCCACCGAGGAGGAGAAGCCTTGGTGAGCATGTGTTCCTCTGTTGGGAAATATGAAGGGCTGGTTACTCCTTAGAAGTGAAGGTGCAATAGAAATAAATAATCTGACACAAGGTTTAAATTCAAGCCATTTATTACGTCAGTCTCAGATTAGATCAAGATTAAATGTCTCTACTCCATGCCTCCTAAGAATATTCTCTCTAGAGCAAGATATAGATGCATTCTGAGCCTCATGTTTTCAGGCATACTATTGGTTTTCATTCTTTTAAATCTAGCAAATAAAGACAAAATAAAATTGGCAAAAATGAATATCTATCTATCTAGATCTGTCCATCTACCATAAAACTTTCCAATTATCCTTGGCATATTTTTATTAGTAAAAAAGCCAGTGTATATCACTAATTCCTTTTGCAAAGGTTTTAATACCTATAATGATATGCATTAGTCAGATTAACTCAAAATTTAGAGAGCTATTCCTCTAACACAATAATCTTTTAACTAGTACAGATAGTGTACAATTTACAGTTGTATAATGAAAGTTTAATCTCAAAACATCTCTGTTATCTTCTCTAAGATTACTGCTGTCTAATTAGAGAAAAGCCTGCATTGTTATTGCTTTAACTGAAGATCAGTTTCTCTATCACAAAGCACTGAGTGTGATAATACTTATTATTTCTGTCTTCGATTTGCTAGACCTTTCTGACTTGTCAATGTGTCTAGATTTGTAATAAATGTTAAGATAGTAGTTTATCTTTAATCTGTGAGGAGATTTGACAGCTGAGATTTTGTAATGATAAGCATCTTTGCCATCTCTGCTTATGATTTTTGAGAATACAGCATCACTCTGCAAATTATAATCTGTCTGCTCTGGTCTCCTGGAATGCAGGTTTATATCTACATCGTAGCTCTTACTACTCCATGATTCTTTCTTTCAAATGTCATAAAAAGACATAATTCTTTCTTCCTATCTCTGTTATTATTAAGTGAGGGGAAGTTTGTTTGTTTTTTTTTTTTTTCCTAGAAGCCAATTGGGGCTCCCCTGGTTACCCAGTGGAAAAGAACCCACCTGCCAAGGCAGGAGACATGGGTTTGATACTTGGGTCAGGAATATTCCCTGGAGAAGGAAATGGCAATTCATTCTGGTATTCTTGACTGGGAAATCCCATGGACAGGGGAGCCTGATGGACTATAGTCCATGGGATCACAAAAGAGTTGGATATAACTTCACAATTAAACAACAAGCCAATTAAATTTTCCTTTGACAACAGAAATAAAACACAAAGTTCCTACACCACTGTCATTATGTCAGTCTATTAGGACAAGGTAAATGATCCAATAAACTAGCAATAGAAATACTAGGAGCAAAAGTTCTTCCCAATAAAGAACATAAAATCTCAAAATATATCATTCTTTTGATGTTGCCTGGCCTTCTTAAGCCTGTGGTAGGTATGAACTGTGTACCCCTGGATCTTCCTAGAGGAAACAGTTTGCCATCCATCTGTTTAAGACTTAACTGAGAGATTCCAGCATTGCTCTCTTCAGCTTTTGAGTTGGGGCCCATGCTTTTTCCAGGCATCTTTCAGCAGATGACACTGCATGGTCAGCGTACTAATGCCTGGATATTTCTGCCCATAGTGAAACTCCTTTTACAGGGTAACTTCACTTTCAAGACTTTGTCTTCTGTGACCCAGTCTAGGACTTTCTCTATCTAATCCTGCTTCCTTTATATTTTCTGTTCACAGCTGTTTGATCTTTCCCAAGGTCTATCAGCTTCTCAGGTCACTCAGTAAATAGGCCCAAATAACATAATGTCATATTTGTAATGGACCAGGTGATATCTTGTGGAAGGATAAGGAAATCAAAATCCCTGTGAACTGAATTATCATAGAGCTGGAGACTGATGAATTCTTGAGGTAGGATGGTGAAGCTGGATTATTGATCTTACAGGTAAACCGATCCTGGTCATCTTTACTAATAGAAATGGGGGGGGAAAGAATTTTTCAGCTACATGCCAGGTACCAGGGCATGTGTTAATTTGCTCCAGTAATGAAATCATTTCTGGTACAGAGCTGCATTTGAAACAGCTATCTAGTTAAGCAAGTATTATAATCCACTGTCATTCTCTAAGATCCATGCCTTTCGCAGGATCCAAATAGATACGTTGAATGTGAATGTACTAGAATTCACAGGTCCTGCATCTTTTAAGTCTTTAAATGGTAGAACTAAGCTCTGCAGTCCCTCTAGGACTGCAGTAATGCATGTGGCTTATCCTTTTTTAGGTAGTTCTAGAGATTTCTGCTTGACCTTTTCCAATGTAATAGACTTCGCTTCACAAGTCAGGGAGCCAGTATGGGGATCTGCCTGTTATTGAAGACGACGTCTATTCTAATTATGCATTCCAGAAGTGAGGACAATAGGAAATCTTCAGGTTCATACCAAACTTGTAAAATACGTAGTCTACTTTTATTGCCTCCAATTTCTCATTGCAGTCAGTTCTCTTTCAATTTCAGATTTGCCTTCTATCAAGAACAATAGTGAGATTGTTTTTCCAAGGTCTACAGAAGATCTAAATGACAAAGCAATGATCATGTTTGTTCTTCATCTGTTTATTCCCTCTATGAAATTGTCAGTGTTAACATTTTCCCATTTTGTTTGTTTTTAAATTTTTCCTTTTGTGTCTTTCACAGCATGACATAATCTCAGTTTTCACCACCTTCTGTGTTAATCAGGATAATTTAACTACTGTGTAGTAATTAATAAACCCTAAAGCACAAATGATGATTTCTTTTTCTTGCAAAAAAATTCCAATGCAAGATCCAAGCTGCTTTCATTTTGGGGATCTGTCAACTCAACACATGATCTCCTTAGTTACCACAGAAGGGGAAGTAAAGAATGGAGGAGGCACATTTACCTCTAATTGTTTTAGCCCATAAATGTCAAGAGACATTTCTGGTCATAGTTTATTGGTCAGGACTGGTCACGTGAATGATTCTTCAAGGGTGGCTGGGAAATGTAAGGGAGACAATGAGAATATTCTGGCAACTAAAGTGTCACTTTGTTCATTCTTGTCAGCATACAGACTACCTACATCCTTCCAAAGAAATACAATCAGAGTTTCATCCAGTTATTATCTCAATTACAAGTTCAGGATCTTTGGGAATTAAATTCTTTTATCAATTCCAACTTAACATAGCTTTTTTTTTTTTTTTTTTTCATCTTGAGATGCATGTTTTAAATAAATACCATTGAAACACAAGTTTAAATAGTGGAACAGGGATAAGGTAATAATAATAAACAATAAATTCAAAGGAAATAAAATTAAGAGGTGCAAAGTTTATAGTATTTCAGAAGTCCCATTGTGTAAACATTGGGAAGCTTCCTATTCCATAAAAGTTTCCCCGATGAGTATCTGATTCTTCTGCATGGGAGCACCCTCTTATGTAGTGATTTCCAGAGCCCTTAGCTCTGTATTTCAGTTATCTATTATCTCATTATTTTTGCTGCTTCTTAAGTCAACATTGGGGAATATATCATTTTTTTAGTTAACTATTGCTTTATAACAAAACACTGTTAAAAATTTTGTGTATAAACAACCCCCCTCAATTTACTGATACTATGTAAAATAGGTAAAAGTTCACAATATAACCTGACTATTTCAGCCAAGCCATTTTAATTAACTGAGAAGTATTTTAGGGATGTGTTTCTCAAAGCCTTTTAAAAAGTCAGGTCTTAGTATTTGGAGAATAGAATTGATTGGTTTTCCCAGCCCAGAAAAACTCCTAATTCCCAAATTATCTCAGTTCCCTTTCATTTATTTTTGCAAACAAGCATTATGAAGTCTGAATTCACATCTTCCTGATTAACACTTTGCCAAATGTTTGAATGGCATCACCAACTCAATGGACATGGGTTTGGGTGGTCTCGGGAAGTTGGTGATGGACAGGGAGGCCTGGCATGCTGTGGTTCTTGGGGTCGCAAAGAGTTGGACACAACTGAGCAACTGAACTGAACTGAAAATGAAGTTAAAATTACACAACAGAAAATATCAGTATCCAATTTTATGTATTCTTCCTGCATAATTACAACCTTCTTAGGCACATAGACTCCTTTTCTGGTTGACTTAGATGATAACCTAGAAAAAATTACAACTGTATGCTATGGTTCTCCATCTAGCAGGCCTTTGATATCCATTTCCTCCACATATTCCATTCATCTATGTAGGCAAAACCATAGACTTTAGTTGTTGTTGTTGTTTTAGCACATTCCCCCTGTAGATATTCAAAGATAGGAGCTCTGAGAATGCTCAATTACAATTAACCTCAACTACCTCAAACAGGGAGTGATATAAACATTCCTATTTCTGAAAAGTGAATCATAACCAAGGGACACTTGAAAATATACTCTTTCTGCATGACAACGAAGAGGAGTCATTGTGGGAAGTATATTGTCTTTATCTAATATGCATGCATTCTAAGTTGCTTTAGTTGTGTCTGACTCTTCATGAACCCATGGACTGTAGCCTGCCAGGCTTCTCTGTCCATGAGATTTTCCAGGCAAGAATACTGGACTGGGTTGCCATTTCCTAATCCAGGGGATCTTCCTGGTCCAGATATTGAACCCACATCTCTTCTGTCTACTGCACTGGTAGGCAGATTCTTTATCACCAGTGACATCTGGGAAGCCCTTATCTAATATAGAAGGAATAATTATATATCTAACATAAAATTATCCAATATATAATTTCATTTTCATCCCTTTGATAAACTGTATTCTAACTTCATATTCTTAAAAGAACTTATTATATTTATAACTTTGTGCTATTTTAATTTTATATCCATTATAGCTTTTTGTTTTCAGAATTCCCCTATTATAGGAGTTCACTTAGTTGTATAAAAGAAAAATAAGCCATATAGAAAAACTGTCCAAATTCACCAAAATATGTATAGTAAAAACTATCTGACTCAGAAATAAATGTTCAGTGTGTTACATGATGCCACTTTAAATTTACCCGTATATGTTTTCAACCCTAATATTGACAGAGTATCAATTTACAAAATGAGCTTCATATGTTTTTCGAGTTATATAACCACAAGTCTAAACTACCTCACCACCCTGCCACCTTTTTGATTTCCCTAATTATCTCTATATCACTATGTCTCCAACCCAAATTCACTGCTTTTTTAAAAGTCATTTCCCAAAGCACATCTCTTTTGAAATGACCTCAATCTCAAAAGCTAAGAATCCTAGATGTGTTTTGGGACCCTGGACAGAGTGAAGATTATGAGCACATCAGACTTACAGAAAATTTCTTCCCGGATTAAAC
Source organism: Oryx dammah (assembly GCF_014754425.2). Taxonomy (NCBI): domain Eukaryota; kingdom Metazoa; phylum Chordata; class Mammalia; order Artiodactyla; family Bovidae; genus Oryx; species Oryx dammah. The sequence goes on from NW_024070186.1 coordinate 143,582,298, forward strand.
AAGAATTTCACTTTTGATATGTAGTTCCATCAAAGGGCCAACACACACGCTTGAGATACCAGACTAGAGAAAACAGGTACAAAACAAAAGATTCAAAGCAGAGCCTAGAACATGCCCTCTGCACTGGAGTTTAGCAGCTTTAGAAACTACAGATAAATATTTGGACTGGTTGTGAGGTGAAACTCTACAGGGCTGACCCAGATGTTGATTCCCATGCTTTAGTTAATGGCACTGGCATAGTCTGATTACTCACAGTTTTACTCTTGAAACTAACTTAGAGCCCTAGATCATTTTGTTTTTCTGAAAATCATTATCATTTCCTGTGAACTGAAAAGTTTTGTTATCTTGCTCAATATACTCCTATAACCCTGTTATCATGCTTTAACCTACTCCTATCACCTTAGTCCAGACACTTAGCTGTTTTTACTTTGCTCCTTGCCTCTTAGCTTGTCCTCAACTTATCTGTACAATCATTGCTGATTTTCTCTCCAATGGCCTTTCCTGATCCTACGTTTTTCTCCCTAGCAAACATGTCTTCATATCTTATAAACTTAAAAACCAAGAAACATGTTTGCTCAGAAGTGTAAATAAAACAGAATTTGTACCCCAATCCTTCTTAATGAAAGATAGAGGAGAGATGCAGGAATTCTTAGAAAATTTCCCTCCCTTAAACACATACACACACAAAGGCACACAGACCAAAGCACCATTTTCTTCTCCACTGGCAGTAACTGATTGTGTTTGCATGAGACACCCGGGGCTGCTAAATAGGCTGACCCTAAGAAGAATTTGCTACCACAGCAAGGATGAAAGAACAAAAGTAGGAAAATCTCTTACATCTTTGGTAATGTTGAACTGCTGAACCAAACTTGGAAGTTTTAGTTCTTCTTGGGCTTCCTAGGCAGCTCAGTGGTAAAGAATCCACCTGTGATCCCTAGGTCAGGGAGATCCCCTGGAGAAGGAAATGGCAACCCACTGCAGTATTCTTTCCTGGGAAAATCTATGGACAGAGAAGCCTGGTAGGCTATAGTCCAGGGGGTCACAAAAATGTCAGACATGACTCAACGACTAAACAACAACAACATAATACCTGCCTCCTGAGAAATCTGTATGCAGGTCAAGAAGCAACAGCTAGAACTATCCATGAAACAACAGACTGGTTCCACATTGGGAAAAATGTATGTAAAGGCTGTATATTGTCACCCTACTTATTTAACTTATATGCAGAGTACATCATGAGAAATCCTGGGCTGGATGAAGCACAAGCTGGAATCAAGATTGTTGGTAGAAATATCAATAACCTCAGATATACAGATGACACCACCCTTACGGCAGAAAGCAAAGAGGAATTAAAGAATTTCTTGATGAAAGTGAAAGAGGAGAGTGAAAAACCTGGCTTAAAACTTAACATTAAAAAACCAAAGATCATGGCATCTAGTCCCATAACTTCATGACAAATATATGGGGAAACAATAGAAACAGTGAGAGACTTTATTTTCTTGAGCTCCAAAATCACTGCAGATTGTGACTGTAGCCATGAAATCAAAAGATGCTTGCTCCCTGGAAGAAAACCTATGACCAATGTAGACATCACATTAAAAAGCAAATACATTACTTTGCTTACAAATGTCCATCCATTCATAGCTAGTGGTTTTTCCAGTAGTCATGTATAAAAGTGAGAGTTGGACTATAAAGAAACCTAACCACTGAAGAATTGATGTTTTTGAACTGTGGTATTGGAGAAGATTCCTGAGATTCCCTTGGAAAGCAAGGATATCAACCCAGTCAGTCTTGAAGGAAATCAGTCCTGAATATTCATTGGAAGGACTGATGCTAAAGCTGAAGCTCCAGTACTTTGGCCACCTGGTGCAAAGAACTGACTCAATGGAAAAGACCCTGATGCTGGGAAAGATTAAAGACAGGAGGATAAGGGGACGACAGAGAATGAGATGGTTGGATGGCATCACTGACTCAATGGACATGAGTTTGAGCAAGCTCTGGGAGTTGATGATAGACAGGGAAGCCTGGCATTGTGCGGTCCATGGAGTCACAAACAGGCGGACTTAACTGAGTGACTGAACTGAACTGATTGGTTGGATGTTCTGTTCCTTGCAACAGGAGGTGTCATAAATGATGAACTTCCAAGTCTTTTGCATTTTTCTCCTTTTCAAGTAAGACCCATCATTGCTGTTCAGATGTGATACATATGTTAGCCTTGTTCTTGTTTTCTTGCCACATACTCCTGAGAGGTCAGGCCTAACCACATAGTCAAGTAAACAAAATCATTTCCATGCTCTAAGGCTCAAGCAGAAGATATTAGCAAGCTAGTCAGATAAACCATTCCAGCTCTAAAATTGCATACACTCTGAACATTGAGCCCAAGATACCTACCTATAAGTAATGGTAGAAAGTAGTTTTGGTTTTCCATAGACCTGAGTTAGTGAAATCCATTTTTTACTGAGCAATTATGTGATCTTAAGAAACTTATTGAATCTCTCTTACTTTCATTTTAAAATGGACATAATGATACTTTTTTGCTGAATTCTTATGAAGACTAAATTCCAGTCCTTCCCTTTCAAACTCTGCAATTTTAAGAAAGTCCTGCTTAAGTTTCTATGTATATAAAATGTGAGTAGGTATGTTTACCTCATAGATCTTTGTTAAGTATTAAATAGGGAAATAAAAGAAGTCTAACACATAGCATGCTGTTTGCCACATAGACAGCATTATCTACTTTTTGTTGTTGTTGTTCTTAGTAGTTCACTGCCTGACACTGAGATATGTTTTTGATAAATACCAACTACTCATTATTATAATTGTTTTTATATATTTATTAATATTTTCACTTATCTAGAAAACACCTCTAACATGGCATGTGCCATATAGATCCTAGCACTATGCCCATAAATAGATCTCATCAGATATTTTAAAATTATGCTAATTCTTCAAATAATACCTAACACAAAGGACAAAACAATGCTAAGAATAAATTTTAAGAATTTTTGCCCCAGATATTAAGAAAACTGAAAGCTGTCACTGAAGTACTTGTAAAAATGACAAAATAATTGAATCAATATAATTGTCCACTTACAAATGATTGATTAAATAAATAATGTTACATTCAGCCAGAAAAAATCAATTAATTATTAAATAGAAGAGTGCCCCTTCATTGCAGGTGGATTCTTTACCATCTGAGCCACAAAGAAAGCCCTGTTTTAAAATATATAATTTTATTATCAATCATATATGGCAGGACCAAAAAAATCAAGCGATGATTGCCTTTTAAAAAATAGCTCATTATAGTCACAGATTCTAAAAGGAGGAGCATGGGGAAGGGGCCAACAGGAAAGACCAGAGTTAGTCAAAGGGAGAGAGAGAGTGAGGAGAAAGCAAGGACATGAGTCTTTATTGCAATTATTAAGGAAAGAATGGATGAGGTGGGGTAAGGAGGCTTAGGATAGGCTAGTTTTAACAATTTCCACAAATTCTGGTTATAAGATCTGTCTCCAGTTGCTTGATACCTAATCTTAAAATGATTAGGGCAAAGGAATAGTGTGTGAGCTCCATAAAGGAGATGGTTGGGGGTATGAACTCTGAACTGATTGGTTTGTATATGAAAAATATGCTTGAGACAATTTGTTTGCTATGCTAGTTAAGGATTTACTAACTCTGGGAGGAGCAATGTCTCTAGGTAGTAAGGCCCTAAGATGTCAAAGCATCAAACACAGAAAATAAAATACATGGTATCATAAAGAGGTAAAGCAACATGGCATGGAAAGAAGTCGATAGAATGTTATAATGAACTATTGTGTTAGAACTAGGTTAACCTGCAGCCTATCTGTGTTTCTTCAACATTTTTCAATTGGGATATCTGGAAACATGATACTGACTTGTAAAACAGTGATAAAGAGCATTCAGTTCAGTGCAGTTCAATTGCTCAGTCATCTCCGACTCCCTGCAACCCCATAGACTGCAGTACGCCAGGCCTCCCTGTCCATCCCCAACTCCCAGAGTTTACTCAAACTCATGTCCATTGAGTCGGTGATGCCATCCTACCATCTCATCCTTTGTCGTCACCTTTTCATCCCACCCTCAATCTTTCCCAGCATCAGGGTCTTTTCCAATGAGTCAGTTCTTCACATCAAGTGCCCAAAGTATTGGAGTTTCAGCTTCAACATCAGTTCTTCTATTGAATATTCAGGACTGATTTCCTTTAGGATGGACTGGTTGGATTTCCTTGCAGTCCAAGGGACTTTCAAGAATCTTCTCCAACACCACAGTTCAAAAGCATCCATTCTTCAGTGCTCAGCTTTCTTTATAGTCCAACTCTCACATGACTACTGGAAAAACCATAGCCTTGACTAGATGGACAATTACCTTATGATTTATGATGGGAAAATTCTAAAACTCACCTTTTGTACTAGCGTACTTACATTGTTTATCAAATGTGTATAGATGATGGTATGCACATGATTTTAGCTGGGTGACCAATAGAGGATAAAAGATTCTTTAGTAAACTCGTTCTTTGGCTCACCTGAGAATAAGGTGTTTCATATTTATAAATCACAGTCTAATGTTGAGATATCTTCTGTGTAATTGAGAATAAGCTCTGAGATCTGTTTTGGAAAATGTAAACTTCACTGATCTTTGCTTATTTCTTTTATAATATTATGTATCTTTATCAAAGACTTTATACATATACCCTATGGAGTCTCCTGAGTTCTCTCAATTACCTTACCCAAACTGTTGAAATGATGTATGATACCATCTGTCTTATCTTAAAGATAAATATGTATGTATATGGATTTCCCAGGCAAGAGTGGGTTGCCAATTCCTTCACCAGGGGATCTTATGGACCCAGGGATTAAACCCTAGTCTCCTGCATTATAGGTGGATTATTTACCAACTGAGCTATTAGGGAAATCCATACATATATACTATTTACATATAAATATACATTGTAAAAATGAATAAACAGAAACCTCAATTAAATAGAATATGGGAAACCAGAACTGGGAGCTCTCACATCTTGTGACAATAGCAGAGCCCAACAAGAAGAAAGATTTTCTTCTCTGCCTAAAGCTCAGCCAGTAAGAAACTGTCACAACTCAGCCAATGAAAAGTCATAGACTCTAGTTACTATAGCCCTATGCTTAGAGAATAAAGAATCTGCCTACAGTGCAGGATACCAGGGTTCAATTCTTGGGTTGGGAAGATCCCCTGGAGAAGGAAATGACAATCCACTACAATGTTCGTGCCTGGCTAATTCCATGGACAGAGGAGCCTGGTGGATTACAGTCCATAAGATCACATGACTGAGGAACTAACATTTCACTTCCTAACTTCCTTTTCCCCTCTGTAAATGAGTTATCCTCTTCATTTGTGTTGGGTACTTGCATGTGACTTGACATGATTGCAGGCTTCATGTTGCAATTCTCTGATGATCCCAATGAAACACAGTTTTGCTGGGGAATAACTAAGTATAATTGTTTTAGGTAACTGTGTATATGCATTTATAAAATTGTAAACTAAATCTAAAACAAACAATATTTTTTGTTAGTTTAATAAAGTACATACATAACATACATGGTCAGTCGTGCTCCACTCTTTGTGACCCCATGGACTTTAGCCTGCCAGGCTCCTCTGTCTATGGAATGTTCCAGGCAAGAATACTGGAGTGGGTGGCCATTCCCTTCTCCAAGGGGTCTTCCGAGCCCAGGGATAGAACTCAAATTTCCTGCATTGCGGGCAGATTTTTTACCATCTGAGCCACCAGGGAAGCCCAATTTAGTAAAATAGGTGTTAATATATTCACATTAATATATTGATCTTCCTCCGATCCTAGTGGCATATATAATAATTAAAAAAAAAAAAGGCTTTTCTCACTGAGACTGGTTTTTCCTGTTTATCCTATAGATCTTACCTTAGTTGAACAGCATTAAAGGAAAGTTGCATGCCTTGTTTTCTTACTAATTTATGTTATGAGACTCAAAGGTACAGAGAGCTTACTTTAGTTTCCTTTACATATGCAACTGCCAAGAGGTACTAAACAAACCTTACTAGTATTGACATACATGAATATCATAATTTTACACATAATGAAGGATTTTTCCTATTGACTACCTTAGAGTGGCTTATGAGCTACATTATAGAAACTATTTTTTTTTCTGAAAATTAGGCATGTTGTCATTCCAAATCTCTATTAAATGCAATAGGAGAAAGGGGTGACAGAAAATGAGATGGTTGAATGGAATCACTGACTCATTGGATATGAGTTTGAGCAAACTGAGGGAGATAGTGAAGGACACAGAAGCATGGCATGCTGTACTTCATGGGGTCGCAAAGAATCAGACACGACTTAGAGACAGAACAACAAAGAGGCGACGTATTCTATGTCTAGTTTCTAGTCATCAACATCTAGTTGATGTCTTAGTCTCCACACAGGAAGTGAAAATTCCAATAGCTATGGTACAGAAAGAGGGAGAATCTCCGAGTCTTAAAGCTATGACAGTATTTTATGGTAAAAGAAAAGTGAATAGTCTACATGTCAATCAAGTTTTTCATCAGCACACAAGTGAATGAAATAAAGACCATACATGTCAAGTGGTCGTGTACCCAGTTATCAATGGAAAAAATGTATTACAACCCGAGTATAGCATTAGATATTGTCTATTTTTCTAAGTATCTGCCACATTCTCACTTTATCATGTACCAAACATGTGGAAGCATCTCAAAAAAGATGTCTTTTAGCTTACAGAACACAAAATATCAATATGGACATTCACAGGGTACCACTTTGACTGCTTTCACTCTGTCAATTGTCCTTATGTACAGAAATCGTATGCCCTTTATGGACTTTGTTTCTTTGTCTGGAGCAGGCAATACATCTTCTATGATGAAGATAGAAAGGCCCAGGAAATGTATACAACATTTCTCTTCACTGGCCAATTATAGCTCGCATAATCAGTAAGAACAGATTTTGATGGGAGCTATGAGAATGAAGCATAAAGTGCACATATCCTAAATGTCACTAGAATCAATACAACATGAGCTGAGCAAATAAGGTCCATATGGAGAGGAAAAATAACTGAAAACCCTGTAGCAGCAAAGTAATTTTAGGACACAATCATCTAAGGCCATTAAATTCAGTCTCCACCTGTGCTGCAGATCAAAGAGGTCTATAATTGCTGAAAGGACTCTCTATGAGCCTGTTTTGAGGAGGTGAGAGACAATGGATTGTGTCCAATAGAGTTGTTTACAAGCTAGTTGTAAAAGTCATGGATGTGAGATCTGATGAATAAGTGGGCGGGCAGAAACAACATTCCTTCAGTTAGGATTCCAAAAGGAGTGTTTTCTGTCTAAGTCCCCTTTGGGGTGGATTATAAAGCTGTGCTCCCACTCAATTACTTGTTGTGGGCCTTACCTTAGCTGCCAGACTGCATCTCCTTTCCTGGCTTCTGCAGAAAAGCTGAAAATGCTGTTTCTCTTCCTTTTGTTATGCCTTGGCTCACTGAGAACTCTCCTGGCAATAGTCCAAGGGCACACATATGCCCTGACACAGGGATGCCAAGTTTCTTCCTAAATGTCTTTCTCTGGGTGTCTTTACCTTGTTACACTATGTGCAATAGAGTTTTAGCACACATTTCCACAAATATACTGTTCCAATCCAGAGGGGTGATTCTTTTCACTGGATTAAGACTCTGTCTCTTAATTGTTTTGCCCAAACAGTACATTTGAGTTTAATTTCTATTGTTGTGGTCTGTATACATAGAATACTTTTGCAGTGTGTTGTATAGTATCATAAGTAGGAATTATTCTATGATAAGTTATTTGAGTTAATCACATCTGGAAGGAGAGAGGACAAGAGCAAAGGTAAAGCTGTGATTGGTAAAGAAGTGCCAGTCATTTAAATTTCCCAGGAAGGGAGATGTTTGGGAATTTTTTGGGCATGTGGTGATAGGTGTGTTTAGATGCTTTAATATTTAGTACTTCAATATTTACCTAAAATGTTATCTTCCTAGGAAAAGTTCAACTCAGTGTTAGGAGACTGTAGTGAGGCTACCCACAGGCAGCTCTATGAGAACAGCTCATAAACTCCATTCTTCTGGTGACAGTGCCTGCTCCAGTCACAAGCACAGAAGGAAATCTGGATGAATGACAGCATGCAAAGATGGGAGGAGGATATTTCTTAGTCCCTGGAATCATATACTCCTGGTGAGCTGTGGCCTATATTATCACCTAATTGAAGAAGACTGAGAAAGAAACCAAATTATCAGAACCATGAGAGGGAACTGGTATGACTAACAGAAAGCCCTGAACCACTGGATCCATCTGTGCCTGAAAGAAATATTAATATTATTCCTTCAACTTTAGCTACATAAGACATCTTTTTTCCTCCCTTAACCTAGTTTCCATTGAGTTTCAGTCATTGCAATGGAAATAATGATAAACAAATTCTAATATAATTATTTACTTTTCTATATAGGAAAATGCACACATTCCTATTGGGAACATTTTTTTTTTCCCCTCTAACTATGATCAATCAGTTTGGGAGGATCTCAGCCACTACAGGCAGCTATAGAAACACAGTTTTCTCATGAGATTTTCATGTGAGCATTCTTTAAAAGCTGATTGTGTGAAAATTCTGACACTGAAAAAAGCTGTTTTAAGGGACTATTTTATTCACATTATAGAACATGCAATGTTGTATGTACTTTAAATAATTCAGAATTGAAGAAGTTTAATGATAAGTAATCATTTAAATCATTTATATCCAAACATGTTTATATCAAAACATTTTAGTGGGAATGTATAGTTTCATAAATACTTATTTCTGATTGCAACTTTGATTTTCTTTTATTTTTTATTGTTTTTAATATAAATTTATTTATTTTAGTTAGAGGCTAATTACTTTGCAATATTGTATTGGTTTTGCCATACATCAACATGAACCCACCACAGGTGTACATGTGTTCCACATCCTGAACCCCCCTCCCACCTCCCTCCCCATACCATCCTTCTGGGTCATCCCAGTGCACCAGCCCCAAGCACCTTGTGTCATGCATCAAACCTGGACTGGTGATTCGTTTCATATATGATATTATACATGTTTCAATTTTCTTACCTCCATTTCTCAATGAATAGATTTATTTTCAATTTTAATAGTTTGAAAAACTACTTTGATTAGTTTCAACTGGTAAAAACCTTTAGAAAATGATGCAATCTATAGATTCAATGCAATCCCTATCAAGCTACCAATGGCATTTTTCACAGAGCTAGAACAAATAATTTCACGATTTGTATGGAAATACAAAAAACTTCAAATAGCCAAAGCAATCTTGAGAAAGAAGAATGGAACTGGAGGAATCAACCTGCCTGACTTCAGGCTCTACTACAAAGCCACAGTCATCAAGACAGTATGATACTGGCACAAAGACAGAAATATAGACCAATGGAACAAAATAGACAGCCCAGAGATAAATCCACACACCTATGGACACCTTATCTTCAACAAAGGAGGCAAGAATATACAATGGATTAAAGACAATGTCTTTAACAAGTGGTGCTGGGAAAAGTGGTCAACCACTTGTAAAGGAATGAAACTAGAACACTTTCTAACACCATACACAAAAATAAGCTCAAAATGGATTAAAGATCTAAACGTAAGACCAGAAACTATAAAACTCCCAGAGGAGAACATAGGCAAAACACTCTCCAACATAAATCACAGCAGGATCCTCTATGACCTGTCTTCCAGAATATTGGAAATAAAAGCAAAAATAAACAAATGGGACTTAATTAAAATTAAACGCTTCTGCACAACAAAGCAAACTATAAGCAAGGTGAAAAGACTGCCTTCTGAATGGGAGAAAATAATAGGAAATGAAGCAACTGACAAGGAACTAATCTCAAAAATATACAAGCAACTTATGCAGCTCAATTCCAGAAAAATAAATGACCCAATCAAAAAATGGGCCAAAGAACTAAATAGACATTTCTCCAAGGAAGACATACAGATAGCTAACAAACACATGAAAAGAATCTTAACATCACTCATTATCATAGAAATGCAAATCAAAACCACAATGAGGTACCATTTCACTCCAGTCAGAATGGCTGCAATCCAAAAGTCTACAAGCAATAAATGCTGGAGAGGGTGTGGAGAAAAATGAACCCTCTTACACTGTTGGTGGGAATGCAAACTAGTACAATCACTATGGAGAACACTGTGGAGATGCCTTAAAAAACTAGAATAGAACTGCCTTATGACCCAGCAATCCCACTGATGGGCATACACACCAAGGAAACCAGAATTGAAAGAGACACATGTACTCCAATGTTCATCACAGCACTGTTTATAATAGCCAGGACATGGAAGCAACCTAGATGTCCATCAGCAGGTGAATGGGTAAGAAAGCTGTGGTACATATACAAAATGGAGTATTACTCAGCCATCAAAAAGAACTCATTTGAATCAGTTCTAATGAGGTGGGTGAAACTGGAGCCTATTATACAGAGTGAAGTAAGCCAGAAAGAAAAACACCAATTACAGTATCAGTTCTGTTCAGTTCAGTCACTCAGTCGTGTCCGACTCTTTACAACCCCATGAATCACAGCACGCCAGGCCTCCCTGTGCATCACCAACTCCCAGAGTTCACTCAGATTCATGTCCATCGAGTCAGTGATGCCATCCAGCCATCTCATCCTCTGTTGTCCCCTTCACCTCCTGCCCCCAATCCCTCCAAGCATCAGAGTCTTTTCCAATGAGTCAACTCTTCGCATGAGGTGGCCAAAGTATTAGAGTTTCAGCTTTAGCATCATTCCCTACAAAGAAATCCCAGGGCTGATCTCCTTCAAAATGGACTGGTTGGATCTCCTTGCAGTCCAAGGGACTCTCAAGAGTCTTCTCCAACACCACACTTCAAAAGCATCAATTCTTTGGCGCTCAGCTTTCTTCACAGTCCAACTCTCACATCCATATATGACCACTGGAAAAACCACAGCCTTGACTAGATGGACTGTTGTTTGCAAAGAAATGTCTCTGCTTTTGAATATACTATCTAGGTTGGTCATAACTTTTCTTCCAAGAAGTAAGCGTCTTTTAATTTCATGGCTGCAGTCACCATCTGCAGTGACTTTGGAGCCCCCAAAAATAAAGTCTGACACTGTTTCCCCATCTATTTCCCATGAAATGATGGGACCAGATGCCATGATCTACTTTTTCTGAATGTTGAGCTTAAGCCAACTTTTTCACTCTCCTCTTTCACTTTCATCAAGAGGCTTTTTAGTTCCTCTTCACTTTCTGCCATAAGGGTGGTGTCATCTGCATATCTGAGGTTATTGATATTTCTCCCGACAATCTTGATTCCAGCTTATGCTTCTTCCAGTCCAACGTTTCTCATGATATACTCTGCATATAAGTTAAATAAGTAGGGTGACAATATACAGCCTTGACATACCCCTTTTCCTATTTGGAACCAGTCTGTTGTTCCATGTCCAGTTCTAATTGTTGCTTCCTGACCTGCATATTGGTTTCTCAAGAGGCAGGTCAGGTGGTCTGGTATTCCCATATCTTTCAGAATTTTCCACAATTTATTGTGATCCACACATACTAACGCATATATATGGAATTTAGAAAGATGGTAATGATAACCCTGTACGCGAGACAGCAAAAGAGACACAGAGCTATAGAACAGTCTTTTGGACTCTGTGAGAGAGGGAGAGGGTGGGATGATTTGGGAGAATTGTATTGAAACATGTATTATATCATATAGGAAATGAATCACCAGTCCAGGTTCAATGCATGATACAGGATGCTTGGGGATGGTGCACTGGGATGACCCAGAGGGATTGTACGAGGAGGGAGGTGGGACGGGGGTTCAGGATGGGGAACACGTGTACATCCATGGCGGATTCATGTTGATGTATGGCAAAACCAATTCAATACTGTGAAGTAATTAACCTCCAATTAAAATAAATAAACATATTTTTAAAAAAGAAAATGATGTCAATGAAACCTTGGCTTTCTAATATGAAACACTGCAAACTTTAATTCTGATCATCAATTATTTCAAAATTTCTTGCTTGCTTTCTTAGTAGCTGGACAATTAAATGAGGGCACGTTATGAGAAAGGTATAGGAAGACTTCTTAGACTCCTGTCTACTTAGCCTTATCTTGTTGATCCAGATGCTCTCATTCTTATGCTCTAATGCCTGAGCTAGTAATTAATTGAATTGTGTATTCCAGTGTTTTTTTTAAAAAATTTAATTACAAATGCCATAGCATTGATAACTTTTAACTGGAGAAATAAAGACTAAATGATACATATGCTTTGTCTTTATATTATCTCCATCTTTCTTCATTACCACACACAAACAACTTGTGCAGAGTTCTAAGAAATTGTTTCTACTACTCAATCTCAAACTTCTCAATTCTAAAACATTCAAAATGATATGTATGCTTATCTTTGCCAGGTCTCAGGAAATGTTGTACTCCTATGCTGTTTTGAGGAATATGTTAGCTGATTAGAAAATATTCAGCAAGATGGAAGTTGGTGAACATTGAAGGTATTTATCTATATAGAGCATTAAGAATAAACCAAAGGTTTATGAAATAAAATGCAAATTTATATTTCAGTAAATGGAAAGAAAATAGATGATATTGTGAATTATTTAATAGGTTGTTAAAGAAAATAAAATTTTAGATGGAGTTACAGAACAAAAACAATTTAAAAATATGCTTGTATTTAATGTACCTAATCGTGAAATGTTTTTTACCTTCTTTAGGACTACACCACAATAAAAGGTATGTAGGGATGTAGCTTCTTATTACTATGTTCTCTAATATGCTGCAGCAGATGGTGGACATGCTTAAAGATTTATGGCTTGAGTTCTAATCCAGATGCTTTCTTATTCCTTTGTTTTAAGTTTTTACAAAATCAAATGTACTAGATAAATTGATGAATGTAACTTAAAATTGTAGCATTACCTGACTTGTTCCAAATGTGTAATATCCATACCTATCTATATATCTCTGTAGATCTATTCAGCTAGGACTCTTTTGGCTATTGAATATGATTGAGTTGTCCTTTCCAGTGATAAGTGTTTTGAAAAACATAATGAAAGGTGACCTAAGGGGAAAATTCTTCTAGTTCTCATGAGTTTATTATTCCAAATAATTTTAGCTTTTCAAGAAAACAATTTCATAAGCACCATCTATCTAGCTCCAACCCTAATTCTAGCCTATAAACTCTTAAAAATCATTTTGGCTGTTGTTAGTAAAGGCAGTCTCAAGCACAGTATTTCTACCACTCATTTGGGTGCTTAAGGATGGACCAAGGGTTTGGGATACTTCTTTATCAAGAGATAAAAAAAGCCATAAAGCCTGTGTGGAGCTTATTATCTTGTGGAGGAATATGTTTCACTGCCTCAAACTCAATGAGTATCCTTTTGTCCTGCTTAAGTGTGATCTCATGTCACCATGCCAACCCCACTGCTGTTGTCTGTCCTTCATGGAAAGATTATCAATCCTATTGTTATTGTAAAAAGTGTTTTACACAGGTAAATGCCCTGCCAGGAGAGACCCAGAAGAAACCAGTAACCATGCCCACCATGAAGCATCTGTATGTAAGTTAACCATTGTTTCATCAGGACTTGATAGTATTATGTTTTCCTTGCCAACTTTGATGCCAGGATACAATGAGCAGAAGTGTTTGGATTTCTGTTTCTGGAGTTTGGCACAGTGATGAACTTTACTATCCTCAATGTGGTTGGAATCATCCTCTGAGACTGATAACATGGACATGATGTTCTGCTCAAGAGTTTTTTTTTTTTTTTTCCCAGTGATTTTGTCTACAGATACTCATAAAAGTTATTCAGTTAGTTACTGTATACTCACAATTACTCTGTAGGTCAGGAAGGGCTTCCCACGTGGCTTAATGGTAAAGGATCTGCCTGCCAAGGCAAGAGATGGAGGAGATGTGAGTCTGAGCCATGAGTCCAAAAGATCCTCTGGAGTGGGAAATGGCAACCCACTCCAGTATTTTTGCTTGTGAAAACCTGTGGACAGAGGAGTCTGGCGGGCTTCAGTCCACTGGGTTCAGTTCAGTTCAGTAGCTCAGTCGTGTCTGACTCTTTGCGACCCCATGAGTTGCAGCGCACCAGGCCTCTCTCTCCATCACCAACTCCTGGAGTTCACTCAAACTCACATCCATCGAGTCAGTGATGCCATCCAGCCATCTCATCCTCGGTCGTCCCCTTCTCCTCCTGCCCCCAATCCCTCCCAGCATCAGAGTCTTTTCCAATGAGTCAACTCTTCACATGAAGTGGCCAAAGTATTGGAGTTTCAGCTTCAACATCAGTCCTTCCAAAGAAATTCCAGGGCTGATCTCCTTCAGAATGGACTGGTTGGATCTCCTTGCAGTTCAAGGGACTCTCAAGAATCTTCTCCAGCACCACAGTTCAAAAGCATCAATTCTTCAGCGCTCAGCTTTCTTCACAGTCCAACTCTCACATTCATATATGACTACTGGAAAAAACATAGCCTTGACTAGATGGACATTTGTTGGCAAAGTAATGTCTCTGCTTTTGAATATGCTATCTAGTTTGGTCATAACTTTCCTTCCAAGGAATAGCATCTTTTAATTTCATGGCTGCAGTCACCATTTGCAGTGATTTTGGAGCCCCCTCCAAAATAAAGTCTGCCACTGTTTCCACTGTTTCCCCATCTATTTCCCATGAAGTGATGGGACCAGATGCCATGATCTTAGTTTTCTGAATGTTGAGGTTTGGGTTACAAACTGTCAGACATGACTTAGTGACTGAGCATGCACACACGTGCTGTGGGCCAGGCATCATACTAGAAGTTAGGGATAACACCACTGCTATCCCTAATATGACCTTTGGTCTCTGGGAGATTCTATTCTGTTTAGAAGATAAACAGAAAACAATTCTAATTTTGTAAAAAGAGTCTATTGGATGCAAGTTCAATAGGGTAATCTTTTCCCTTAAACTCCTTTATTTTCCATGAGAACAAACTGGCAACTGTGATAGCAGGAATGCCTAAATTCAGTGACCTTAGAACTGCGGGTGTTTTGGAGCACCATTTTTACACTTGCAGTTTTCTTTTTAAACAATTTTTAAAAGTCGAAGCTAACAAAGGAGTCTGTTGATAAATTTTTTATACTATTAAATGGCATAAATGCCTGATTTACTTGTTTTATATTTTACATGTTTTTTTTTTTACTTGTTGTTTTACATTATTGAATGCTAATTTTACATCTCTTACAAGATTAACTGATTAGACTCATTCTTATGAGTGTTCAGACCATAAGAAAGAATCTAATAAAATGCAAGTGTGGCACTACTAATGGCATTTCCCAAAATGCGCTCTGATTCATGTGTGCATTGTTCACACTGGAAGAGGGAGAAGCATTTCTACAACACATGTGCTTCAACACCTAAGATCTTGTCATGTTATCCTGTAATTATGGGTTTGTCTGTATTTGTGCTTTATTTTCTTATCTCTTAAGGCCATTTTGTTGGAGAAGGAAATGGCAACCCACTCCAGTGTTCTTGCCTGGAGAATCCCAGGGACAGGGGAGCCTGGTGGGCTGCCGTGTATGGGGTCACACAGAGTTGGACACGACTGAAGCAAATTAGCAGCAGCAGCAAGGCTATCTTGAAACTATTAAATGCTATCTAGTGAAGAAATGAGCTGATGGGCTTGTTATTAAAAGACTTTTGTATTAAAAAATAAACTATATCAATTATATTAGGTTGACCAAAAAGTTATGACCAATGGTGATATTATAGCAATGGCTTTTATAATAAAATCTTTTCTGGAATTGGCATGCTCATTTCTAAGCACCAAGATTCTGGCACAAATTAAAAATAATAACATCCTCTTTTCTTTTTAAAAATTATTTATTTTAATGGGAGGCTGATTACTTTATACAATATTGTGGTGGGTTTTGCCATACATTGACATGAATCAACCATGGGTGTACATGTGTTCCCCCATCCTGAACCCCCCTGTTACCTCCCTTTCACCCCATCAGCGTTTTAATGATAAATGGACATAGAAAATAATATGGCTTATTTCTTAGAAACTTAAAGTAATTACATAATGTCTGGACATTATATATTCTAGACCATATATATCCTGGTCCTATTCCAGAATGAATATTCTTTTCTTTTTTAGTTTTAAATTAATTTATTTATTTTGAAGTGAAGTGAATTCGCCCAGTCGTGTCCAACTCTTTGAAACCCCATGGACTGTAGCCCACCAGGCTCTTCCCTCCATGGGATTCTCCAGGCAAGAATACTGGAGTAGGTTGCCATTTCCTTCTCCAGGGGATCTTCCCGACCCAGGGATCGAACCCAGGTCTCCTGCATTCCAGGCAGACGTTTTAACCTCTGAGCCACCAGAGAGGCTAATTACTTTACAATATTGTAGTGTTTTTTGCTAAACATCAACATAAGTCATCCACAGGTGCACATGTGTTCCCCATCCAGAACCCCCCTCCCACCTCCCTCCCCATTCCAACCCCCAGGGTCATCCCAGTGCAACAACCCTGAGCACTCTGTCTCATGCATCAAACCTAGACAGGTGATCCATTTCACATATGATAATATACACGTTTCAACAATACCCTCTCAAATCATCACACCCTCACCTTCTCCCACAGAGTCCAAAAGACTATGCTTTACATCTGCGTTTTTGTTTTTTTTTTTTTTTTTGCTGTCTTATATATCGGATCATCATTACCATCTTTCTAAATTCCATATATATGCCTTAGTATACTGTATTGGTGTTTTTCTTTCTGACTTACTTCAAACTGTATAATAGGCTCCAGTTTCATCCATCTCATTAGAACTGATTCAAATGCATCCTTTTTAATGCCTGAGTAATATTTTATTGTGCATACGTACCACAATTTTCTTATCCATTCATATGCCAATGGACATCTAGGTTGCTTCCATGTCCTGGCTATAGTAAACAGTGCTGTGATGAACATTGGGGTACACATTTCTCTTTCAATTCTTGTTTCTTGGGTGTGTATGTCCAGCAGTGGGAATGCTGGGTCATATGGCAGTTCTATTCTGAGTACAATTTTTAATGTAAAAGAGAGAAAAAATGACCTTTTAATTTTGTTTAATTTTGTAAACTGTACTACATGAGTGTTGACTGTAAGTACAATGTACAGAATATTGAGCTTATTATTATTCATTCTTCTTTCCTGTAACATTATGTCACTTGATTAATAACACCCCAGGGACAACCTTTTGAATCAAAGCACTCCCTACTTCCAAATAGGAAAAGGAGTACGTCAAGGCTGTATATTGTCACCCTACTTATTTAACTTATATGCAGAGTACATCATGAGAAATGCTGGACTGGAAGAAACACAAGCTGGAATCAAGATTGTTGGGAGAAATATTAATAACCTCAGATATGCAGATGACACCTCCCTTATGGCAGAAAGTGAAGAAGAACTAAAAAGCCTCTTGATGAAAGTGAAAGAGGACAGGGAAAAGTTGGCTTAAAGCTCAACAATCAGAAAATGAAGATCATGGCATCCAGTCTCATCACTTCATGGGAAATAGATGGGGAAACAGTGGAAACAGTGTCAGACTTTATTTTGGGGGGCTCCAAAATCACTGCAGATAGTGACTGCAGCCATGAAATTAAAAGACGCTTAGTTCTTGGAAGAAAAGTTTTTTGTTGTTGTTGTTGTTGTTTGAAGAAAAGGTATGACCAACCTAGATAGCATATTCAAAAGCAGAGACATTACTTTGCCGACTAAGGTCCATCTAGTCAAGTCTATGGTTTTTCCAGTGGTCATGTATGGATGTGAGAGTTGGACTGTGAAGAAGGTTGAGCACCAAAGAATTGATGCTTTTGAACTGTGGTGTTGGAGAAGACTCTTGAGAGTCCCTTGGGCTGCAAGGAGATCCAACCAGTCCATTCTGAAGGAGATCAGCCTTGGGATTTCTTTGGAAGGAATGATGCTAAAGCTGAAACTCCAATACTTTGGCCACCTCATGCGAAGAGTTGACTCTTTGGAAAAGACTATGATGCTGGGAGGGATTGGGGGCAGGAGGAGAAGAGGACAATGGAGGATGAGATGGCTGGATGGCATCACGGACTCGATGGACGTGAGTCTGAGTGAACTACAGGAGTTGGTGATGGACAGGGAGGCCTGGTGTGCTGCAATTCATGGGGTCGCAAAGAGTCAGACACAACTGAGCGACTGAACTGAACTGAACTGACTGACACCATTCAAACAGTTTACTTCAGGGTAATTATTGGGGAACAGACAATCTTGCTATTCAAATTTAATGAGCCAGATGTTTTTCTGTGTTATCCTGCTTTAATTTGTATGAGCTCCCAGTACTTTTTGGCTTGCTCCCATAAATATTGGGGCTTGAGTCACTTCTCACTCACCTAATATACACCCTTTGGGCAAATAATTAGAATTACAGATAATTTACACATCAATCAAGGGAAAGTTGAACAAGGGAGTGCAGGTTATCACTCAGAAGCTTATTTAATGGATGAAAATGCTAAAGCACTCTTGACTGTACAAATGCAGGAAATTTGACCTAACATTGACTGAAATCCTGCTTCTCATAAGCATTTTTTTTTATTTGTGTAGTTCCCATAGTTTTTTTTTTAAAAAAATACCTAATGCAAAGTAACTGCAATCATTATCATGTCTAGAATAAGTCATGTGAGAGGTGGAATTACATAATGTGTTGAGGGCTGAAGGTCTAACTTGCTGATAAATTGTCTTTTAGTGGTATCTCATTCTCACTTTTGCCTGAAGCTTGCTGTGCTTAATGACCTAGTTAGACGTGTTCTCACTTCTGGTAGATGAAGAATCAACTTTATAGGTTTCAAGATGAAAAAGTTTATTACCACTTTCTCACATTCTTCATAACTGTTAATCTGATTCTTCTAAGCCTCTGAATGTGACCTTGCATAGATACACATTCTTTTTGATTGTTATGTTGTCACTTTCCTAGTATGTTTGGAATGTGTCACCAAAAGAGACCTTGGGTGCTCTGAGGACCTGATGTGGCTTTTCCTGTGACCATGTAATTATTTGGCTTTATTTTTCAGTTTTAGTTTATGTCTTGGCTCTTTTTCTTTTTCTAAAATGGCAGCTGCAAAGAACAGAGTGTACCATTTCTAATTTAGTTCAAATTTAACACTCTCTCATTAGCTGAATATTATTCTTCTTTGACATTTTGATCTAAACATTAACAATCTGGAGACATTGGGGAAAAGTCTACTTCCAAACTCATTCAAATTATAAGAATAATTCATTTTCTTAAATCTGAAGTTTTGATTTCCTTGTGGACTGTGATCCAGGTAAAGTTCTGTTTCTAGAGGCCACTTACATTACTTCTTATCGTCAAAGCAGCAAGGACCACACATTCTCTTCACAATTTGAACCTGTCTGACTTTCTCTTCATCTAAAAGTCAGAGAAATTTTCGTCTTTTAAGGGTACCTGTTATTACCCTAAAACCACCTAGATTCCATGCAAAACAGCATAAACACTGAAGCTTATTGTGTTAGGGGATTCAGTGGAACAAAAAACTACCTGCTAATGTAGGAGAAACGGATTTGACCCCTGGGTTGGGAAGACCCTTTAAGGAAGGAAATGGCCAATTCAATACAGTATTCTTACCAAGGAAGCCCAATTTACAGAGAAGCCTGGTGGGCTACATTTCCAGTTCAGTTCAGTTCAGTAGCTCAGTCATGTCCGACTCTTTGTGACCCAGTGAACCACGGCATGCCAGGCCTCCCTGTCCATCACCAACTGCCGGAGTCTACAAAAATCCATGACGATTGTGTTGGTGATGCCATCCAAACATCTCATCCTCTGCAGTCCCCATCTCCTCCTGCGCTCAATCTTTCCAAGCATCAGGGTCTTTTCAAACGAGTCAGCTCTTCACATCACATGGCCAAATTATTGGAGTTTCAGGTTCATCATCAATACTTTCAATGAACAACCAGGACTAATTTCCTTGAGGATGGACTGGTTGGATCTCCTTGCAGTCCAAGGAACTTGACTTCAAGAGTCTTCTCCAATTCTTCACTGCTCAGCTTTCTTTATAGTCCAACTCTCACATCCATACATGACTACTGGAAAACCATAGCCTTGACTAGATGGACCTTTGTTGACAAAGTAATGTCTCTGCTTTTTAATATGCTATCTAGTTTGGTCATAACTTTCCTTCCAAGGAGTATGAATCTTTTAATTTCATGGCTACAATCACCATCTGCAGTGATTATGGAGTACCCCCCCCCAAAAAAAAAAAAGTCAGCCAATGTTTCCACTGTTTCCCCATCTACTGCCATGAAGTGATGGGACTGGATACCATGATCTTAGTTTTCTGAATATTGAGCTGTAAGCCAAATTTTCACTCTCCTCTTTCACTTTCTTCAAGAGGCTATTTAGATCTTCTTCACTTTCTGCCATAAGAGTGATGTCATCTGCATATCTGAGGTTATTGATATTTCTCCCAGCAATCTTGATTCCAGCTTATGCTTCCACCAGCCCAGCATTTCTCATGATATACTCTGCATATAAGTTAAATAAGCAGGGTGACAATATACAGCCTTGATGTACTCTTTTTCGTATTTGAAACCAGTCTGTAGTTCCATGTCAAGTTCTAATTGTTGCTTCCTGATCTGCATACAGGTTTCTCAAGAGGCAGGTCAGGTGGTCTGGTAGTCCCATCTCTCTCAGAATTTCCCACAGTTTATTGTGATCCACACAGTCAAGGGCTTTGGTATAGCCAATAAAGCAGAAATAGATATTTTCCTGGAACTTTCTTGCTTTTTCTATGATCCAGTGGATGTTGGCAATTTGATCTCTGGTTCCTCTGCCTTTTCTAAAAAAAAAAAACAAAAAAAAAAACAGCTTGAACATCTGGAAGTTCATGGTTCACATATTGCTGAAGCCTGGCTTGGAGAATTTTGAGCATTACTTTAGTAGCGTGTGAGATGAGTGCAATTGTGCGGTAGTTTGAGCATTTTTTCACATTGCCTTTCTTTGGAACTGAAATGAAAACTGATCTTTTCCAGTCCTGTAGTCATTGCTGAGTTTTCCAAATTTGTTGGCATATTGAGTGCAGCACTTTCACAGCATCCTCTTTTAGAATTTGAAATAGCTCAACTGGAATTACATCACATCCACTAGCTTTGTACTTGCCTGGTGGCTCAGACGGTAAAGCATCTGTCTACAGTGCGGGAGACCCGGGTTCAATCTCTGGGTTGGGAAGATCCCCTGGAGAAGGAAATGGCAATCCACTCCAGGACTATTGCCTGGAAAATCCCATGGACAGAGGAACCTGGTAGGCTACAGTCCATGGGGTCGCAAAGAGTCGGACACGATTGAGTGACTTCACTTCACTTCAATGCTTTCTAATGCCCACTTGACTTCACATTCCAGGATGTCTGATTTTAGGTGAGTGTGAACGATCACACCATCATGATTATCTGGGTCGTGAAGATTTTTTTTTTTTTTTTTTTGTACAGCTCTTCTGTGTATTCTTGCCACCTCTTCTTAATATCTGCTGTTTCTGTTACGTCCATACTATTTCTGTCCCTTATTGAGCCCATCTTTGCATGAAATGCTCCCTTGCTATCTCTAATTTTCTTGAAAAGATTTCTAGTCTTTCCCATTCTATTGTTCCTCTGTTTCTTTGCATTGATCACTGAGGAAGGCTTTCTTATCTCTCCTTGCTATTGTCTGGAACTCCTCATTCAAATGGGTATATCTTTCCTTTTCTCCTTTGCTTTTCACTTCTCTTCTTTTCACAGCTATTTCTAAGGCCTCTTCAGACAGCCATTTTGATTTTTTTGCTTTTGGTGTCCTTGGGGATGGTCTTGATTCCTGCCTCTTGTACAATGTCATGAACCTCCATCCATAGTCCATAAGGCACTCTGTCTATCACATCTAGTCCCTTAAATCTATTTCTCACTTTCACTGTATAATCATAAGGGATTTGATTTAGGTCATACCTGAATAGTCTAGTGGTTTTCCCCACTTTCTTCAATTTAAGTCTGAGTTTGTCATTAAGGAGGTCGTGATCTGAGCCACAGTCTGCTCCCGGTCTTGTTTTTGCTGACTGTATAAAGCTATGGATTCTTTGGCTGCAAAGAATATAATCAGTCTGATTTTGGTGTTGACCATCTGGTGATGTTCATGTGTAGAGTTTTCTCTTGTGTTGTTGGAAAAGGGTGTTTGCTATGCCCAGTGCATTTTCTTGGCAAAACTCTATTAGCCTTTGCCCTGCTTCATTCTGTACTCCAAGGCCAAATTTGCCTGTTAGTCCTGGTGTTTCTTGACTTCCTACATTTACATTCCAGTCCCCTATATGAAAAGGACATCTTTTTTGGGTGTTAGTTCTAAAATGACTTGTAGGTCTTCATAAAACCATTCAAATTTAGCTTCTTCAGCATTACTGGTTGGGTCATAGAGTTGGATTCCCGTGATATTGAATGGTTTGCCTTGGAAACGAACAGAGATCATTCTGTCGTTTTTGAGATTGCATCCAAGTACTGCATTTCAGACACTTTGTTGACTATGATGGCTACTCCATTTCTTCTAAGGGATTCCTGCCCACAGTGGTAGATATAGTGGTCATCTGAGTTAAATACACCCATTTCTTCTTAATATCTTCTGTTTAATGCCACCTCTTCTTAATATCTTCTGTTTCTGTTAGGTCCACACCATTTCTCTCCCTTATTGAACCCATCTTTGCATGAAATGCTCCTTTGCTATCTCTAATTTTCTTGAAAATATCTCTAGTCTTTCCCATTGTATTGTTTTCCTCTATTTAGTTCGCTGATTCCTAGAATGTAGACGTTCACTCTTGCCATCTCCTGTTTGACTACTTCCAATTCACCTTGACTCCTGGAACTAAGATTCCAGGTTCTTATACAATACTGATCTTTACAGCATTGGACCTTGCTTCTATCACCAGTCCCATCCTCAACTGGGTGTTTTTTTTTTTTTTTCTTCTTCTTTAACTAGATTTCTTCATTCTTTCTGGAGTTATTTATCCACTGATCTTTAGGACAAATCTGGGGAGTTCATCTTTCAGTGTCCTATCTTTTTGCCTTTTCATACTGTTCATGGGGTTCTCAAGGCAAGAATACTGAAGTTGTTTGCCATACCCTTTTCCAGTGGACTTACCTGGTGGCTGCAGTTCCAAGGGATCATAAAAGAAATAGATATAAATTAGTGACCAAAAAAACAACATCTTTAGCTAGGGGGATATTTAGAAATGTGTCCTAATATATTTAAATGGGAAGTTTATTTTGCATAGTATAGTATAAAAGTTAGAACTACATGCTCCCTTATGGCAGAAAGTGAATATAAACTAAAGAGCCTCTGGATGAAAGTGAAGGAGGAGAATGAAAAAGTTGGGTTAAAGCTCAACATTCAGAAAACAAAGATCATGGCACCCAGTCCCATCACCTCATGGCAAATAGATGGAGAAGCAGTGGAAACAGTGGCAGACTTTATTTTGGGGGGCTCCATAATCACTGCAGATGGTGACTGCAGCCATGAAATTTATATATATATATATATAAACACACACACACACACACACACTCTCTCTCCTTGGAAGAAAAGTTATGAACAACCTAGATAGCGTATTAAAAAGCAGAGACATTACTTTGACAACAAAGTTCTGACTACTCAAGGCTATGGTTTTTCCAGTAGTCATGTATGGATGTGAGAGTTGGACTGTAAAGAAAGCTGAGCACCAAAGAATTGATGCTTTTGAACTGTGGTGTTGGAGAAGACTGTTGAGAGTCCTTTGGACTGCAAGGAGTTTCAACCAGTCCATACTAGAGGAAGTTAGTCCTGAATGTTCATTGGAAGGGCTGATGTTGAAGCTGAAACTCCAATACTTTGGCCACCTGATAGGAAGAGCTGAACATTCAAAAAGACCCTGATGCTGGGAAAGATTGAAGGCAAGTGGAGAAGGGGACGACAGTAGATGAGATGGTTGGATAGCATCACCAACTTAATGGACATGAGTTTGAATAAATTCTGGAAGTTCATGATGGATAAGGAGGCCTGGCGTTCTGCATTCCATGGGGTTGCAAAGAGTCACACCACTGAGCGACTGAACTGACTGAGGTAGAGAGTCTCATAACAAAACAAACAGAAGTCGCTCAGTCGTGTCCAACTCTTGGTGACCCCATGAACTATGCAGTCCATGGAATTCTCCAGGCCAGGTTATTGGAGTAGGTAACCTTTTCCTTCTCCAGAGGATGTTCACAACTCAGGGATCAAACCCAGGTCTCCCATGTTGCAGGCCGATTCGTTACCAGCTGAGATACAAGGGAAAGCCAAGAACACTCTAGTGGGTAGATTATCCTTTCTCCAGGGGATCTTCCTGACCCAGAATCAACCTGGGGCCTCCTGCATTTCAGGTGGATTCTTTACCAACGGAGCTATGATCCTCAACCCAGTTTTGAATTCTGGTTCTCCTGAATCTATACTGCTTGTTGATCTTGGATATTTTAATCTTTTGGAAACAGTGGTTTCCTCATTTAAACATGTTGTGAATAACACCATAGTACTCATAAGAATACAGAAAAATACTGTTTGGGAAGCACTGCACAGCACTCCATGAAGTTTATAAATTATTATTATTGCTTTTTTAATTCTATCTATAAATGAAATTTTATCTTCAGCAAGTCATTTCCTTATTTCTCTCTTGATTCTCACAAACTGGTAATATAGTTATTAAAGTTGAATATGTATTAAAAAGTACCTGAAGCAGGTAGGCTTCAAATTAAGGAATTTAACTACTTCTATTCTCATATATTTTTTCTTTACAGATTTTTGAAAGGAGACTGCTAAGAGTCTTTATTTTTCCTTTAGTTCATGTAGTTTATAGCTTTCTAAATTTTTTTTCAAAGATTAACTACATTTGTTGTTTAGTCACTCAGTCGTGTCTGACTATTTCTGACCCCATGAACAGCAAAACTACAGGCATCCCTGTCCATCACCAACTTCTGGAGTTTACTCAAACTCATGTCCATTGAGTCCGTCATGCCATCCAACCATCTCATCCTCTTTCATCCCTTTCTCCTCCTGCCTTCAATCTTTCCCAGCATCAGGGTCTTTTCAAACAAGTCAGTTCTTCACATCAAGTGGCCAAAGTATTGGAGTTTCAGCTTCAACATCAGTCCTTCCAATTAATACTCAGGACTGATCTCCTTTAGGATGGACTGGTTGGATCTCCTTGCAGTTTAAGGGACTCTCAACAGTCTTCTCCAATTCTTCAGTGCTCAGCTTTCTTTATAGTCCAACTCTCACATCTATACATGACTACTGGAAAAACCATAACCTTGACTAAATGGACCTTTGTTGGGACATTACTATGTCTCTGCTCTTTAATATGCTGTCTAGGTTGGTCATAACTTTTCTTCCAAGTTATGCTTCCAAGGAACATAACTTTTCTTTCATAGCTGCAGTCACCATCCAAAGTAATTTTGGAGCCCAGGAAAATAAAATTCATCACTGTTTCCATTGTTTCCCCATCTATTTGCTATGGCTTGATAGGACCAGATGCCATGTTCTTAGCTTTTGAATGTTGAGTTTTAAGCCAGATTTTTCACTTTCCTCTTTCACCTTCATTAAGACGTTCTCTAGTGGTTCTTTGCTTTCTGTATTAGGGTGGCATCATCTACATATCTGAGGTTATTTATATTTCTCCCAACAATCTTGATTCCAGCTTGCACTTCATCAAACCTAGCATATCACATGATGTACTCTGCATATAAGTTAAATAAGCAATGTGAAAATATACACCTTTGACATGCTGGTGCTACTGCTAAGTCACTTCAGTCGTGTCCGACTCTGTGCGACCCCATAGACGGCAGCCCACCAGGCTCCCCTGTCCCTGAGATTCTCCAGGCAAGAACACTGGAGTGGGTTGCCATTTCCTTCTCCGATGCATGAAAGTGAAAAGTGAAAGTGAAGTCACTGAATCGTGTCCGACTCTCAGCGACCCCGTGGACTGCAGCTTACCAGGCTTCTCCATCCATGGGATTTTCCAGGCAAGGTACTGGAGTGGGGTGCCATTGCCTTCTCCACATCTTTGACATATTCCTTTCCAAATTTGAACTAGTCCATTGTTCCACATTTGGTTCTAACTATTGCTTCTTGACCTGCATACAGTTTTCTCAGAGGCAGGTACAGTGTTCTGGTATTTCCATCTCTTTAAGAAGTTTCCGCATTTTGTTGTGAGCCACACAGTCAAAGGCATTGGTGTAGTCAATGAAGGAGAAGTAGATTTTCTCTGGAATTGTCTTGCTTTGTCTATGATCCAGTGGATGTTGGCAACTTAATCTGTGATTCCACTGCCTTTTCTAAAACTGGCTTGTACATCTGGAGTGCACAGTTCATATACTGTTGAAGCCTATCTTGAAGGATTTTGAGCATTACCTTGCTAGCATGTGAAATGAGTGCAATTACATGGTAGTTTGAACAATCTTTGGCCTTGATATTCGTTGGGATTGAAATGAAAACTGAATTTTTCCAGTCTTGTGGCCACTGCTGATTTTTCCAAATTTGCTGGCATATTGAGCACTTCACTTCAGCAGCATTATCTTTTAGGATTTGAGATAGCTCAGCTGGAATTCCATCACCTCCACTGGCTTTGTTCGTGGTGATGCTTCCCTAAGGACCACTTAACTTCACACTCCAGCCTGCCTAGCTCTCGGTGAGTGATCACACCATCGTGGCTGGTCAGGTAAGAATTTTTTGTGTGTATTTATTCTGTGTATTCTTGCTGCCTCTTCCTAATATCTTCTGCTTCTGTTAGGTCCATACCATTTCTTTCCTTTGTGTCCATCTTTACATGAAACATCTCTTAGTATACCTAATTTTCTTGAAGAGATCGCTAGTCCTTCCCATTCTATTGATTTCCTTTATTTCTTTACATTGTTCTCCTAAAAAGGTTTTCTTATCTCTCCTTGCTATTCTTTGGAACTCTACATTCAGATGAGTATATCTTTCCTTTTACCCTTTGCATTTCACTTTTCTTCTTTCCTCTGCAATTCGTAAAGCATCCTCAGACAGCCATTTTCCCTTTTGCATTTATTTTTCTTGGGGATTCTTTTGATCAATATGTTCTGTACATTGCTACAAACTTCCATCCATAGTTATTCAGGTATTCTATTATTTCTAATCCCTTGAATTTATTTGTGACTTCCTGTATATATGCATAAGGGATTTGATTTAGGTATTCCTGAATGGTCTAATAGTTTTCCCTACTTTCTTCAATTTAAGTCTGAGTTTTGTGATAAGGAATTCATGATCTGAGTCACAGTCTGCTCCTGGTCTTATTTTGCTGACTCTATAGAGCTTCTCCTTCTTCAGCTACAAACAATATAATCAATGTGATTTTTGCATTGACCATCTGGTGATGCCCCTGTGTAGAAATGTCTCTTGTGTTGTTCAGTGATGGTGTTTGCTATGCCCCGTGTGTTCTCATGGCAAAACACTGTTAGTCTTTGCTTTGCTTCATTTTGTACTCCAAGGCAAAACTTGCTGGTTACTCCAGGTGTGTCTTAACTTCCTACTTTTGCATTCCAGTCCCATATTCCCATATGATGTAAAGAATATCTTTTTTTTTTTTTTGGTGTTAGTTAGGTCTATATGGTCTTATAGGCCTTCATGGAACCTTTCAGATTCTTCAGCATTAGTGCTTGGGGCATAGACTTGGATTACAGTAAAATTGAATAGTTTGGCTTCGAAATGAACAAAGACCATTCTGTTGTTTCTGAAACTGCACTCTGGAATTGCACTTTGCTCTTCAAGATAGCAGAGTAGAAGTATGTGCACTCATCTTTTTCAAGAACTCAAAAATTAGAGCCTTCTGCTGAGCAATCAACAAGAGAATATTGAGTTTCACCAAAAAAAGATACCCCACACCCAAGGGCAAAGGGGAAGCACCAAAAAGACAGTGGGAGGGGCAAAATCACATTTAGAATCAAACTCCATATCCTCCAGAGATAATTGAAGGGCTCAAACAAATCTTGTGCAACCAGGACCCAGAGATCTCACAGATACAGAGCCAGAACTGTGTCTGAGTGTCTGATGCAGAGGTACTAGTCAGCAGTGGCTTACAGCAGGGGCGGGGGTTCTGAGTGCAGCAGACCTGGGTACAGCATAAGCCCTCTAGGAGGAGGCATAAGCCTTCTTGGAGGAGGCACCATTAACCCCTCCATAGAGCCACTAGTACTTACACAGGACTGGGGAAACAGACTGTTGAAGGACACAACAAAATATTGTATGCACCAGGACCAAGGGAGAAAGGAGCAGTGACCACACAAGAGACTGACCCAGACTTGCCCGTGAGTGTCCAGGAGTCTCTGGCAGAAGTGTGCATCAGTGATGGCCTACTGTAGGGTTGGGGGCACTGAGTGCAGCAGTGCATCCATGGGACCTTTTAAAGGAGGTCTCCATTATCTTCGTTACTTCTACCATAGTTTGACTTCAGGTCAAACAACAGGGAGGAAACACAGCCCCACCCTCAACAGAAAACTGGGTTAATGATTTACTAAGACTAGAGATCTCTTCAAGAAAATTAGACATACCAAGGGAACATTTCATGCAAAGAAGGGCTCTATAAAGGACAGAAATGGTATGGACCTAACAGAAGTAGACGGTATTAAGAAGAGGTGGCAAGAATACACAGAACTGTACAAAAAAAGATCTTCATGACCAAGATAATCACGATGGTGTGATCACTCACCTAGAGCCAGACATCTTGGAATGTGAAGTCAAGTGGGCCTTAGAAAGCATCACTATGAACAAAGCTAGTTGAGGTGATGGAATTCCAGTGGAGCTATTTCAAATCCTGAAAGATGATGCTGTGAAAGTGCTGCAACTCAATATGCCAGCAAATTTGGAAAACTCAGCAGTGGTCACAGGACTGGAAAAGCTCAGTTTTCATTCCAATCCCAAAGAAAGGCAATGCAAAAGAATGCTCAAACTACCACACAATTGCACTCATCTCACACTCTAGTAAAGTAATGCTCAAAATTCCCCAAGCCAGGCTTCAACAATATGTGAACCGTGAACTCCCTGATGTTCAAGCTGGTTTTAGAAAAGGCAGAAGAACCAGAGATCAAATTGTCAACATCTGCTGGATCATCAAAAAGCAAGAGAGTTCCAGAAAAACATCTATTTCAGCTTTATTGACTATACCAAAGCCTTTGACTGTGTGGATCACAATAAATTGTGGAAAATTCTGAGAGAGATGGGAATGCCAGACCACCTGACCTGCCTCTTGAGAAATCTGTATGCAGGTCAGGAAGCAACAGTTAGAACTGAACATGGAACAACAGACTGGTTCCAAATAGGAAATGTGGTCAAATAGGAGGTGGCAATTGTGAACATCAACATTTTAGGAATGACCAAAATAAAGGGGACTGGAATAGGCAAATTTAACTCAGATGACCATTATATGCCGTATGGTGAACAAAAATCCCTTAGAAGAAATGGAGTAGAAGAAGATGAAGTTCTATGAAGACCTAGAAAGCCTTCTTGAACTAACACCTTGAAAGTTGTCATTTTCAATATAAGAGACTGGATGCAAAATTAGGAAATCAAGAGATACCGTGAGTAACAGGCAAATTTGGCCTTGGAGTATAAAATGAAGCAGGGCAAAGGCTAATAGAGTTTTGCCAATAAATAAATAAATAAATAAATAAATAAACAAATAAATAAATGCACTGGTCATAGCAAACACCCTCTACCAAAAACACGAAGGAAGACTACACATGGACATCACCAGATGGTCAATACTGAAATAAGATTTGATTATATTCTTTGCAGCCAAATATGGAGAAGCTATATAGAGTGAGCCAAAACAAGAACGGGAGTTTACTGTGGCTCAGATCACAAACTCCTTATTGCCAAGTTCAGACTTAAATGGAATAAATTAGGGAAAAACACTACTTTCAGGTATGATCTACCTTTCAGGTATGACCTAAATAACATAACTTTCAGGTATGACCTAAATAAAATAACTTTCATGTATGACCTACCTTTCAGCTATGACCTGAATAACATAACTTTTCAGTATGACCTAAATCAAATCACTTAACAAATATACAGTGAAAGTAATGAATAGATTCAAGGGATTAGATCTGATGGAGTGTCTGAAGAACTAAGGATGGAAGTTCCTGACATTGTACAGGAGGCAGTGATCAAGACCATCCCCTGGAAAAAAAGGAAAATGATTGTCCAAGGGGGCCTTACCAATAGCTGAGAAAAGAAAAGATGTGAAAGCCAAAGGAGAAAAGAATAGATATAGCCATTTGAATGCAGAGTTCCAAAAAATAGCAAGGAGAGATAAGAAAGCCTTCCTCAGTGATCAGTGCAAAGAAATAGAGGAAAACAATAGAATGGGAAAGACTAGAGATTTCTTCAAGAAAATTAGAGTTACCAAGGGAACACTTCATGCAAAGATGGGCACAATAAAGGACATTAACAGTGGACCTAACAGAAACAGAAGATATTAAATATAAGTGTCAAGAATACACAAAAGAAATATACAAAAAAGACCTTCATGACCCAGATAGCCATGATCGTGTGATCACTCACCTAAAGCCAGACATCCTGGAATGTGGTTGAAGTCAAGTGGGCCTTACATTTAATCACTATGAATAAAGCTAGTGAAGGCGATGGAATTTCAGTTAAGCTATTTCAAATCCTGAAAGAGGATGCTGTGAAAGTGCTGCACTCAATATGTCAACAAATTTGGAAAACTCAACAGTGGCCACAGGACTGGAAAATGTCAATTTTCATTCCAATCCCATAGAAAGGCAATACCAAAGAATGTGTAAACTACTGCACAGTTGCACTCATCTCACACGGTAGCAAAGAAATGCTCAAAATTCTCCAAACCAGGCTTCAACAGTACATGAAATGTGAA